>NC_022019.1:844609-874372 GCF_000317375.1 Microtus ochrogaster
GTTTTGCTCTTATCTCCACAGGTGAGGAAAAATTATGGATACAGTCAAAATTAATAAAGGTTCGGTTTGAAGAAGAGAAGTCACTTGGAAAAGATAAATAACAATTAATCACAAAGAAGTGATTTTATTTATGCCTCTAAACTTTTAGATTCATTTATTGAGATGATACTAATTTACATAATGAATAAAAGATGCCGTGAATGTTCATAACAATCCTTGTTAAATAGGGGAGATCATTTTGTAATACTGGCTTATCTCTATAGCACTGGAAGATATTTAGAGATTATAAAAAGAGAGAAATCAAATTAATCCTTTACAGTCTATGCACTCTGGGTAGACTGTAAACTTCTCTTTGCCCCATTACAAACCAGAAGACATGCAGGCCCCGTCAGTCTTCTGTGAGACTCCACTAATCACCGGCCACACCTCTCTCCAGGGCTAAGGACTGAGTCACTGGGTCCTAAACACTGGTTTTCACTTTCAAAACACTTTTCTTTATTCCTTTCCTTCCACTTTAAGGTCCAGAATACAGTAGTCTACAACTCCTCATTTTCTGAGTAAATAAGCAAGCCGTCAGTGATGCACTTCCTGGTTGTCGAATTGACTGTATCTGGAATTAACTAAAACCCATGTGGCTGGGCATACTTCTGAGGGATTTTTTTTCTAAATTAAATCTTTTAAAGTGGGAAGCTTTAAAATCTGGGCCACACCTTCGGCTGGCAGCCTACATAAAGGTCATGGAAGAAGGGAGCTTACTCTCTTTGCCTGCTTCCCTTCAATCTTGCTGTCCAGTCAATTCTTTCTCTGCACTGGGGACTCCCTCTCGGGGACTCCAGTGTACACAGGAGGCCAGCTGAGACATCCAGCTTCACAGACTGAACAACCACTGGACTCTTTGACTTTGCATTGGTAGACAGCCATTGTTGGACTAGCTGGACCAAAGGCTGTCACCCACTTCGGTAAACACGCACACACACACACACACACACACACACACACACACACACACACAAAATATAATACACACAAAAAAATGTTCATTCTATCTATCTGTTCCTCTAGAGAACCCTGACTAATATACTCTCCTATGGCCATTTTCTTATTTATAAAACACATGAGAGGTCAAGAGAATGTATTTAGCAAGCATGGAACACTAGGTTCAATCTCTAGCACTAAAAACAAACTAAAACCTACCAAATGGAAAGCAACTACCAAGATTTCTTTTTGTAATTTTCATAACAATATTTTTCTCTAATAAGATACTAATGTTTGATAATAAATAAAACAATACATTGAAATAACCTATTAATTAGTGGACCTTCACTTAGATTCTTAGGTATTTTTCTGATTGAAAAGGAGAAAATTTAGCTAGTATACCATTAGTGACTTGTCTTACTCCCACAGTTGACTATAAAGAAAATAAACTAATCCGGGACCTTACACAATGTCTTAATATGTGTTTAATATTTTGTTAGCTGATTTAATCTATTATTTCAAACTAATTGAGGTTTTGCTTCATGTTGTAGGATCTTTTGTTCATACTCTTAACACTCCCAAGAGTGCCCAATAAAGTTCTACCTTGAATCAGGGGTAGATCCAGTGACTAGCTGACCAGAACTGGTCATAGAGAAGCCAGCAATTTCAACAGAGAAGGCATACAGGAAGGAAAGGGCGGGAACTAGAGTTGGAGCTTTCTCGGTTCTGGGACCAGGGAAGAGACTCTTGCAGTGAGCTAATTGCCACTTAGCCTCTCTGGGCTGGCGGGTTTTCATCCCAGTCTTTGACTCCTGAGTCTTATTGGTAAATAGAACAATAGAGACTTAATTTAAACCTATATATTGCAGCCATGGCAGAGCTGGGGCCAAAGGACCAGAATCCTGGCCAGGCCATGGCCTGAGTGGCTGGCAGGGCATTGACTGAGGGGCTGTGGGATAGCAACTGATAATTAAAATATCAGTAGATTCATGTGCAGCCACTGAGGTGACAGAAGAACATCAGTTTCAAGACAGGATTAAGTGTCCCTATAGAGGGCTGGAGAGATGGCTCAGAGGTTAAGAGCACTGGCTGCTCTTCCAGAGGTCCTGAGTTCAAATTCCAGCAACCACATAGTGGCTCACAACCATCTGTAATGAGATCTGGTACCCTCTTCTGGCCTGCAGGCATACATGGAGGCTGAACACTGTGTATATATAATAAATAACTCTTTTAAAAAAAAAGTGTCCCTATTATTATGGGCGTAATACCAATCTGAGGTACATCCAGACTGTTATATAAGATTGTTCGCCCTCTTGTATCATAAGTGATAGCCACTACTCTTTGGTGTGTATGTGGAGAATATGCAGTGCTGTGACTATTTCCTTTGGGCGGAGGCAGAGTATCTATGATGACGCAGTCAGGACTGACAGGAACCTCTCAAGGCATCCTCTCCCCAAGACACCAATCCTACCACACAACAGGTAAACAACTGACTTGGGGGACTGTGGCTGGTATGTCTTCTGGTGAGTCACCCGTGCTCCCTTAAGTAACCCCAACAAATACACTGGTTTGTCAAGCTCAACTTGAATAGATTCCTTTGGTCTGTTACTGTCTTTTAAATCTAGGGTTATTACACATTTATAACAAGAATTCTAATTGGTCAAGTCAGCTATCAGGATAAAAACCGAAGGATCAGAGAAGCAAAGCAGTCAACACTAGAGAATTCTTCTACCAATGTTTGGACCAAAGGGGTGATCCAGTCTATAAGAATCCTCAGACTGCTGCTGTTTCTACGAAACCTCAGACTGCATCTAGCTCTATGATCCTCAGACTGCATCCTCACAGTGAACCCTTAGACTGCATCTAAGCTCTTGTCTCCTTCCACCTTACATCGCTGCCTCCACCTCCCTAGTGCTGGGATTAAAGATGTGAGCTGCCACCAGCTGGCTCTGCTTCTCTTTTAAACTGGATCAATTTCATATAACCCAGGGTGGCCTTGAACTCACAGAGATCCAACTGCCTCTCTGTCTCCCGAGTGCTGGGATTAAAGGTGTGTGCCACCACTGCCTGGCCTCTACTAGTGGCTTGCTCTGTACTGCGATCTTCAGGAAAGCTTTATGTGGTAGATTACAAAATATTACTACATACATTTCTTTATATCTTCCCAAGACAGGCTAAGGAACATATGTTAATTCATATCTATTGGCCTTAACACCAGCTTCAAATGGTCAGAAATCTGAAAATGCAGAACTTTACAAAATTTATTCAATAATACAGAATTAAAGCAACACATAGATGAATCAATCATGTGACACCCCCCCCCACTTGCTAACTCCATAGAGATGTACTGAAACTCACCTAAACGTGTCTGAATGTGTCGTCTAAAGTACATAATATGCACAACTGGGAAAGCATTCCGAAAACTAACTTGACTTTCATTTCCCAATTCTGTGTATATATATGTGGTACGGGAGAATTGTCTGTATTCTGTCAATCATGTTTTAAATAAATGCTGATTAGCCAGGCAGGAGGTATAGGCGGGTCAACCAGACAGGAAGTAGAGGCAGGGTGATGAGAACAGGAGTATTCTAGGAAGAAGAAAGCTCTTCCCCCATTCCTGCCCAGACCACCGAAGAAGCAGGATGTGACCTGCCCCACTGAAAAAGATACTGAGCCATGTGGCCAACACAGATAAGAATAATGGGTTAATATAAGCTACAAGAATTAATAAAAAGCCTGAGCTAATGTGCCAATCATTTATAATTAATGCAAACTCTGTGTGATTTTCTTTACTGGCTGTGGAAACTGGGCAGGATGGAAACCCCAACCAACAAGCCTGGCCCTTATGTTACATATGTGGAGTGGTGGGAGTGGGTATGTGCATTTGAATGCAGATGGCTTTGGCGTCCAGAAGATGCTGGATCCATTTGGGGCTAGAGTTAGTGGTGGCTGGTGAGCTGCCCCAGGTGGGTTCTGGGAAATAAACTCTGGTCCTCTGAAAGAGCAAGTAAATGTTCTTAATTACCAAGCATCTCTTCAGCTCTAAATGAATTCTTCAAATGGGCTTACTTTTTCAATTAACTAAGGTCTCACTTCAATTACAATGTATAAAATCAGAACATTGGCACAAAAAAGACAAAGTAATAGAACAGAGATAGATCACTGTTTATATAAAGGCATACAGCAAACATCAATAGTGAGCCAAGGTATATAGGCTTACATGACAATGTCAGGAAAACTGTCAAATATCATAAAGAAAAGGTGAATTTCCCATTTACCACCATATGCAAAGCTGAGCTTCAAATAGACTAAAGGCTTAAATGTAACAGACAAAATTATACAGAATGAATAAATTGGTATCTTTGGAAAGTAAAGGTAATTCACAGAAAAGGAAATCCAAGAGATGGGCAAATATTGTTAGAGAAAGATATACAAATAGAAATTAGATTACCTTTGTTGGTAAAAGTTAGAGGAAGAGTCATAAAAGTACAGAAATCCACTAATTTCTAATGAACGTGTTAGCATTTGGGAAGCTGCTTGTCAGTATTTTGTCAAAATCATTATAAACATGTTGTAAGGCCATTTGAGGATGTCTCCTCAAATGTAGCTCCATTCTGAATGGGAGAGGCAACTTGAATCTGTCACTAAGGAATTTGAATGAAGAAAATGATAACTTCCTACAGATCAAGTAACTAGAACTGCCGTGTCCAATATGGTAGACGCTTGGTACATGTGCTACTTAAACTTAAGCAAAAGTAACAGCTGAGGTAGGGCATGCTGGTTGCATGAATTTAATCTCAGCACCCGGGAAGCAGAGACAGGAGGATATCTATGAGTTTGTGGTCAGTCTGGTCTACATAGTGAGTTTTAGGTCAGCCAGTGCTACGCAGTGACGGTCTCAAAACAACAAAGACCTAATAATGAGTTCCTCAGTCACACCACCCACAAGTGCTTATTGTTACTGGTTTGTAACATTAGCATAGACTTAGAACCCATTCCCTTTCTGTCATGCAGGAACTTCAAGTGTAGGTGCTGCTTTCTAAGAACTCAAAGCTACTCAATAGTCAGAGGCTTCTCAGACATACTGCCAAGAACAGAAAACAACCTCAAGAGTGACATGAAATTAAAATGCTTCTGCAAAACAAATAAAACTACAAGCAAAGTGGAGAGACAGACAGCCTACAGATTGGGAAAAAAACTTGGCCAGCTATACTTTATAAAGCAGTTAATATATTGTATAAAGAACTGCAGAAACCACACACACACACACACACACACACACACACACACACACTGCCCCAAATTTCCAATCAATAAATGGACAAATGAACTCAATAATACATTCTGAAAAGAAACAAAAATAACTAAAAAAATATTTTTAGAAGAGTACACATCCACCTTCTGTATTTTAAGCTACTGTATAGTCCTCGCTGTAGAATTATTTTGGTAAGAAATGGCAAAATCTTAAAATGGGATCAGGTCATTTATGTCACCTAGGGAAAAATGATGGTAATTTAGGTTTTCATTGTTCCTTCTATGTTGTTCAGACACTAAAAACTGCAAACAATAATGACTTCTAGCAATCACGTACATTGATAAGATGAAAACAACAGTATATTGCTTCACAAGGAGTTTTTGGAAGAGTGCATTAAAATACTCTAAAATAAATTTTGCCACTGAAAGTTGGAAAACCTGAAACAGGTTTAGTGCTCAGTAAGTTTTTTTCTTTCATTATATCTGTACCAATCTTAAACAGATGGAATTCATTTTAAGATACAATAATACAGCCGGGTATGGTGGTCCACACCTTTAATCCCAGCACTCCAGAAGCAGAGACAGAGAAATGTCTGTCGAGGTCAGTCTGGTCTACATAGCGAGTTCCAGAATAGCAGGGGTATTTTTGCTTCACAACAACAACAAAGATAGCAACGTGTCAAGCAACTCATTTCTCACAACCATGTCAGAAGGTACAGGATACAAAGGTTCACCTGCCCAGCG
The DNA here is from genome assembly GCF_000317375.1 of Microtus ochrogaster. Taxonomy (NCBI): domain Eukaryota; kingdom Metazoa; phylum Chordata; class Mammalia; order Rodentia; family Cricetidae; genus Microtus; species Microtus ochrogaster. Next base: position 850,583 of record NC_022019.1, read on the forward strand.
GCGCTCAGCGAGCTGTTCCGGGCAGATCTGGAATTCAGTGCACACAAGAAAACTGCTACACGATCCGTTCTGGGCCCCAAAACGCCTGACGATGCAGACTCGCAATTACCTGGAGAACCTGACGGTGCCACCGAGCGGAGTTCCTGGCTCGTGACGGACGAGCCACACTGCCCGCAGGGCCATGGTAAGCCGCCGCAGTATCAGACCATCACAGAAACTAAAGCCGCCATCCTGCCAGAGCAGACCGGCCTTGGGATGGACTCCGCTGGGGAACGTCGGCGTTCCCCGCGCGCCGCAAACGTTCACGTGAGACGCTCGCTCTTTCCAGTGCGGTGACTCAAGTCCGCCCGTCCCTCCAGGAAGTCAACACACACCTCGGAAAGTCCAGGAACCCGCACCGGAATCTCGACGGACTTCCCACTTCCGGGACGGCGGCCCGCGAGGCTCAAGGCGCGTCGCCGGCTCGCAGACCAGCGCCTCGGCGGCCCGCTCGCCCCGCCAAGTCTGCCGGGCGCGCGCAGCGCCACTTCCGGCGTGCGAGGCGGTGACAATGGGAGCGGCGCGGGCGGCGCCGGGAGGCAGCTGACAGGCGTCTGCGGCTCCGCTTCATGGCCGCTCTCCCGCGCAGCCTGCGCTGTGTGAGGACCCGGGAGGCCCGCGGCCGTCCGCAGCCGGGGCCGGAGGCGGGAGGCCGAGCTGGGACGTGCGAGCCGCGCCGCTGAGGCGTAGCATGTGAAGCGGAGACGGCCTCGAGCGCGGGGCGAGCCTCTCAGCCGGCCGGCATGGCCACGACGGCCGAGCTCTTCGAGGTGGGTCCCGGGGTTCGGCGGGCGGCGGCGGGGGAGGGGCGGGGACGGACGCCGGGCCTCGCTCGGGTCGCCGGGGCCAAGGTGCTGGCGGCGGGAGCCCAGGCTGGGCGAGCCGGGACCTCCGCGCGGATCCTCGCGCCGAGCGGGGCACCGGGGGCCACCGCAGCCGGGGCTCTCGGAGACCTGTCCCCGTGGACGGCCCGGCAGGCTGGAAGTGGCACCGGGAGCCTGCCGGCTTACCGTACAGGCTGAAAGCCTGGAGGATGTTTTAGGACAATAAAGGCCTGCTTAGCCTCAGTGGTGGGCTTAGGGCAAGCGACACAGCTCACGGCGTTTAATAGCCGTGGAACCACCCCGCTCTACTTAGAGAATCCTTAAGGTGCGAGGTGCTGTGGGCGGTCAGATGTATTTCTTTAGTGTCTGGATACTTCAACTTGAAATTTGGATTTGGTGGTGTTCGTCGTAAGAAGCTGTGGTGTTTGAGATAATGGAATGGGTGACAAAACAATGCAACAATGTTTCCTTATATAAAAAAAATAGAAGTAGAGATAAGAGGAAAAAATGAAGGCTCTGCCGGGCTTCCTTCCTATCAACAGAGGTGTAGTTGTAAAGCACACTGCGGTTCCAGTAAGAATGTCACCACGGGTGAAAATCGGGTCCTCTCGATTTGAGCTTCAGCGTGGATTGTGGCTTGAAGTTTAAATGCCGTGGTTTCCATAACAAACTGAACTTTTTTCACTGTTACTTTTTTGTTACTGCACCTTGGCTTGCAGTTCTGCCTAGCACAGACATCGCATTTGTTTAGTGAAATAGCATGCTTAAATTGTAAGTTATAAAGAAAGTGATTTGAGTGGAGGGTTATAATTAAACTTAAGAAGAATTATTGCTTTTTCTCAGGTGTAGTATCTGGAGATGCACAATATTAGCATCTCTAATCATAAAATTCTGCCATCTGTTTATTTACACTGGGCCAAGGAAACCGTCTTAGTCCTCTGAACTTTTACTGTGTATCCTTGATCAAAATACTAGGTAATTCTGTAGTTCCTTGTTTCAATTTTTACATCTTTACAGGCTTTGAGATGTTTAAATAATGGGTTTCACTAGTCACTAATTAACAGAAAACCATCCCATTACCCTACTGCTACAGTGAGTTCTCTTTGATGCTAACAATTTTGTCTTGGATCATGCTCTATTTCCTTTAAATGTATGACCAGATGAGTACATTAACTTACTTGAAAAGGTGTTCTCTTTCCCAGGGATGAAGAAAAGGGGGTGAAGAAATGTGTGTTTGTTCTCTAGGTCTTGCCATTTAGTGGAGAGTTGTTAAAGCTGTTTAACTTAGACCAGTTCTGTAGTAGCTGATTAGGTAGTCACCAGAAGATTCTTAGGACAAACTTAAGCATATCGATAGGTCTTATAACTGAAGTGACCCCCCCCATCATATTTATCTTATTTCATCAAAATTAAAACCATAGTAATAGCTACAATTAAATATTATCAGTTATGTATAATTAAGAAGTCTATTTGTCTTTTCCTGAATTGCTGTGAGTCTAACCCTGTAAGGACTCTGCTCATGAGTAAGTCTTCATTCCCCAAGTGAAAAGTTGACTTCTTTGCTCTAGAAAGGGAAGAAAGAAAACGGCCCCCAGTCTTTGCTGCCATTTCTGCAGCTACTGCCGTCACTATAGGTTGCAGATCTCCTAGTCTAAGCCACAGCTGGAGAACTGGGGGAAACAAGGCAGGATGTAGTCAAGGATATTTTGTTTTTATGCATCCTGGTTTTCATGTACTACTAAATAAAATTGTACTTTCATTTTCCACATTAGAAAAATTTAATGGAAACAAAGTAGACCTTTGAACCCATGAAATTTCATTGTTAACTTGGCTTCTTGTAAAATCTTATTATTGGTTTGGTGACTCATCTTTTTTAACAGACAACTTCTGACAATAAAATCAAACTGTAGGATCTTTCCTCAGTTGACAGAATGATTTATTAATAGATGACTCAGTGGTTGCAATAATGTGCTGGAAGTTTCCCAGAATACCCTTCTTAGTTTGATTTCTTGTTGAGAGGTCTTTCTGAAAGAATCCATATGTGGTGTTTCTGAGTAATAAACTCAGGATGGCCTATCCGAACTGAGATTCCTCAGTGATGTAGGTTAATGATATATTCAGCATATCAAAAAATAGCTTGAATGGTAAATTCCTTTTCTGTTGCTTCAGACATTGCTCTTTTACTTCTTCTACTGAAAATACTTTCTTATTCCTTTGGTGAACATCTCCCCTGTCGTTCTAACATATTCTTCCCATTTCTCTGGGCAGCTTACATTTTATAGGAGAGTTCATTATTAAAAACTAGAGTCAGTTATTCAGGAAATATTTTTGAGTACCCATCAACTTCAAGATAAAGTGCTAAACTTAAGAACACTGCATGTCTCCTCAGACGTGCCACAGAAAATGCATTCGTGCATTGATGCAGCTGACATTCCAGACACTGGGTTTAAAAGATCACCAAGTAAAATTATAGATGGGATAACTGATAAACCCAGTGCAGAGTAAGGGCAGACGCCTCTTTCCTGGATAATTAAAAAAGGTTTCCTGTAATATCATAAGTTAGGTATTGATAGAAGAGTAGAAACTTCAAGCAGGAGGAAGGAATTCTAAGGCAGTGACAGAAGGTAACTCAATATAAGGGAGACACGTGTGCATGCTTGTGTGTGTGTGTGTGTGTGTGTGTGTGTAGGGAGTGGTGGCTTATGGCAAGTCTTGGATGATAGGAGTTTGCGGAAGTTTTGAGACAGCTTTTGTAGATCGTGCTTGAAGTGACTGAGGACTTTTCCCTAGTACGTTTAAGTGAGTCATAAGACTACAGTTAGTGTGAAGAATGGTTTTCAGTGGGGATTACAGACTGTCATTGTCATCGACATCTCTTCCTGTCATTTGTTAATTCTTCCAGAATTGTCTGTTGCTGATTCATTAGCCTAGATGTAAAAATCTTAAACTAGTTTAATGGGAACAGAAAAATCAGAGAATTTGGGGAGACGTTTTGAAAAACAACAAAAAGAATTTGATTACTAAGAAGTTAATTCATGTGTGTGTGAAGGTAGGTGATTAAATATGTTAACCTCTGCAAAGAAAACTGGTAGAACCCTTTCAGGGAGAAAAAGATATATTAACTTTATATATTAAGGAGAGAAAAATGCATTTTTAAGTATGTTAGGCTGGATCTAGTAGTACTGGTCTATAAACCCAGCTACTCTAGAGACCACTGCAAGAGGATTGCTAGTTCAAGATGAGCTTGGGGCAACTTAGATTCTTATCTCAAAATAAGTAGAAAGATGGCTAAGGACATGCTGAATGCCTGACTAGCATACAGTACTGTGTGTTGTTTTCAACCTCCAGGGTTGCAAAAAGGGGAAAAAAAAAGTATAGATTTTGTATAAAAAAAAAGCAGGATTTTGTAGTCCATACCTGTAATCCCAACAGTCAGGAGGTGGGCAGGAGAATCAGTTCAAGTAACTTGGCTACAGAGCGAAACCCTGTTTCAAAAAGCCAGAAATAAAACCAAAACAACAAAAAGGGCTTTTTCAAAGTATCCTATGAAGATATCAGAAGGCAATCACTATTAACTGTAAATATATATGAGTAAGTAACTTAGAAGGAAGTCACAAGAAGTTTTAGCACTTTAGAAATGATTATATGGATAATAATATAATTGGGCCTGGATGGATGACATCTATCAACTGTACATCTCATTAGTTGGAGGATTTGAACAGGTTACCTATGTTCTTTGTACTGCAGTTCTCTCATTGTTGAAGCTTATTTTGGAAATTACCTTAAATTTGATAAACTTCTTAGAGAATGACAGCCTCTTTGAATTTAAGTAGATTAGTGGGGCAGGAGGGACCTGGCATGGTAGTGTATATACTTGTGATTATGGTGTTGGTTTGCAGAGCAGGCAGAATGTTGAGTTTGAAGTCAGCTTGGGCTATATGGCAAGTTGCCCCCTCCCCCTGAAAAAAAACAAACAAGATTGAGCCTCCATCAGGGAGAAAAGCCTTTCAGATAGTCGCACTAGAGATAGTCATAGCCGACTACAGGGAGAAAAGCCTTTCAGATAGTCGCACTAGAGATAGTCATAGCCGACTACAGGGAGAGAGTACAAAAGTGACTGGAGAGTTGTGTTACCATGGTGTCTGTCCCAAGGTCTGTCACCCTAAAGTGTGACTCATGCTCATCCTTTGGGGTCTGTGCTTTGTCATGCATCTGGAATTTTGAAGAAAGAGATTTACCAGGGGTGAGGAAATGCACATGGCAGCAGATACCCAGACTAAGGGACTCAGAAAGCCAAAAATTTCCTCTAAGATTAAAATGTTTTAAACTCAGTAATTTCAGCTTGACCCAACTGAAAAATTAAAACAAACCATTGAGCTTTCTTCTTTGTTATCTTCATTCTTGGAACTGAAGTAAAATAAGTAAATGAGATGACATGAAAGAGTTGAGAGGGTGATATTTAAAGACCATTCCTATTTTAAAAATTTTAAATCTAATTTTGTGATTCTGTTAAGTCATATAAAAGATACCATTAAATTCTGTTACTTTTCCTTTGGAACCTAAAACATGAGCTATTTTTCAGAAATAAAGCATATTCTTTAATGGAAGAGAGATTTTACTTAATATAACCTAAAAAATGATACAGTTCTAACTACCATTGTTTGAGTTTTTTTAAGCAGTGGTACCTCCTTCAAGATTGTATTGGTAGTTTCTAGAAAACTTTTAAAGTTTGTCTTGATTTAGTATCTTAATGTGCTTTATTTTTCTACCTTTCTAGATTAATTGGAGATCTATCATGGTAGCCTTGGAAGAAGGATTTTATAGTGCTTTTCAGATAACCAATAATCAATAAATAGAGTTTATTAATTTATAGTAAATATATAAGATATCATTAACAAATCCAATGGATCAAAAAGGAGGGCAAAATCATTTTCTTTCAGTGTTATTGTATTAGGCTCATCTTTCTAATATACCTTTTATTGGTAGCGCCATGTAATGCCAGTTTCTTCTGGTTCATGAACTAATAGTTTGGGTTTGCATGTATGAGGTGTGAGTTTCAAGAGCCTTTAAAGAGGGTTTGCACATATCCCTAGCTAGCCAGCATTTTGGCTTGTTCAGCATTGTTCCATTGACTACAGATGGACAGGAAAAACAGCATGTGACAGAGCTTGCCTTTGCTCTCAGTTAAAATAAGGAGAAGAGAGTAAGTTAGAAAAAATTGTTATGAAACAGTAAGTAAGACTGTGCTGGTGTCATAAGACTATGATCCAGCTACTTGAGTCTGAGGCAGGAAGATTCAGAATTCAGTGTCTGGCTGGACAATAGTGAGTCCAGGGCCAGCCTGGACAATGTAATAAGGTGTTGCTGGAGGACTGATAGTACGCTCTGTGGAGAGTGCTTATCTAACGTGTTTGGATCCCTGCATTAATGTTTGTAAATGAACAAAAGCTGAAAAGGAACAAATGACAACAAATTGCTTTGCATTGACATTTGAACTTTTATGGTTTGTAGGGGTTTAAGACGGAAAAGTGGAGGCGCTCATGTGGGGAAGAAATGGAAACCTTCAGAGATTTGAGCTAGGCTTTAGTGTCTTGCTCCTTTTTGTTTGCTTGGTTTTATTTGTTTGTTTTTGGTTCATTGTTGTTGCTACTGCTTTAGCAAACTGAGTAATTCTGAAAAGAAATTCACTTTTCTCAGTGCTTGGAATTGAAACATCAAGGTGTTGGCATTTGGTAAGGGCAGGAGTCAGGAGGGAGACTGGAGTTAAGCACATAATGTTTGGTTAATGAACTCATATTCTCAAGCTTCTTTATAACTGGAATGAGTCTGTTGATGAAGGTAGAGTCTTCATTATCTAAACACTTTCTGTTGTACCCTGTCCTGCAACACTGCTTTATCAGGGATTAAGTTTTGGGAAGCATATCCAAGCCATAGGAAGTTGTGTTAATAGGGGGGAAAAGGCATTCTGTAGAATAAGTTACATAACCCCAGATTAGATAGCTGGAGTAGCATGAGTGTGGAGTAGGCTGACGGGCTGATGGGAGTGTTGCTGTTGGTTCTGGGAAACAGAAGTCGGGATAAGGTAGCTCAAGGTGAGCTTTAAAACAGACACATGAATGTGACCTCAATTGAGATTGCTTATGGAAGTTCTGAATAAAAGGTTTCTGCGACAGATATAAACATCATAAATAGAAAAATACACTGTAGGCAACAGTTGTACTTGTGGTTTTGTTGGCCTAAGGCAATACAGAAGTACTTGACTCTGAAATTCTGTTCTTTAACCTAGCTTGTGGGGGAATTACTGTAGTTTCTTTGAGTTTGTGGATAGTTCTGACACATTATGTTGATCTATTTTGAGTGTAGTAGTGTCTTGATAGTGGAAAATTAAAGTTGATTGGTTTTGTTTCAATGGAGATTTTTATTCTTGATTAAAAGGAATAGTTTCCAAGTGATTTCTCCATGCTTTGTCTTTAATTGCTAGTGTTTAGAAAATGTGAAACCAATTTATACAGTGGCCTATGATGTAGAGTTAAATATGATGTGATAGCATTTTAGTAATAGTTCTTTGACTTTTGTGCAGATTTGAGGATTGAAAAAATTGCTCTAAGATGGGTGTGATGACTCACACCTTTGATCACAGCACTGAGGAGGCAGAGGCAGATGGGTCTCTGTGAGTTCATGGTCAGCCTGGTCCATGAAATGAGTTCCAGGACAGTCAGGGCTACACAGTGACATCCTTCCTGGGGGGAGGGGGGCAAAAAAAAACCCCAGAAAAATAAATAAATAAATAAATAAGTACTCTAGCAAAGCAAAAGATGGACTGAGAAGTTGTTACTAGGTTTATGTGTAGTGATATTTTATTAGTATTTTAATAAATAAAGTTTGCCTGAAGATCAGAACGCAAAACAGCCACACTAGTCAGCCATACAGGCCGGGCAGTGATGGCACATACCTCTAATCCCAGAAGTCACACTAGTTAGCCATAGAGGCTGGGCTGTGGTAGTGCTGTGGTGGTGCATGTCTTTAATCCCAACACTAGAGAGGAATAGGGATGAGACAGGAGCTCATGCTCTTTCAGGCTGAAGGTTTCATAGTGGTAAGAGCTCTCCAGTGACTCTGCTTTGCTTTTCTGATCCTCAGATTGAACCCCAATATCCGTCTCTGAGTTTTTATTATTCATGCTGCTTTTGGTGCCCAATGTTTGGGATACGAAATAATGAAAAAATCATTTGCCTGTGACTTTACAACCACCAGCTTAGGCTGGAGCTAGACACAACTGGAGTCATTGCACTTCTGACTAGATTTTTTTTCTCTCTCTTGGTGGGCTCCCTGAACTCCCTTCCCTTCTCAGGCCAAACTAGGTAGTTACCTTGAAATCCAGTCAGGCTTTAAGCAGCAATAAGCCTCACATCTTCATCAACATCGTCTGCAGATTTGGTAAGACAATTCGGAATTCTTAAAGGGAGGAATTAGTTAAAAGAGAGAGTTTTTCTCACATTAAAAATTTGGAAACACTGGACAGTTTGAAAATAGAATGATTAAAAAAATAAAATAATAAATAAATAAATTTTAAAAGGGGGGGGATGGAGAAATGGCTCAGAGGTTAAGATGAGCCATTGCACTGACTGTTCTTCCAGAGGTCCTGAGTTCAATTCCCTGCAACCACATGGTGGCTCACAGCCATCTGTAATGAGAACTGGTGCCCTCTTCTGGCCTGCAAACATACATACAGACAGAGCACTGTATACCTAAAAAGTAAATAAATAAATCTTTAAAAAAAGAAAGAAAGAAAATAGAATGATTAGAGCCAGGCGGTGGTGGCGCATGCCTTTAATCCCAAAGCTTGGGAGGCAGAGGCAGGTGGATCTCTGTGAGTTTGAGGCCAGCCTGGTCTACAGGAGCTAGTTCCAGGACAGGCTCCAAAGGTACAGAGAAACTCTGTCTTGAAAAACCAAAAAAAGAAAAAAAAAGGAAAAAGAAAATAGAATTATTAAATGAGATGATAATTAATTTAGATGAGATTTATGTATTGTCAATTGTAATCATTTTCAACATTATCGTTTTTGCTGTGTCACTAAAAAAGTTGGTTAATCTGAGTGCTAAGATAAAGACCTTAGAAAAACTTAATAAAACAGATTACAGAGATATTCAAATCCAGACAGGAATTTAATAGAGAACCAATTTCAGTTCTGCATTATAAGAATAGAGAGGAACAATTTAGGTTTTCAAACAACTAGCCTTAAATATATCCAGTAAACTTATAGGAGTTGCCAAATGATAGAGTAAGAAGAGATGAATGGCCTGTGCCAATGTTAGATTTAAGGAGATTCAAGGAAACAATAGTCTCATATGGCATGCATTCACTTTTGTGAAACAATGTTAAATTTGTGGTCAGTTTATATTAGAATTATTCCTAAAGACTAGATAGTGTTGGTTAAAGCTGTTTTAGAGCCTGGTTCACAATGACAGTGGAGTACCTGGTTTAGAGAAGAGGCTAAGACTGTTGAGCAATGCAGTAAAACTAGAGGTATGGAAAATCTCCCAAGATCAAATTCTTGGAGAAGGAAATTATGCTACTGTAGAAAGGCAATCTCTGTATGGTGGTCACATCCTAGCTTTATGCTGTACAGCAGTTTTGAATGCTTGGAACAGAATTGAAGAAGTAGGAAAGTGTAGTGTGGGGAGTGGGGCCCCTTGTTCCATCCCGCCCGACTAACTTATACCCGAAATAATCACACAGAAATTGTATTGATTAAATTGCTGCCTGGCCCATTAGCTCTAGCCTCTTATTGGCTAACTCTCACATCTTGATTAACCCATTTCTATTAAATCTGTGTATCATCATGTGACTGTGGCTAACATCTCAGGCCGGAGATTCATGGTGTCTACCTGTCTCTGCTTTCTTCCTCCCAGAATTCTGTTCTGTCTTCCCTGTCTACCTGAGTTCCACCCTACCAACTAGGCCAAGGCAGTTTCTTTAACAACCAATGAAAGCAACACAAATACAGAAGAACCTCCTACACCAGGAAAGAAGATTGAATAATTTACTAAAGTCATAAAGGGCTCAAAAGAAACCTTCATGGATTTCTTATAAAGATTCACATCAGTAGTAAACAGGATACTATATCAGAAGCAATTGAATCTCTGGCTTTTGAAAATGCCAGTTTTCTATGCAGAAGGATCATTAGGCCATTAAAAGGAAGGTAGCACCTTTGGAGAGTGGATTCAAGATACAATGAATACTGAATTTCATGAACATGATGATGCATGGATAGGAGAGGTGATTTCCAGAGGCTTGAGTAAAAATTGAAATGTTAGTTGTTATAATTATGGCAAACAAGGTCACCTTAAAAGGGACTGTAGATAGGATGTTCCTAGAAACAATGTTTTGTTTTGTTTTGTTTTTTTAAGAATAATCCATTCAGAATGCCTCTCCCTTCTGGATTATGTGTAAGATGTGGCAAAGGTAGGTTTTGGACTAATGAATGTAGGTCAATGAGAAATATTCAAGAAAATTGTTTGCCATCAGGAAACTCTGTGAGGGGCCTCATATGCCAAATATGGTTCCATTGTTTCCTGTCATTGTAGAGGAAATTCCTTCCCAGAGCAATTAAAGAACCTAATACCTAGTATAAGAAATCATCCTGCTTTGGATATTAGAACAATTAAAGAAGAGAGAACAAAAGTTTCAAGAGAACCCATAAAGTGAATATTTTGGCAAACTTCTATAAATGAACAAAGATCAAAATTAAAAATATGAATGAATGACATCATTGAAGGTTTGGTACAATAATTTCATCAGAATCTTGGTATCCAAATTGGCCTCTTCAGGATGCAAATGTTCAGTTTTCAGGAATAAGAACTTTATCTCAGATGAAACAGAGCAAGAGATGGGTCGAATGAGCCAGAAGGACAGAGATGAATATTAAAACCATATGTAGCTAAGATAACAGTGGATTTGTGGGGATGTCATTTGTTAAATCAATGGAATACTCAGATTAACATTCCTCCAGTCTTAAAAATAAACCATAAATTAATGCATGTTTCTGGGAAAAATAGTAGAAGGTTTTATAAAGAATAGTCAGCAACCATTCAGGTTGTACAAGAACAGGGCACAACAACTACTGATATTTCAAAGACAACGAGAGCCCTGCTTTAAAATGATTGACAGACAAACCTGTATGGGTAAGCAATGGTCTTTAACAACAGAAATTACTGCCTTTAAAATAGCTGGTACAGGAGCAACTAGATGTTCAGCATATTGAAGAATCAGTCAGCCCTTGGAATTCTCCTGTATTTGTTTTTTAAAAAAAAATCTGAAAAATGGAGAATGGTGATAGATCTAAGTGCTGTTAATAAGGTGATTCAGCCAATGGACTCTTTACAATCTGGAATTCCTCTGCCTTCCCTACTACCTAAAGGATGACCTTTTATATTTATTGATTTGAAAGATTGTTTCTTCACTGTACCTTTACAAGAAAAGGACAAAGAAAAATTTGCCTTCACGTTGCCTACTTAAAATATTTCTCAGCCTGCTAAAAGATGTCAATGGAAGATTCTGCCACAGGTAATGCTAAATAGCCCTACCCTGTGCCAATATTTTTTAAGTCAGCCTTTTGAAAATGATGTGTAAGCAATTTCCTGAATCTATAGTTTGCCATTACATGAATGACATTTTGCTTTCTGATTCAAATGTAGATGCTTTAGAAAAAATGTTTGAAGGAAAGAAAATTTTGCCTTGTTGGAGATTACAAATTGCTGCTGAAAAAAATGCAAAGAGGATAATCTATTAATTATTTAGGCTATAAGATAGGTTTACAGAAAATTAGACGCTAAAAGGTGCAAATTAGGATAGATCAAATAAAGACTCCTAATGACTTTCAAAGATTGCTAGGAGACATTTCCCACGTACAACATATTATTGGGATAGGTCCTGATGAACTTATTAATTTAAACATAACTTTAGGTGGTGACAAGGACTTAAATAGTCCCAGGGAATTACCAGCTGAAGATGAGAGATACTGTCTTTGATTGAAGAGAAATTACAGAAAGCACATGTGGATTGTGTGGATCCGAATTTTAGCTGAATTCTGGCCATATTATCCTCCAAACATTCCCCTACAAGGGAAGATATCTTAGAATGGTTATTTAGGTTATTTACCACATATACCTAGTAAAATATAAAAACTTATGTGGAAAAAGTCTCTTAGTTAATTCTAAAAGGAAAATTAAGACTTTGCCAATAAACAGGAATAGACCCAGAAAAAATTATAGTACCTTTTAATAATGATGACATTGACAAATTATGAAAAGAAAGTGAACCCTGAAAAAGAGCATCTATTAGGTTTTTGGGAGAGATTAACAACAACTATCCCAAAAGTAAGAGAATTCAACTTACAAAGAGAACTAACTGGATCCTTCCTCACATTGTACAGGATACACCAATAATTGGAGCCCCTATATTCTATACTGATGCAAATAAATCAGAAAAGGCAGGTTACAAATTAGAAAACTAAACATGGATCAAAGCCCTTATGATTCTGCTCAAAAATCAGAATTACCTGCTATTCTTAGGTGCTAAGGTATCTTAAAGAACTTCTCAAGATAGTTGCCAATTCACAATTTACAGAAAGAGATACTTTGCATATTGAAACCATTGAATTTATGCCAGATGATACAAAATTGATTTTATTATTTATTCATTTACAAGATACAGTCAGGAATAGGAATCATCCTATATACATAACATGATGTGGGGTGTTCTTCTGTGTATGCGTTGCTTTATTGGTTGGTGAATAAAGCAATTTTGGCCAACGACTTAGCAGAGTAAAGCCAGGCAGGAAATCTGAACAGAGATAAAGAGAGAGTAGGCAGAGTCAGGGAGACAAATGCCCAGAGCCTTTCCTGGTAAGCCCAACCTCGTGGCGATACATAGATGAATAGAACTGGGTTAAATTGCCTGGCAGTGGTAGTGCATGCCTTTAATCCCAGCACTTGGAAAGCAGAGGCAGGTGGATCTCTGTGAGTTTGAGGGCAACCTGGTCTACAAGAACTAATTCCAGGACAGGCTCCAAAGCTATAGAGAAACCTCGTCTTGAGAAACCAGAAAAAGAAAGAAAGAAAGAAAGAAAGAAAGAAAGAAGAAGAAGAAGAAGGAAGAAGAAGAAGAAAGGAAAGAAAGAAAAGAAAGAAGTTAATTCAAGATATAAGAGCTAGCTAGAAATATGCCTGAGTCATTGGCCAAGCAGTGTTATTAATATAGATTTCGTGTGATTATTCAGGTCTGGGAGGCTAGGAATGAACAAACAGTCTCCTATAATAACACACATATGGGTCTTCCAGGTCCTCTAGCACAAGGTAATGCAGAAATCGATAAATTATTGATTGGAAATATACTGAAGGCCTCACAATTTCATTTTAAAAAACCATCATATCAATAGCAGAGGTTTAAAGAAACTTTTTCACCACGTGGCAACAAGCCAAGAAAATTATAAGGAAAGGTTCTCCTTGTTTTTTACACAACCATACACTACTACCTGCAGGAAGTAACCTAAAGGGTACTCAAAAGAATGAAAGATGGCAGGTGGATGTGTTCCATTTTGTAGAATTTGGAAAATTAAAATATGAATACCACACAATTGATACCTGTTCAGGTTTTCAATGAGCATCTTGTCTGAGTTCAGAAAAGGCTGATTCAGTAATCATATATTTACTAGAAGTAATGGTCGTCATGGGTATAACTGCACAAATATAGACAGACAGTGCTCCAGCATATGTCTCTAAAAAAATGAAGCCGTTTTTTGCTTATTGTAATATAAAGCATATTATAGGTATAATGTACAATTCTATAATCCAAGGAGTTTTATAGAAAAATCAAACCAAACTCTAAAGGATATGTTAAATAAACAGAAAGGGATGATACCTGCAGAAATAGATTGCATAATGTTTTATTAACTTCGAATTTTCTAAATGCTAATAAGAAAGGAACAACATCTATTGAGAGACAGTTGGTTAGTAGAAAAAAATTACAGAATTAAATCAGCCTATATACTTTAAAGATGTACTGACTTCACAATGGAAAACAGAACATGTGTTATGTTGGGGAAGGGTTTTCTTTTGTTTCCACAGGAGAAGAAAAGCTTTGGATACCATCAAAAGTGAGAAAGATTAGATTTGAACAAGAGACGCCTGTTAATTAGAAGAAGTTCATTAAACTAACTTATAAAACTAATAAATGCTTTTCATTTGATCAGATAAAACTTGCCAAAACGGACTCTCTCCATAATTAGGGTTGGGGAAGGGTTTTGTTTCTGTCTTTTCATAAGAATAAAAGTATCCAGCTAAGGAATCTGAAGATCACTAGACAAATGAGACATCTGTAGAGAAGGGACAAATCACCCTGAAAAAGAATGTTGTAACATGAGGGCCTGCTTGTTGGGGTTTCTGTCCTGCCCAGTTCCCACAGTCGCTAGGTCCCAAAGAAAATCACACAGGTCTCCATAAGTTATAAAATGATTGGCCCATTAGCTCAGGCTTCTTATTAGCTCATTTAATTTATATTAACCCATTATTCTTATCTTATGTTAGCCACATGGCTCGGTACCTTTTTTGATGGGGTAGGTCACATCTTGCTTCTTTCATGGTCTGGGCATGACTGCAGAAAGAGCTTCTTCCCAGAACTCCTGTTCTCATTGCCCCACCTCTACTTCCTTTCTGGTTTTCCTGCCTATACTTCCTGCCTGGCTACCGGCCAATCAGCGTTTATTTAAAATATAATTGACAGACTATAGCATTGTCCCACACCAAAATGTCTCAAGAAAAAGACTAAATTGTCCTGTTGTTAAACATTTCCAACAGGGTAAAGTTTCATAAATCTTCCCAAATGTTTGGTTCTGCTGTTTTCTACGGACATATAATGCAGTCCTTTTGTAGTCCCAGTGTAATTAAAAATCAGAGCTGACTTTGGAGTTAGAGTGTGGCTCTCTCCTTCTCTAAACCCAAGCATGTTAAAGTATGCAAAATCTCTCTCATGTCAGAAGAGACACCTGCTACAGGACAGAAGAAAAACAAATATTTAAGGACTGTTTTATTGCTACTAATCTTGTAATCCATTGGTTTTATATTGACTCTTAAACAGCTTTTCTTAAGGTATAAAATTTATAATATGTAAATTATATATGTATATATAACTTTTTGCCATGATATTAATGGTCATATAGAGTGCTAACTAATTCTAGATAAAAAAGTTTCATCTACCTTCCTATACTTGATTTCGGGTTTGAGTCTCTATCAGTTTTCTGCAGTGAACCATGAGCATGCCTATCAGCAACCTTTGCTGTCTCCAAAAGGAAGATGGGGCCCCACAGCAAGGATTCCTCCAGGACTATTGTAACACCACTGAGCTGAAGAATACCACCTAAAGATCAGCTTTGAATTACACACTGCTCAAAACAATTTCTAGGTGGCGAGCTAAGATGATCCATACTAACAGACTACTCTAGCCAGGACTTGAGACAAGCCCTGCACTTTTGTATTGCACAGAAATTGGACTACAAATGATACAACTTCCTCTCCCAGGACTTGACAACCCAATTTTTTCTTTTCAGGATCCCCTAAAGATATAGTCACCCCTCCCCCAGACTGAAGAAAGCTAATTTAAGAACACAACATCCACATTCCCAAGAGTTTGGGTGGGTGGTTTTTGATTGTTCAGTGGGTTATGACTATTTGTCATGGTTGAGGGGGGTTGGTTACCAGTTGTTATGGGTTACAGCCAGGAGGAATGTTGAACAAAGGAGATTAGAGTTCTTGTTTTGAAAAGAAAAAAGGGGAATACAGATATATGATAAAAGGTTAGATTATTGACTCTGCTCTGAAAAGAAAAAAGAGAAGCTATAGATATGATAAAAAGGTAGATTACTGAATCTAGTTTTAAAAAAGCAACTACTAGTTTTAAATGTTTTACATTGGATTGGATTTTTTTATATTGTATACAAGTTTTGTATATTGATACAAATTTAAGATGAATTTGTTAAGACAAAATTTCTATTGTTGTTCAAGATATGGTACTCTACATCGCATTTAACAATGAAATGCAAATTTCTAGTGCTTGAAAATTAGTATTGCCAACTGTTTAGGGTAATAAGGAAATGTAGGTTAGTAATTAATCACCTATTATAATCGAACTTGTCATATTAGGTATGTTTTCAAGGTCAAACGAGTATTTATTTTAGATAGGTCATCTTCAGACACTTCAGAGATTTAGAGAATATGGCATTTAAGACGTTTTAATAACATAAGCTCATTTGTATGACAATGAGGCATGTCTGCTCCTGGCAGCACCAATCTACTTCAGAGAAGATAATGAGCATTGAAGAAACTCCACATTGAGTTTACTTTCTTTGTGTCAAAAATAAACCATGGGGCAAGAAAATGTCCTTGCCTCGATTACTGACCATATGCTGTCCTAATTGTACAAGCAGGACACAAAAGAGAGTGTCTGCCAAACATTGTCAAGACAAGGTAGGACAGTTCTTCAGGATATCCTTCACAGAAAAGTCTGCCAAATGTGCTAAGCCTGTAGGCCAAAGGTTGATGCCCCAGTTGCAGAGGAATGACTGTTCAAGCAGCCAGCTGTTTCTGTCATTTCTCACATTTTTTGGAAGTCATTTGCTTACACTTCCTTTCAGTTTTGGGTCTCTGAGGGAGTTGAAGACTAGAGAGTTATAGTTTACCAGATGCAGAAAGCAAGTTATGATAGAAAATAAAGTAGGTAAGAGGCTTTGGACTCATCAAGATAGGATAGATATGGAGTATTTTTTCTGAATTTGTCAAATGCAAATTGACATTGTTGATATACTTATTGCTTGTATATATTATATATAGTTATTATACTCATTGTATGAAGTTTTTCTTATATTAATTATAGCCTTTTTAAATTTTAGACCAAAAGGGTGAAGTGCAGTGATATATCATTTGTATTTTAATAAATAAAGCTTGCCTACAGATCAGAAATCAGAATGCCAAACAGACACATTAGTTAGCCATACAGGTCAGGCAGTGGTGGCACATCCCTTTAATCCCAGAAGCAGCACTAGTTAGCCGAAGAGCCAGGCTGAGGTGGTGCATGCCAGCACTAAAGAGAACTATAAAGTGGGATGAGACAGGAACTCGCTCTCTTTCAGTCTGAAGATTTCAAAGAGGTAAGGGCTCTCTAGTGGTTTGGCTGCTTTGCTTCTCTGATCTTCAGGTTGAACCCCAATATTTGCCTCTGAGTTTTTATTATTCGTGCTACCCTTATAAAATTACTAAAAGCTTGTTTCTTTGACATTTGTTTTTAAAGTGAGAAGCCTTTTGGGAGGACATAGCTACTTAAAAGCCAGGGCGCTGGTTAATTTATTTTTTTCTTAAGGTAAATGCCATTACAGGAAGGTTATGTATTAGAAAATGGGCTTGAGATTTGTTTGGTTTATAAACAGAAATTTTTATTTAAAAAAAAACCAAAAACTTGTACCCATAGTTATTAATAAATGCTTTTTTTAAAAAAAAACATTAGCAATAATTTGTTTCACAAGATAAAACTTGTTTTGTTTTTACAATATTGATTGTTCTCTCAATTTTTCTCCTTCATTGGTGTCTCATTTTGTCTATTCTATAGGATCTTTTTCCTGCTCTTTTCCCCCAAAATTGTCATGCCTTTCTCCTTCCTAATGATCTCATGCATTACTGAGGTTTTAAATATTTGTTTACTTCAAAATTATATATTCTGTTGTCCCTATAATGCCAACTTTGTTTTTTAACTACATGCTTTATATTTTCACTTTGATAGCTAGTTTATAGTATGATATATACTCTCATTTCCTCATTCCTTTTCCATTACCTTCCCTGGTATCCATCACTGTAAAAATTACCACCATAGTTGTTCAGATCATAAACCTCTTTAAGAAATTTCTGTTTCTGACCGGCATTATAAATAAACAAAGTCAATGAAACTATTCCTAATGACGTTCTGCTATACTTGTAGATCAGAGCCTAGCATAACTGTCATCAGAGCAGTTTCATTCAGCCACTGATAGGCACGTACAGAGACCCACTGGGAATCTTGTGGAAAAGGGAGAGGAAGGATTGTAGGAGTCAGAGGGGTCACGGACACTACAGGATGGCCCACAGAATTAATTAATTAATGAGGGAGTTTTTATGGGCCCGACCGAGGTCCTCTACATATATGTAATGGACAATAGAGAGTTGTATGCGTCTGACCAAAGCACAACTAATAAAGACTCAGAGATAGAAATTGGGGTTCAACCTGAAGGTCAGAAAAGCAGAACAGTATGCCACTGGCTCTTACATCTACTTCAGTCCAAAAATGGCACTTTTGCCTCGAGGAATCTCAGAATGAAGCTGAGTCTGTGAACTGTCTCCTCCCATCCTATATTTCTCTCTAGGGCTGGGATTAAAGACTTGCGCTGCCCGGTTTCTGTGGCAGACTAGTGTGGCTACTGGGATTAAAGGTGTTACTACTGCCTGGTCTATAAGGCTGACCATTGTGGCTATTTTACTCTCTAGTTTTCAGGCAAACTTTATTTATTAAAATACAAATGAAATGTCACAACATCTAACCTAGATCCTCTATGTAAACATTATGATGTGTGGCTTGGTGTTCTTGTGGGACTACCAATAGTGGAAGTGGGGCTGTCTCTCAGTCTGTTGCCTTCTCTTGGGACCCTTTTCATCCTACTGGGTTGCCTCGTCTAGCCTTGATATGAGGCTATGTGCCTGGTCTTATTGTGACTTGTTATACCAGTGTTTGGTTGATATCCCTGGGAGGCCTGCTTTTTTCTGTGGGGGAAATGGAGGAGTGGATCTAGGGAAGAGCAGAGGTGGAAAGGGTGGGACTGGGAAGAGAGGAAGAGGGGAAACTGCAATCAGGATGTAATGTATAAAAAATAATAATTGATTAATTAAAAAATTACCTGTTAACTTTCCTTTCTCTTCACTTCCAACTCTTCAGCAGTATTTAAATACATCCCTTAAAATTATATGAACATATTTCCCAATGCTCTGACCTTTGCCACTTTCATCTCTACCACTGTTGTCTCTGTTGTTGCTTGGGTCCTCTTAAAAGCAGATACTAAGAGAGAGTTTATTATGCATCATATTTAGTAGAAGGTACCCCTGGGGTAAAGAGGTAGGTGAGGAAGTAAGCTAGGGTGTATGAGAAGCAGAACATATATGGCGGTGTGCTGTGTTGGTGGTATCTGTGTGGGAGTTATGAAACTTGTCACTTTGTCTGGTTTTGACATACACATCAGGCCTTCATGCTCCTGTCTCATCACTGAAGCTGTGTTACACTGAGAAAGGTATGATCAATGAAATATGACACTCAGTAGCTGGGGGATCCCCAGGTAAAAGCATCAAGCAAGTCTTTTTTTTGCAGGGAGAGCTGGAGGTACATCACTGTCCACAATAGGCCACCCTGTGTCACTAGAGT
The DNA here is from genome assembly GCF_000317375.1 of Microtus ochrogaster. Lineage (NCBI taxonomy): Eukaryota > Metazoa > Chordata > Mammalia > Rodentia > Cricetidae > Microtus > Microtus ochrogaster. The sequence goes on from NC_022019.1 coordinate 869,936, forward strand.
CTACACCATATTCATTTGATAGCAGATCCTCCAGGATTCCAGTTCAGTCTCATGGAGGAAATTAAAGATCATTAAAAGTAGAGTAAATCTCTGGTCTGGCAGCTAGATGGTTCAAGTTGCAGCTGACCCTTTATCTCCTTTGTGATCATGCTAATTCCATCTTACTTATAGTTAGTACTTTTGTTATTCTTACTATCTCAACTGGTTGACATAGTCTTCTTAGGCTGTTGTTGTGACACTTATCTGTGTTCTTGCAAAACTGAGGGGATTGATCTTCCCAAGAGAATTATTTTTGTGACACAGAAGATACTAGTCTCTGCTTTGGTATATAACAACGCCTCTCCCTCCTTGAAGATCACAGTTGATTGCCCCCACCAAAGGGCAATACTTTTATTCCCCTTTATTCTCTGAATACAAGCAGCCAGTGTTATCAAGCAGCACTGAAAGCCAGAGTTTAATGCAACGTAGAGCTGCATTTTTCTTTTGGAATTTTTTGTTTGAAGTATATGTGTCTGTGAAGGTATATGCTACATGTGTGCATGTGTCTGTGGAGGCCAGAAGAGGGCATCAGATTCCTTGGGACTGGGGTTACAGGCAGTTGTGAGATCCCTAACACAGCTGGAAATTGAACTCAGGTCCTCTTAAGTGTGAGTCATCTCCCCAACCTCTTTAGTGCACTTCTTACTTCCCTTGTGCTTAGGCAAAAGCATTCCCCCTTCAATATCAAGATCTCTTTCACTGCAGACATGAGACATGAACAGACTAGGAGATAGGGTAGGCAGGGCATTTGTACTTTACTTCTTGTTCCTAATTCTTGTAGTAGTAGCAAAGGTTTATTTATTTGGGGATAAACTCACAGTAAGGGTAGCCATTTGCAGTTCTCTGCATGCACTGGGAACTGGAACTGAATCCAGCAGAAAAAAGGACCCTGCATGCATTTCATCTGCACTTATGAGACCAAATGGCTTTGGCTGAAGAAGTTCCCTCAACAGCTTTCCCTTTTGTCTAATAAGAGTTTTAGGCCTAATACAAACTATATACAATAAGAACAAATATTATATACTGTCCAGGGAAAAGAGGAGGCAAAAACATACATAAAAATTAGAATTACAGCCAGCATTAACAGCACTAAACAAGAAACATGTTAAATGTTTTAATAGTCTGAGTCTTATATTAAAAATGGCTTGGCTAAGTCATGAGATGGAAGTAACTATGACTATCTAGTCTTTAGCCCCATTAAAGACCCGAGAAGGGAAATAATATTACTTGAGAAAACAGAAAGTGCAATTGAGCAACTTTCAAAAGGTGCAAGAAATGACAGAGACAACTGGCTATTTGGGCAGTTACCCAAAGTCTCATTTATTGTTGAATCACAAAATTACCTTTATATATTATATGCCTCAAACATAAGCTTATAACTTGTAAAGTATATTAATTTCTTAAATTACATATGAAACAAAATATCAAGTTGTAGCTGGTTTTATTATTTAAGACTTAAGTACCTTTCTGTTTACTTATCTTTTGTGGCTCTGCTTGTCTGCATTGGTCCACAAGGGTGGAGGGAGCAGAAGCGGGGAATAAGGTTCTGACAGCTGTGGGTATGACTTAGATAGCAGCCAGGAGACAGACTTTAGTGAATCATCTCAGCTTTATTCCAGAATATAAGGAATGTTTAGGATTGGGGAGCCTGGAACAAACCCTAGTTTGTATCCAGTGGCACGATCCTATCACGAGGCTCCGTATGTGACAGTAGGGTCCTGTAGCAGAGCTCCTAGCACAAATCTTCTAGCAGGAATCTGTGCCAAGGGTCAGGCTAAAGCTAAATCAGGCATCTGGCTTAGACACAGCCTTCATATAAGGTCAGTCCTCTGGTTCAAGGGACATTCTCCAGCTAAGGGCAGGTAGAGAGCAGGAAATTTTGCTGGGGAGGAAGAGTCTTCATGTCTCTGAAATTTTGGGAAAAGCTGTTGGCCAGCCAGCAAGGCCTTCCAGCAATCTATTAGGATTTTTATTTTATATGTTTTTAGGTTATTGTATAGTGGTCATTTATTTTACCTCATATCCTAGGCAAGTAACAGACTTTCAGTTGTTATTTCCTTATTTATTTTAATTTCAGAACATCTCAGTTTCTCCCTTGCTTTTGAATGCTGGTATTGCTGGGTATAGGATTTCTTAACAGATTTTTGTTTAACACTTTGAACTTACTAGGTATCTGACCTCCAGTGTAAAAACAAACCCTGCTAGAAATCTTAGGTGTTCATGTTGCTTTTACAAGTCTTTGCTATTCAAAAGTTTTAAAGTGCAAAGATTGCAAACCTGCATCATTTTGCCCAACATGCATATTTACTATTTTTGATTGGACTTTGTGCTTTAATAACTTAAATAATAGTAATCTAATAATGCTGTATCTGAGAAAATTTAATGTGCTTGTTTTCACATAGTGTATACATGTTAACTCATTTCATTGAATGTTTTATGTGATTTTAATAGTACATAGCTTTGCATATAAGTTTACCCACTTTTTAAAAAAAAGATTTATTTATTATGTATACAGTATTCTGCCTACATATATCCTATAGGCCAGTAGAGGGCACCAGATCTCATTATAGATGGTTGTGAGCCACCATGTGGTTGCTGGGAATTGAATTTAGGACCTCTGGAAGAACAGTCAGTGCTCTTAACCTCTGAGCTACCTCTCCAGCCCAAGTTTACCCACTTTTAAGTGAAGTTTTATTGAATATGTATGTAGTTTACAGCATTATACACAATGTACAGTTACTCCAAAATTTATTGTTCATATGTGCATTTCATTATAATTTTATTTTTAATCTCTGTTTTTGAGACAGGGACTTGCTTTGCAACCAAGAATTTATTAAGATCTTGCCTCATTCTCCAAGCCGTGGGAAAATAAAATGATGGCGTTGGAGCTGAGCATTGGTAACACTGCTTATGTTGCTAGGAGGTTGCCAGCTGTCTTCCTGAAAGGCTCTGCCTGGTTGGCAGCTGTGCCATGCAACTGTCAGCATCCTGTCCTCTTACCACACTGCACTCTATAATTAAAATACAGTTCTCTGCTTCTGGGGTTAAAAAAATAATAACTTAATGGATGTCATGTGGCTCATGCTTTGGTTAGGGTTAGGGTTCCCAGCAGCACTAGCAAGGCAGAGACAGGAAGATCTCTGAGTTTAAGGCCAACCTGTGTTGTCTGAGGTTTCTGTCCTGCCTGGTTTCTGTCCTCCCACCAGGTCCCACAGCCATTTAGCCCCAAAGAAATTACACAGAGGTCTATATTAATTATAAACTGGTTAGCCCATTAGCTCAGGCTTCTTATTAACTCTTGTAACGTATATTAACCCATTATTCTTACCTATGTTAGCCACATGGCTCAGTGTCTTTTTCAGTGGGGCAGGTCACATCCTGCTTCTTCGGTGTCTGGACAGGACTGCAGAGGAATGGGCTTCCTCCTTCCCAGAATTCTCCTGTTCTTATTACCCTGCCTCATCTTCCATCTGGTTGTCCTGCCTATACTTCCTGCCTGGCTACTGGCCAATCAGTGTTTATTTAAAACATAATTGACAGAATACAAAATTGTTCCACACCAAACCTGGTTTTCATAGCAAGTTTCAGACAAGCCAGAGCTACATAGAGAGACCCTATTTTTCCCTCATGCCCCACCCCCCCAAAGATTCCTTAAGTTGTTTGATTGCTAGTAAAGCTATACCTTTTGTTTTGTTTTGGGTTTAAGTTTTTTGTTTGTTTGAATAAATTGCCTTCTTATACCCTTTCCTCATTTTCTATTTGGTTGCTCCAACAGGTCAGTAATACTGTTCTAATATTTTAGCATCCTACTTTTCTTTAATTAATTAATTAGCCTTATTTATTAAAGAATTTTAAATAACAAAAATCTTTTCAATAATAAAATAGACATCAGTTTTCAAGATCTCAAGTAGTAAAGCCTGTTTTAGACTGTAACTTGTTCTGTAAAGTCTTGTTAAAACATGTTTATTTTGTGAACCAGGAGCCTTTTGTGGCTGATGAATACATCGAGCGTTTGGTGTGGAGAACCCCAGGAGGTGGTTCTAGAGGTGGATCTGAAGCTTTTGATCCCAAAAGGTAAACTAAAAAACAAAATTTTGATAGTCCCAATGTAGTACTACAAATTCTGTTTCAATTAGAGACAACTGTATTGGGGTTTCTTTCAGTGTTCATATAAAACAATTTTAATTAACAGTTTGTCCCCATCTCAAAAAGTTTTTTACACCATCAGAAGTCTGAAATTGTATTTTTCCTTAAGCACTTGAGCTGATTGGATGAGGATTTTATTGACATTAAGAGTTTAATTTCTGCCGGGCGGTGGTGGCGCACGCCTTTAATCCCAGCACTCGGGAGGCAGAGGCAGGCGGATCTCTGTGAGTTCGAGACCAGCCTGGTCTACAA
>NC_022019.1:875187-877871 GCF_000317375.1 Microtus ochrogaster
AGCTGTGAGTTGGAGGTTAGTCTAGAATACATAGCTGTGAGTTGGAGGTTAGTCTAGAATACATAGCTGTGAGTTGGAGGGTAGTCTAGAATAGATAGCTGTGAGTTGGAGCTTAGAATACATAGCAAAACTCCCAACTCTGAACAGGCAAATAAATAATAATGAAAATTTGGCTATGTTCTTTTAAATTTAATAGCTGTAAATCAGGGAAACAAAGTCACTGAAGTCTGTGGTGCATTTTTTTATTGTACATTTATCTTCCTGATTTTTAAATTCTAAAGCTTGCTTGGATATTGAATGGGGATTCTTGGAGGTTTTCCTTTACCTTAGAGATAATCCATTGCAAAGTCAATAAGAACTGGCTATATTTTCAAATGCTATGTAATTTTAAAACCACGCCAAAAGTTTTTTTCCCCATTGAAGAAATTGCAAGGTACTGTAAAGAAAATGAACATGCTTATCCCTATCTCAACAAACCCTGTTAAGACCTTCCTAAAACAATCTGGTGATTTCCTTTTGACTACTATGAAAATTGATTGTACTATTACTTTCCTCTGTTAGGTTGTTAGAAGAATTTGTGAATCATATTCAAGAACTTCAGATAATGGATGAAAGAATTCAAAGGAAGGTGGAGAAGTTAGAACAGCAGTGTCAGAAGGAAGCTAAGGAATTTGCTAAGAAGGTACAAGAGCTCCAGAAAAGCAATCAGGTATACATTTAGCTAAGGAATGAATGGTTTATATAGATTATAACATATTTTCTTTCTTTTTGCTTTTTGGTTATATCTTTATTCCTTTTCAGCTTTAGGCATTTGAAGAGTCAAGTCAAATTGTAGTAACTTGTAACTCTCTGGACCTGTGGAATAAGATAATGTATTGTTATTTCTTACTATTGGTATTGGTGTGCTGCTTGGGTGGGTTTGGAATCACAGGATTCCCCTTTTCAGGTTAGGGTGGTAGATGCCAGATTGTGACCCTTGCTTCACCTCTAATTGAGTAAGCTTTCACAAGACTGACTAGTCCATAGATCTGTTCTTTGAGAAATTTTTAATTAAAATGGATATTTATGAAGTCATTTTAATTTTATTTAATCATAAATAAAGCCAGATCTGGATCAAATTATCCCCTACCTCAGTGGCTCTCAAACTTCATAATGTTGTGATCATTTGACACAGTTCCCCATGCTGTGGTGAACCCCCATACATAAAATCTTGTTGCTACTTCATAACTATAATTTTGCTACTATTTTGAAGCATAATTTAAATATCTGATATGGGAGGGGTTATGACTCACAGGTTGAGAACTGCTGTCTTAAAGAAACTTGATTTGAGTGGTTTCACAAAAGCCCCTAGGATGTGCTCAGTGAGAGCTCTACTATAGCCGTGGCAAAACTGCTTCAGAACTCTCTTCCTCAGTCTGCTCTTCAGTGAAACCAAACCGCTAGCCTGACCCCAGGCTAGCTTACCAGACTTCTTATCTCCTATTAGGTCTGAATGTCTGAATCCCATTCCCTGGCTTGGTTTAATTTGGAGTTTGCCTTTTCTAAGTGTAGTTTGAAGAACATTGTTGAGTTTTCTCACTCCTGGGGAGCAAGCTTATTTCTCTATGGCTGTGGTAAAGTATTTGATTTAAAAAGTCAATAATTTCAATATGTTTTTGAATAATCGTGGTGACAGTTTCTATAATCTTCTAAAACAATTATTCTGTGATTAATAAAAATAATATTAATAGTTGATGTAACAAACTGGAGCCGGTCTGCCTGAGTTTGAATTGTAACCTGACCACTAAGCTAATTGTATAATCTCAAGCAATTTAACATCTCTGAACTTCATGTTTTATGTGTAAAATGGGTTATAATTACTAAATAAGTAAACATATTGATAGTAATATATAATAAGTGATATGTTTAGAATAGTATCTGATGGAAAGTCTTCAAATGTTTCAGCTTTTCCCCCTTTAAGATCAGAGCAAAAGTATCTTACTGAATTATCAGCGGTAATCTAAAGGATTGACTGCATTCAGTTTTCATGGATTGTAGACAAGGGAAACTTGGCTTTAGCAGGATAATTGCTATAGTCCATCTTGTTTTCAAAACTTGAAAAGAACAAATTTGTCATAAATATTAGTGTCACTTGTATTTTGGTGGAAGTATTAAGGCAGAGTCTTGATCCGTAGTGCTGATTGGCCTCTCACTTGCAATTTCTTCCTATCTCCTTGTCCCATGTGCTGAAATTACAGGCTACCACCACACCCAACTTAGCATTGATTTTTAGATATTTTTAATGTTAATGTTTTCTTTTTAGTCAGTACCCTTCAACCTCTAATACATTTTCTAAGTTTTTTAGTTTAGTAGCAAGTGTTCTTCAGAAACCCAGTCCCAGAGCTGGGGAGGTGGCTGTGGGTGAAGGGCTTGCTGTGTGAGCACAAGGACCTGAGCCCTAAAAAGCTGGGTCTGGTGGCGTTCACTGCAGCCTTAGCACAGGGATAGGTAGCAGAGAGCAAAAATAGAGGCAGCTCTGAGTTCAGTGAGACAGTATCTCATGAAGTAAGGTGAAAGGCACCTGGTGTTGCCCTCTGACCTCTAAACTGTATTGCATAGGCAAGCGTACCTGCCCACAGGTATAGAGGTATATTCCCCCTTCCCACAGGTGTATTCTCCCTCCTCCCATCAGGTGTATTCTCCCT
>NC_022019.1:878056-882440 GCF_000317375.1 Microtus ochrogaster
CCCTCCTCCCATCAGGTGTATTCCCCCTCCTCCCATCAGGTGTATTCCCCCTCCCCACAGGTGTATTCTCCTTCCTCCCCACAGGTGTATTCTCCCTCCCCAGGTCTAGCCTTTCTGGCACCTCATTGTTTTCACAGTCATCATTTAGGACTTCTAGTTGCCTGTGTGTAAAAGTTGGAAACTTGGTTAAGAGTTGTCAGATCATGTCATGCTAACGAGTATAAATTATTCTGTGGATCTCGTATGTAAGGTCTGTGTTATTCTTAGTAGTAGTGAGGTCGGTATGTATATATGTTTTGTGCTATGTTAGTGGTCAAACCTAGGGTAGGCTGCTCTACCATTAATGCCCTGAACTGATAGTTTAGTTTTGATAGGTATTAATTTATAGACTTAATTCTCTGATTGTATTTTCTGTGCGCTCTTTTCCCAGGTTGCCTTTCAACATTTTCAAGAATTAGATGAGCACATTAGCTATGTAGCCACAAAAGTGTGTCACCTTGGAGACCAGTTGGAAGGGGTAAACACACCTAGACAACGTGCAGTGGAGGCTCAGAAATTGATGAAATATTTTAATGAGTTTCTAGATGGAGAATTAAAATCTGATGTTTTTACAAATTCTGAAAAGGTAAGCATTGCCAAAATAAAAGCAATAATCAAGTTTTAATTGGTTTGCCTTATATTTTAAAAAAGATTTGTTTGCATGTGTGGGGACTTCACCTATGAACAGTCACCTTATGTTTTTACTTATGAAATTACAGTTTGTTTTAGATCCTGAGATAACTATTTTTAAATATTTCCCTATCCTTTGACTTTTAATATTAATTAAATTTACATAGTCTTTAATAGTTGTATACTATAGGGTAGTAGATCTAACCTAAATTGTTGAGGAGCTGAAATGTCTTTCTGTAAAGGAATCCACAAGTCCTAGTTTTATTTACTTGAATCAAGATCCCTTATAAAGAAATAAAGCAAAATTAGACCATGATCATTGAAAACTCTTGAGTTGGTTATGTTATTCTTTTCATAACATAGTCACTTAATATTCGTTTAAAAGTATGTGGTAAGCCGGGCGATGGTGGCGCACGCCTTTAATCCCAGCACTCAGGAGGGAGAGGCAGGTGGATCTATGAGAGTTCGAGACCAGCCTGGTCTACAGAGCGAGTTCCAGGACAGGCTCCAAAGCCACAGAGAAACCCTGTCTCGAAAAAAAAAATAAAAATAAAAGTATGTGGTATTGGTTGTCAATTCTGAGAGAAGACATCTTAGTTTGGTTTCCTCCCTGTAGAGGGAAAAAAATCACAATGTAAACGAAGAAAAGATAGTCTCATGAATCATAGGCTTGCTGTACTGTTAACCCACTCATATGTTGAATACAGTTTTGCTGATTTATTCCAAATTTACTATGCAGAACATCAGATTTCAAGATGTTAAAAGCTAAATATTAATAAGGTTTGTTTTGAATTAAGCAACATATTCTTATTAGTAGAACTGTGTAAAGCTAAAGGATTTATAATATTTACATATGAAAATGGTTACATGTCTGTAGGTGCTCCCTCTAAAGAAAAGTCAGCTTTTAAAGATTGAGTTTCAAGGGATTATAGTATTAAATAGTCCTGATAAATAACAAGAAAAGTGATATTAAGAATTTGTTATATACTGGTAGTTTCATTTTATATTCATATGGTTTAGATGCAAGAATGTATATGAGACTTGAATAGCAATTTTCATTTCAGGATAGTTATAGAATTTTTAAGCTTTTTTTCTAAATATTAATAAATATAGTATGGAAGTACCTACTTAAAACATGAAAATTCTGTTTTATATAAAATAAGTTGGACATAGACTGATTCGTTGGGTTACTTTTGATTGTATGCTCTAAGCAAAATACAACTGTCTTAACCAACATATTAGCCTGTTTTTATTTTATGTTGTTTTGAAAATATATTGTTTTTAATACAATACATTATGATTATGGTTTCTCCTCCCCCAACTCCTCCCAAATCCACCTACCAAAGTCTACTTCCTTTCTTTCTCACTTATTATGATACAGGCAATTATCTAAAATAGTAATTATTATGATTATGCAATAATTATTAATAAACAATTCTCTGATTGTATTTTCTGTGTGCACTATTTCTAAGTTGCCTTCCAACATTTCCAATAACTAGATGAGTGCATTAGCTCTATAGCCACCAAAGTGTGTCACCTTCGAGACCAGTTGGAAGGGATAAACACACCTAGACAACATGCAGTTGTCTAGAAATTATTATTATCAGCATCAAAAACTTTGTTATTATATAAAATGAAAGCAAAATAGTATAAGACAAAATAATTAGAAAAAAATAAGCCAAAGAAAAATCTCAAGAAACACACAGATTCAGATATACATATATATATTCACACATACAAAATTCCCATAAAATCACAAAACTGGGAACCATAATATATATAAAAAGGACCTATAAATTTAAAAAAACAAAAAACTTTACAAAGCCTAATGAGACAAGGTTAAAAAAAACAAAACCAAGCCAAAAAAACAAAAAACAAAAAAACCCTTACAAAGTGTTATAAGACAGAGCACCTCCAAAATGCCATTGTTTTCATTTTGTGTCAACCATCTACTGATGGACATGGGGCCTGACTGTAGCTGAAAGCTTTTCTCTGTCATGTCCCGTCCTGCTGAGTCATTTTCTCTCCCGCCCACCTTCCCGGCAGCCACTTATGAAATAATCATTTGGAGGCTTAATATTAGTTATAATTGTTTGGTCCGTGGTTCAGGCTTTTTACTGGTTAGCCAGTAAGAAGTAAATTAACCCATTTCTAATAATCTGTATATCACCGTGTGCCCCATGGCTTACCCATAATTTCTCTGGCATCTTACTCCGGGGACTGCTGGCATCTCTCCAACTCTGCCTGCTTTTTCCCTGTCTGTCTGCTTAGACTTCCTGCCTAGTTATATTCTGAAGGAGCTTCTTTATTAACTAATGGTAATAAAACATATTCACAGAATACAGAGGGACATCCTGCATCACGTGTTCTTAAGAGTGGTTTGTATACCCAGTGAGACTCAGATAGAGAAAATTAATTTTTCATTTGTAAGCGAGTATCAATGAAGAGAGCTGGGTTAGGATGCAGGCTTGTGTCTACTTCCCCTTGCTGCTCCAAGACCTGTGTGAGCTCTGTGCTGGCTGTCGTAGTTTCTGTGAGTTCTTGTGTCTGTCAGAACTGCTGTGTTTAGAAGGTCTTGTTTTCTTGGGCTTTTCTCTGACTCTTACAATCATTCCACCTTTTCTGCAGGGTTCCCTGAGCCCTGAGGAGAGAGAAAAGCTAGAAACATCCCATTTAGTACTGAGTGCTCCAAGGTTTCACTCTCTGCAGTGTCCAGTTGTGGGTCTGTCTGTCCATTAGTTCCCATCCAGTGCAGGAGGAGCCATCTCTGATGATGGCTGAGTGAGACACTGATCTATGGATATAACAGGATATCGTTAGGAGTCATTTTTTGCTGCTTTCCTTTTGAAACTCAGGAAAGAAGTTGGAAGAAGTATCTATATTTAGATTGATTTAAAAAAATTGATTTATATTTATTTGAATGCTTACTCTTTAAACTTTAAAATTTTGAAATTACCCTTAACTAATCACATAGTTCTTGATGTCTGACTCTTAATCCCTTTAGGTTTTAATTGAAAGGAAATAAATCTTTACATTGTTAGTACCTTTCTTGGTTACTACGTCATCGTGATTGGAGACTCACAGTATTTAAGTTATTTTCTCTCCTTTGCTTCACTTTCATTTGGATCCCTGTTGTCTTTTATCTCCTGTGTTCTGTATGCTTTATTCTGCTTTTCCCGCTTGCCTTGTTTTGTTTTTGTCGCTTGGTTACTGTGTAATAATTATGACCTGGTCCTATAACAGCCATATGTTAAGAATGCCAGTGTGGGGATTTGAGGGTTGTCTTAGTGATTGAGAGCATGTTGTTTTCTCTTGCAGAAGGCACAGGTTCTGTTCCCAGCATCCACAGGGGTGACTGATAACCTTTTCTGGTTGCAGGGGATCCAACACACTCTTCTGACATTTGTGGGCACCAAGCATACATGTGGTACACATACATACAGGCAAAAGTCATACACATGGATTTAAATAAATAATAGATAAAATTCATATGTGACAATAGATTGACAATTATCCAATAAACCTCTGGCTATCTCAGTTTCTAGATTTTTACCATTTACTTTCCAAATGGAATTGGAAAAATCACCCACAGAGCTCTAAGGAGATGTGACTGTAGGAGGAATTAGAATTAGATAAAATGCCAAACATATTACTTTTTCTTCTTTCTCTTTCTAGAGTGTGTGTGTGTGTGTGTGTGTGTGTGTGTGTGTGTGTG
>NC_022019.1:882540-919738 GCF_000317375.1 Microtus ochrogaster
GAGAGAGAGAGAGAGAGAGAGAGAGAGAGAGAGAGAGAGAGAGAGAGAGAATCTGTCTCTTGGGTACAGTTATATATCACCACACTGGTTTTTATAGGATGCTTGGGGATGGAACTCAGGGCTTATGTATGCTAGGCAAGCACTCTACAAACTGAGCCATACCCTTTTCTTAGAATAGCAGCTTAGTGCTTTTTTTGTATAAGACCTGATGAGTGTTTAAAACTGTTTTAAACAGTTCAAATGCAAACAATTTATTAGGTGTTATTTGGTACCTTTATTTATTGATGCCTATTTTAAGTGATATTGTAAACAGTTCTTACCAGTTAGCCCTGAGGAGTCAGTAAAAACAGCTTTTAAGAAACAAACTGTGGTACTTCTACCACAAACAGCAAAGTTTACAAACACCATGCTTCCTAAAAAGAGTAAGAACAAAATCCTGATGGACCAGAGCTGGCTGGCTGTTAGCTGTGTTCAGAAGAGGCTATTGATCAATAAACAACGATGGGCTTTGCTCCTAAGACTGAATGCATGGCCGCTAGTGGAAGCTGCTGTGACTGGTACACTTCCATGTATCAGGGTGAAGAAAGCACATGGCGACTGAAAAATGAGTGACCTGCTGAGTCAGACAGGGCGAGGTCTGAAGCAGGACTGCTACTGTTGACTGCACATGAGTACACAAGAACAAGCCCTGCTACCATCCCTTGCCAGGGATCACAGGAGCACCTAGAAAAATCTATGCTAATGTTCTTAGTCATTCCTTCATGGTTATATGACTCTTAATGTATAACAGTATGAATCATCACAAAGTAAGTTATTAAAATTGTGTCAAAATAAAAGTACCAAATTGGAATTTAAAGTAAGAAGTGGCCTCTATGACTTTCCTACACTGTTTCATAGATGAGCATAAATGTCTTTATTAAAGAATTTTAGAAACCTTGCCTAAGTTTTTTATTCAACTTGAAAATGAATACTTGACAGTATATACATATTTCTGTACTATATTTCATTCAAGATACTACATTAAACTGTATCTTTATTTTTTTGTACACATTATAAATTTATATAGTTAAGTTATAAACATTTTGTTATTTTATTCATTCAGCTTAATATATGCAACAGTATATTCTAAACCTTGTCTATTCTGTTGACCTCATTAATGTAGAAGAAATTTCCACTTTGCTTTTGACAAACAAGGATTTTTAATTTGCTCAGAGATTAAAATTTAATTGCTGGTTTTGTTGAGGGGAAGAATTGTGATATCAAAAAAAATTACAATATTTTAGGCACCAGAAAGATACATGGTTGGGTTTTGAGTTGTTATCGTGTTGCCCATAAGGTTTTAAAGAAAATTGTTTGTGCAGGTATTATGGCTGGGTATAGGACAGACAGCATTGCTCTTTTCAGCTATACTATTAATTTTTGGAATCTAAAAGAGTACTTTTAATTGTTGTTTTTACTTATTTCTCATAGATAAAGGAAGCAGCAGACGTCATTCAGAAGCTGCATCTGATTGCCCAAGAGTTACCTTTCGACAGGCAAGTTTATACCCCAAGAGCTTGCTTGTCAATATAGCTTATGGAATAAAATTGCATTTTCCTTGCTCATTAAGGCAGCAATAATTTATTAAGCACCTCATTTGTACAAGATACTGTGTAATATAATAATATACTTGAAGGGACTCATTTTTTTTTGAAAAACAAAATTAATGGAGATCTTTTAAATTGACAAAGTATGATTTTGAATTTACTTATTTGGAAATTTGAGAACCAAAGTTAACTTGGCTATTTAACTCTTCTTGTATTACTAGACCAGGGTTAAATTTGGGGGGGTGTCTGTTACCTTTGAAAAGCCAGTGAAAGATACATAGTTTCTTCAGAAAATTAAGATGTATACAGATTGTTGTATATAATTATGTGGAATTTTATACCACCCATAAAACCTATCCTAGAGAATTTAAGTCAACACCTTTGTAATGTAAGGTCCTGGACCATCACTAACTAGATTCTACCCTAAAATAACCTGTCCACTGAGAAAGAAATGCTCTTTCTGCTCTGTCATTAAAACAAAAACAACAACAACAACAACAACAAAAAAACAGTTCCTTCATGTGACAACTTTCTGTATAATACAGAGCATGCTTTTCATCTGTTGATACTTGAAGATCTTCAGGTACAGATAGAATGTGGATATTTATTTTGTTGTACTTAAAGCCTCGACCATTATTTTCCTAGCATACTGTTAGCCACTCCCCATATATTTACTTTACTCTCAACTCTACCATCATAAAGGATGAACAGTAATAGTTGTTTTATTAGTCACCCAAGAGTTGGAACACTATTTACATGGATAAAATGTCTAAATCAAGATTAGGTGGATGTTAGCTGGCTTCATTCTGTGTCCTACCTTCCAGTCTGATTTTTCTGCACCAGACTGTTACCATTCGTGCCTATAGTTATCTCCTCTATTCCTTGTGGGTGGGGATGGGGGCAGAGGTGAGGGTTCAGAATGTTGGGGAGTGAACCCAGGCTCTCATACATTTGACGTGCCTCTAAGCCAAGCCTTGGAGTTGAGTATTTATCCTAATCAGATCCAGTGTGTTCACGTAGACCAATACAGCCATTCTGTTGTCTACCGTGACTTTGCTATAAGATTTTTATATAGCCCTTTAAATGTGTTTCCTTCCTTGTCTGCTTTTAGCATCTTTTTTCTTCAAATGACCATTTGTATAGGATCTCTCAAAATCAGTTTCCCTTGATGATTAATATTTGAAAAGTTCTTGGTGTATTTTATCATTTTTATTTTGTAAAAGTTGATTATTCTCCTATACTCATTTCTGAATTCTTTTATGGTCCCTTTCATTTTCCTAGTTTTAGAATAATTCATTTGAGGTTTTTATCATTTTTTTTTTGCTATATCATCTTATATGATCATTAAAAAAAAAATAAAACTTTACATTGCCATTATTCTTCACAATGGCCATTGAACTAGAAAGGACAGTAACCTGACTTTGAGATTGGCTGGGTTGTTATTGCCTCAGGTGGAACTCTTTAACAAGTGAATTGATTATTTACATGTAAATTTTCTAAATGAGAATAGCAATTTCATTTGAATCACCCAAATTTATTGTCACCTGGCTTGTTTTCTTTCAGTATTCTCTTCCACAGTGTTGTCTCTTTTCTTTTCTACAGTGACGTTTTATTTTTATGGTAGTTTTCTATTTAAGAACAGTTAGGAAGGTAATACAAAGGGTGCCACAAATAACTGCAGCACTCCCCCCTTTGTATTGTTTTTATTGTCATATTTGTCACAGCTCATGAACCTCATCATTGGCTTTCTGTTTCTCAGGTTTTCAGAAGTAAAATCCAAAATTGCAAGTAAGTGCAATCTATTTACTTAGCACATTCTTAAAAAAGGAAAAACTCACATTAAAAAAATAAAAGCAACAGGTGAGAAAGTGGGAATGATACATTGATCCATCCAGTCCTAGAGTTTGAGGCTCTTCCCTCAGAATAACAATGACCAATTTCCGGGCTATCTACTAGTACCTTGTTTGCATATGATGTATCTTTCTATATTTTTAAATAATTGGAAACATGTAACTTTAGACTTACTATATTTAGCCTAACTATACATTTTTAGAGATTGTGTTCGTTTAATGTAAGGATTTTTCTTTTGAATTGGGAAGACATAAACATTTCAATTTCTGTTTAGCTATTTTGTTCCTTATATGGTTATAGTTTTATTTGAGTGGGGGGTATTTTGTTTTGTTTTGTTGAGACAGGGTTTCATTATATATCCCTGGCTATCCTGGAATTCACTGTATAGACCAGGTTGGCCTTGAACTCACAGAGATCTGCCTCTGCCTCCTGAATGCTGGTGGGATTAAAGGTGTGTACCACTACACCTGGTTTAAGTCAGTCTTTGGGTTATTTTTTAAGCCAAACCCATGCTTCTAGAAAAACCCTGTGTTTTTAGTACACTTTACCGGTGTTCACTGTTAAGTAAGCCATTTCTCAGAAAGCCAACTACCTGGTTTTTTCTTATCTTACAATAAGGACATGTATAGATATTTGGATTCCCTAGGAATATTTTTGATCACTTTAAATTAGTTCATGTTCAAATAATAGGTAAGAATATGGTATTAAATCAAGGGCCACATACTATCTTAGGATAAAATTTGATATTTGACTATTATTCTCTGTAGAAGTATCTGAGCATTAGTAAAGGCTTTGTAGTCCTTATATTTTCCCTGACATTAGAGTAAAGATTAAGGATTTTTTTTTCTGTATTTTCCCATCAAAATTGGTATCTGAAAGGGTTTTTTTTCTCTTTCTCATTTTTCTTTCATGTAAATATCTCGTCATCTTTTGGTTTAAGTAATATTTATAAATGGCTGTTATACCTCGAAGAGCTCATCTGTTTTACCAGTGTGTAAAGCTTTTGTGTCCTGAAATACAGATTTTTGTACATCAGGATGTTGTATGAGCTAGATTCACTGTTTATAATCTCATGTTTTTGTAATTCTCCCAAGAAGACAGACCCATAACCACTATAAATTTTGTAATATTTCTAGACTTAGATGGCTGTATGTAAGTTGTATACTAGATTGTCATGATTCAGTTGGATAATTTCCTGGCTTTAGGTAAATACCATGATTTGGAATGCCAGCTGATTCAGGAGTTTACTAATGCCCAAAGAAGAGGAGAGATCTCCAGGATGAGGGAAGTAGCCGCAGTTTTACTTCATTTCAAGGTAATGTTGAGATTTTAACTCATGATCCGTCTCCAAGTTCCTGAAGATTTTATATCCCTTGATTTCCCCTAATTATTATGTAACTATATGACAGAATAACTTTGTTTGATGTTTGTTAAATGTTACTTAATATTTTTTAAGGATTTTCTGGTAATATTAATGCTATATCAAGCAATGCGCCCGGCTTTAATCCCAGCGCTCGGAAGGCTGAGGCAGGCCGATTTCTGTGAGTTCGAGGCTAGCCTGACTACAAGAGCTAGTTCCAGGACAGGAACCAAAAGCTATGGAGAAACCCTGTCTCAAAAAAAAAAAAAAAAAAAAAAAAAAAGTTGCTGAAAGAAAATCATGTTGTTAGCCTTCGTGCTTCAAGTATATCATTTTCAATCAAAAATGTTTATAAATAAGTAAAAAATTAAAAAAAAAACCTGAATATAAATACCTAGTCGAAGATGTGAACCAAAGAGTAGATGCACTGTGACTAGAAATAGGGACCTGGAAGATCTTGGGTGCTGAAGACATACATGTGGATTATGGAGCTGTCTTCCTGGAGCCTGAGCTGGAGAGAAAAATCCTCATTGAAAAATTCTATTAGCTTAATTATAGAAGATAGGACAAGATACCCATGTTAAATTACTGGATGGTTCACTACCATTATTTCATTTTACATTTGATGACTGCTGATCATTCACTGGGGTACAAGATGTAGTTTTATTATATATAACAATTCTGCTGAGACTGCTATTATAATTAGAACCAGACAATAACATTGTTTCTCTTTTAGGGTTATTCCCATTGTATTGATGTTTATATAAAGCAGTGCCAGGAGGTAATTTTACAGTATATTTTTGAATTCTATTTTATACTAATTTTTATTTTGAAGCTATTTATAAATAATGTATTAACAATGTAAATTACCTCTGTCATTTAGGGTGCTTACTTGAGAAATGATATATTTGAAGATGCAGCAATACTCTGTCAGAGAGTGAACAAGCAAGTTGGAGATGTCTTTAGTAATCCAGAAGCAGTACTGGCTAAACTTATTCAGAATGTGTTTGAAATCAAACTACAGGTAACTTTAAACAGTAATAAATTAAATAGTTCTTAAGACAATGTGTTGTTTTTTTTTCAAGATTTTTAAAATTTATTTTCATTATTTTTAATTATGTGTGTGTATGTTGAATGTATGTGTTTATGCATATGAGTTCAGGTACCCACAGAAACCAGAGGTGTTAGATTCCCCCGTACTGGAGTTAAAGGTGATTGTGAGCCATTGGATGTGGGTGCTGTGAATTGAAGTCAGTGCTTTTGGAAGATTTTTTTAATTCATTTTTTAAGTTAGCATATCAAGAAATGGGTTTCATTATAGCAACTTGATGTGTTCTCCTTTGTTCTTGTGCTGCTCCCCTGCCCTGTGCCCTCCTCCAGGTCCCTCGGTTCCTCATAGAAGCCCCTCTGCTTTTACCCTCTCTGTTTTCACCTCCCTTAGGCTCTCTTCCTACTGGCTTACCCCTTTCTAACTTTATGACTTACCCACAGCATTCTCATATCATTTTAAATCTAGGCTTCATAGATAAGAAAGAATGTGATATTTGTAAGTTTGGTTTATTTATTTAACATAATGATCTTGAGAAGTTATATAATTTATTATTTCCTCATTCCTAAGAATGTTACTTTCCCTTTTTAGAGTTTTGTGAGAGATCAGCTAGAAGAATGTAGGAAATCAGACGCTGAGCAGTATCTCAAAAGTCTCTATGATCTATATACCAGGTATGTGCAGACAGGGCCTCACTATCTCTAGCTAGCCTGGAACTTCCTGTGTAGACCAGGCTGACCTCAAATTTACTGAGGTCTGTCTGCCTCTTCCTTGTGAATACTAGACTATCACAACATGTGTGACTATGCCTTGCTGATGTATATTGTTAATTATTAAACAATAGCCATACATTTTATATTTTCTTTCTCTTTTAATAGAAAATAGGAAAGCATTCAGATATTTGTCAGATAGCACTATCCCTTTTTGCAGTAAGTGCCTGCTTGTATAGATAGGAGGTACACAAGAGCAGAATTCTTACTGTTGTAACAAAAGACCTTGTTTTAACTGACTTGAGAATTTCATTTGTGATTTATGAGCTAGTTTTTGTGATATTTTTGTTGTTGTTTTACTTTAAGAATTAGTACAGTTACCGGGCAGTGGTGGCACACACTTTTAATCCCAGCGTTCGGGAGGCAGAGGCAGTCAGATCTCTGTGAGTTCGAGGCCAGCCTGGTCTACAAGAGCTAGTCCCAGGACAGGCACCAAAGCTACAGAGAAACCCAGTCTTGAAAAACAGGAGCAAGCAAACAAAAGAATTAGTACAGTTACATTCATCCCCAGTCCCTTTGTTTTGGGAGAAGGTTCATCATAAGAGTAGCAGCACTCTCTTCAATGGTGTGAGATAAAAACTTAGAGGTCAGTCCACATGGACAAAGACAGAAATGATGACCAGACAGTAAATTCTTCGAATCACGTGACTACTTATGGTGGAAGGCTTTAGAACATACCTTAGCTTCTCTCCATTTTTGCCATTTCTATGCTAGTCATTGCTTCACAGCCTTTTTCCCTAGGTCATCTCCAGCATTTTATCAGTTTTCAAAACTATATTATTATTTGTAATATTCTATTCTGTTTCGTGTATAGCTTTATAAGCTGCTTTCTATATCTTAAGTAGTCTCCCAATATTTCAGAAATGATCATTTGATATAAACCATTAAAGTTTCATTATGATATATAGGATCTATAATGTTGTTACAGTATCTAAAAGATATATTAATCTTTTTCTTTCTTTTTTCCATGAAAAGAACCACCAGTCTCTCCAGCAAATTGATGGAGTTTAACTTAGGTACTGATAAACAGACTTTCTTGTCTAAGCTTATCAAATCCATTTTCATTTCCTATTTGGAGAACTATATTGAAGTGGAGATTGGATATTTGAAAAGCAGAAGTGCTATGATCCTACAGCGCTATTATGATTCAAAAAACCACCAAAAGAGATCCATTGGCACAGGAGGGTAGGTTTCTAAAAATTAAATATAGTTAAAATTGAAATTGTTAAGAACATTAAGTTTGGGTAAAGTTAGTAACTATTAGCTGCTATTAAGATTTTCTGTGTACCGCTCTTCATACTGTATGTACTGTTGACCAAATCCTACATACTGAAATGGTCTAAATAGCATTCTTAAAATGTAAATCAAGCCAGGTGGTGGCAGCGCTTGCCTTTAATTCCAGCACTAGGGAGGCCAAGGCAGGAGGATCTCTGTGAGTTCAAGGCCAGCCTGGTCTACAAGAGCTAGTTCCAGGAAAGCCAGGGCTATACAGAGAAACCCTGTCTCAAAAAACAAAAAAACAAAACAAAACAAAAAGTAAATCAAACACTTCTCAATCAAAATAATAAAAGATAATATTAATAATATAAAGAATTCTGTAGTTTAAGTTCCTTTCCAGAGTTAATTGTTTTGGGTTATTAACTATGAATCACATCATTCAATATTGAAGCTGTGAATGAAAGAGCAAATACTTTATTTACATTTTAGGCAGCCCTGATTTTTTGGTCATTTGTACATAAAACTATTAGATTTATACTGTAAAGTCTGAGAATTTGCATATGAGAAGAGAATTTGCTGTAAAGTTGATGACAGTCATTCCCAGATGGGATCTAGCAGATCCAACAATCTAATCTAATATATTTTAAAAAGATATTCTTGAGTTGTTTTCATGCTAAATCATTTTATTTCAAAAAGTAAAAACCTAAAGAATAAACATAAGACTTCAAAAAATGAGTTCACAGTAGCCTGAGCTATATGTTCTAGTAGCAAAAGTAATTTAACCTAGAGATATGTACATAATAACAGGTGACCCTTAATCACTAAGGAAAGCTGTTACACTTAAGAGGTCTAGTTTAGCTGGGCGATGGTGGCGCACGCCTTTAATCCCAGCACTCGGGAGGCAGAGGCAGGCGGATCTCTGGGAGTTCGAGATCAGCCTGGTCTACAGAGCTAGTTCCACGAAAGGCTCCAAAGCCACAGAGACACCCTGTCTCAAAAAAAAAAAAAGAGGTCTAGTTTAATATAGTGAAGATATGAGCAATATATTTAAATGGTTGTTTTTTAAAAGAAGTACTAAAATTTTAAAGCTTTCTTTTTATACAAGACTACTTTTAGTTATTTGTTATTTAGAATAACTTCTTGAAGGTGAAGAATGATTCAGGTAGGATTTCTGACATCCTCATCTGGTTTTTGTGAGTAAACAGGAGCATGCACCCAGATATACTTGTGAACATGCACACCAATGTTCAGTACCTCAGATTTATCCTGTCTTAATGAAAGTTATTAAAAACCAACTTTTATAATTAAAATGTTAATCTCTTGGTTATTGACTCATTTTGGGTTTTGTTTTTTTCTTTTTGCCGATATGCATTAAGGTTGAGCATATTTGCAGTTAAAATCTAAATATAGTAAACTTCTCTTTTCGTTTGTCTTTATGATGTACTAGTATTCAAGATTTGAAAGAAAGGATTAGACAACGTACCAACTTACCACTGGGGCCAAGTATTGATACGCATGGGGAAACTTTCCTATCTCAAGAAGTGGTAGTTAATCTTTTACAAGAAACCAAACAAGCCTTTGAGAGATGTCATAGGGTAAGAATAATAAATTAATTTTTTAAGCTATAGTTGTATATTTCAAGTTTTGTCTCATTTATAGAAAGATAAAAATGTACTTCTTGATTAGGACCAAGTAGTTTTTTAATTGACACAGTTTATACAAGTTGCATGTACCATATAGATACCATATGAAGTTTTGATAAAAGTGTACATTGAGTAATAGTCAAATCAGGATAAGCATATATATCCTCATATTCATCATTTTTTGTGGTTAAAAACATTCAAAATTTATTCTAACATTAAAAATGTAGAGTATATTGTTAATCTGTTGTCATCCTGCTGGTGCAGTAGAATGTTGACCAGCCTTTTTCATCACTCTCTACTTCTTTCCACACTTTCCTCGGCTGCAAGTGACCATATTCCACTCAACGTCTGTGAAATTCCCTTTAGTTTTGGCCTATGGGTGAAGTTGTCCAGTATTTGTTGTTCCATGCTTGGCTTACCTCACTTAACAGAATGTCTTCCAGTTCCTTCTCCATTGTGCAAACAACAGGATTTCATGACTTTGATGGCTGAAAAGTATCCCTTTGTGTGTGTATATACCAAATTTTTTTTATCTGTCATTTAGTGGACAGTTAAATTGATTATGTTTCTTGGCTGTTGCAAATATTGTTCTAGTAAATGTTGAGGAAGAGACCTGGTCAGTTATCCTCATCAATTTAGACCATGAAACTCTATATGGACAAGTTCAACAGAACTGCCGTATACGGGCTGCCCATGAATGCTTCAAAAAATTATTGCCAGGACATAAATTTCCAATTCAAAAACGTTGGAATGCAGATCCCTCTTCAGGAAGCAAATTTCCTTTCCTTTGTTTCTGTACCCAGGAGGGGACTACTGGGTCTAATGCATTTGAATCTCTGTAACATTTTTCATAATGGCTGTTCACATTCCCACCGACAGTAGAAAAGGTTCTCTTTTTCCATATCCTCTCCAACTTGTGTTCCTTTTTGTCTTTTTGCCTTTGTAACTGAAGTAAAATGATAACTTGCTGTAATTTTCTTTGCTATTTCTCTGGTGACTAATTATAGTGATCATGTTTTTATTGTGTTGAGTTCCTTATATGCTCTCCATATGAGTTTACAATTATTAGATTGTATAATTGCAAATGTTATCTTTTTGTTCTGTAAGTTTTCTTTCATTGGCTGTTTCCTTTGCTGGGTGGAAACTTTAGTTGAATATACTTTGTTTTCACTTTTGTTTCCTTTGCTTTTGGAGTCTCATTCAAGAAGCATTTATCCGTTCCAACGTGCTGAAGTATTTCCACTTTTAGCACAATTAATAAAAACCCAGAGACAGATATTGGGGTTCAACCTGAAGATTAGAGAAGCAAAGCAGCCAAACCACTAGAGATCTCTTACCTCTATGAAATCTTCAGACTGAAAGAGAGCGAGTTCCTTGTCTCATCCTGCCTTATAATTGTCTCTAGTGCTGGGTTTAAAGGCCTCTATGGCTTGTTAGTGTGGCTCCACTGTATTAGAGGTGTGTGCCTCTCCACTGCCTGGCCTGTATGACTGACTAGTGTGACTGTTTTGTGTTCTGATCTTCAGGCAAGCTTTATTTATTAAAGTACAAATGAAATTTTCCTATATCCACTATGTTTTCCTGTAGTTTCATAATTTGAGGGGTTCCACTAAAGCTTTAATTTATTTTGAGTGAACTTGTGTCTGCTATTAGAGATACACAGTTGTACGTATCTACATATTGTCCCATATCAGCTGAACAGATTGTTTTCTCTAATTTGTGATAAGATTTTTGTCAGATCAAAAAGAAACTTCTGTGTCCATGCTGAGGCAGCACTAGCCTGTGCAAATAAATGTAACTGTTTAGGAAGTAGTTTGATAGTATGTCCAGTTAGCCAGACAGAAACAATAGATTGATCACTAAGGTCCATGGTTTTCTTTGACCCACTTCACAGAACCAGGCATGAACTCACTCTTGTGGAACATGCATTAAATCCTGTAGTTGTTTTTTTTGAATTAATTGATTTATGTATTTATTTGGTTTTTTTGTGTTTGCTCTTTGGCTTTTTTGGGAGCCCACCCAGCTCCCAAATAAATACACACATGGAAGCATATTCTTACTTATGCTTGACCTTAACGTTGCTTATTTCTAGCCAACTTTTCTTAACTTTAATTATCCCATCCATCTTTTGCCTCTGGGCTTTTATCTTTCTCTATTTCTGTATACCTTTCTTTACTTCTTATTCCGTGTCTTGCTGTGTATCTGGATGGCTGGCCCCTGATGTCCTCCTCTCTTTCTTTTTTATGATCCTCAATCTTTCCAGATTTCTCCTCATACTTACTCTATCTGCCTGCCAGCCACACCTATCTTTTCTTTTGTCTTGCTATTGGTCATTCAGCTTTTTATCAGACCAATCAGGTGTTTTAGACAGGCAGAGTTAAACAAATGCAGCATAAAAGAGCACAACACATCTTTGCATCAGTAAGCAAGTTTCCACAGCATAAACAAATGTAGCACATTTTTACTGATAGTCCACAGCAGAGTCCCAGTGGAGCCCAATCGGTCACGTCCATGACGGTCATAACACTGGTGGGCTATCTCATTACTCATTCTTGGTCTGTTTAGGTTTCTTTCTTCATGATAAGGAATGTGTTCAGGAATTTATCCATTTCTTCTAGATTATCAAATTTCTTGGCATATCTTTATTCATAACAATCTTTAATCCTTTGTATTTTATGGCATCCATTTTAATGTATACTTTTCCACATCTGATTTTCATTTTTCCTTTTTTGAGATCGCCTCACTCGGTAGCCTGGTTGGCCTGGAATTCACAGAGACCCTCTGCCTCCTGAGTGCTGGAATCAACAGCATGCATGGCTACACCTGGCTCTTAGTCTGTTTGTTTTGTTTCTTTTATTTTTTTGAGATTATAATATAATTATATCATTATTCCCCCTTCCCTTTTCTCACCCTTCTTTGCTCTTTTAAATTCATGGCTTTTCCATAATTGTTGTTATATACCTTTATGTAAATACATAAATATACCTAAATATATGAATACAACCTCAGTCTGTATAATGTTACTTGTATGTATGTTTTCAGGGCTGACATTTCTATTGGTAATAACCAAATTGGTTTGCACTTCCTTGGGGAAGTTTCCCCCACCCTCATCATTCCTTAGTTGCCAGCACTTGTTTGTGTAGGACTGAAGCCTTTGGTTCCCCCATCCCACCCTACTCCATGTTAGCATATCTATTGTTGTCCTTGTTCAGCTCATAGGTAGGCTTTCTTGTGGATGAGACTTTATGAGTGTAGCTTCTGACATTTCTAGGAGACATAATCTCATAGCAAACTTGAAATCTAAAAATCAAAAGTAGTAATAGCTACATTAGATGTGAAATGGTGCATTTTTTAAAAGTCCGTGTTCTTCTGGCTCTTAAAATTTTTTTGTTTCCTCTTCCATAACCATACCTGAGTCTAAGCAAAGTGGAGGAATTGTCTTGTAGATGTATCCAATGAGACTTAAGTATGTTTTTAAAAACATAGTTATTTGTTGCTGTAAATTTCTTGCTAGTATTGTTTCATCTACAAGGTATTGGTTTGTTTTATTTCCATTATCATGTATAGCAAGACATTTTTAATTTCCTTCTTTATTGCTTCATTGATGGTTTAGGTATTTAATTTCCATGTATTTGTATAATTCCCAAAGATTTTTCTTGTTACTAATTTTTTGTTTTATTTAGAAAGATATTCAACTTTTAAGAAACAGAAAACTCAAACAAAAACAAACCGCAGAACAAATGCTTAAAGGGAGTTCTTCAAACTGAAATGAAGAGGTGTTAACAAGATGAAAACACCTGTATTTGTTCTGGGGTTTGTTTTTGTTTACTTGAGTTTTTTTTTGTTTTGTTTTGTTTATAGGGGAAATATGGTAGTGATAAATATTCTCAGTGTTTGTTTGGAAATGTCTCTTCTCTGTGTCTAGAGGCTAGCTTTGCTGGGTATAATATTTTTATTGTCTAGCTTTGCTGGGTATAGTATTTCTGTTGACAGGCTTTAGTTGCTAGTTTTTTTGTTTGTTTTGCTTTGTTTTTCTTCTCTCTTACTTTTTCAACATGTGAACATCTTAATCTCTTTTGGCCATTAAAGCTCTGCAATTCTCCAGTTGAGTGACTGAGTGGAATTTAAAAAAAAAAAAAAAAGATCCAGATACATACTACGGGAAGGTAACAAAAGAAGCCACATTTCATCTCTAAAGACAGATTTGCACTATTGATCCCTTAACATGCTATCTGTTTCCTTTTTACTTGTTGCTTTAAGAATCTTCTTGTCTTAAACCTTTGAAACTTGTTTATAACCTTTGAATCTTGAAGTATAAACTCTCCTTCTTGCTTTCCCATCCTTGAATCCTATTAGCCTGAATATTTGCTCTATTAATGCTTTTCTGTAGTTCCCATAATCTTTTTATTCCTATTCTTTTTTTTTTTTTCTTTTCCATATATATTTGGTTTGGGAGTTAGCTGACTCTTCAGCTTGTTTCTGCTAATGATGCTTTTATTACATTTTTATTTACCATACTTTTAGCTCCAGGATGTTTTGGTTTTATAAATTATTTCATTTTTCTTTGGCAAATTGCAGAATTATTTGCATATATCTTCTTGAGGTTCCTAGAATTTCTTTAAAACATCTACTTTGTGTTTTCTGTCTTGAGAGATCACACACTTTGCTTGGCTCTGTTTTGCCTTGTTTTGTTCATGATTGGGTCCCTGAAAACTCTGGATGCTTGTTGGCCTACAGTAGTGTCTGCATATTGGAAATTTAGATGTTTATTACTGTCATAGTAATCTTCTCTTGTATTTTTATACTCATTCTTCCACAATAATCTGTTTGTTATTATCTCCAACACCTTGGTCACTGTCCTTGTTTTAACACTAGATGGCACCCTATGTCTAGATTTTTGCCAGCTCTAGTTCTCTTACTGTTATTATTTCAGCCCTGGAGAGGACTTCAAGCTTGAATCTGTCACAAATCCACAGTCGTACTATAAAGCTGACATTAGATTGTTAGCGAGAAAGACCTAGACATTAGGCGTTCCATAGAAAGGTAATGAATGCATTTTTCTCCTGCGAGCCAGGGTAGGCCCAAAACCTGTTTCTATAGTTATTGTCCTGTGTTCAGCACTGCAGGGTTCTTGCCCATCACTCCACAGATTTTCTCTTGGATGTCTGGTCTATACCTCCGAAGTGATAATTTACAGCTGGCTCTATCTTCTTTTTCTAAAAGAAGTTACTGTCTTTGCTGTCACAGATACAGTAATATTTGGTCTTACTCAGAGTTCACAGTCCATCGAAATGAGTGCAGCACAGAGCTAGGACAAAGGCCCACACTGTTGTGGTCTTCCCAGTCTTGTCTCTGTTTGTGGCCTGGAACCTCTGCAGGTCTGGAGGTGTATACAGCTGACCCACCAGATGCTAGGATGGGCTTAAAGGTTCCACCTGTGGGTACTAGGCTCAAGAGAGGGTCTGTTGTATCCCATCTGTGTTAACTTTTACCAGTAAACCTGGCATTCAGTTCTGAGGAAAAGTTGTGTGTTGAGTTTCCTGCCTTCCTTTAGCAGATGAAGTATGTATGTATGTATGTATGTATGTATGTATGTATGTATGTATGTATTTAAGATTTCTGTCTCTTCCCTGCACCACCTCCCATTTCCCTCCCCCTCCCCCAATCAAGTTCCCCTCCCTCATCAGCCCAAAGAGCAATCAGGGTTCCCTGCCCTGTGGGAAGTCCAAGGACCACCCACCTCCAGATGAAGTCTTTGTATACATTTTGTTGCTCAGGTCTGTAGTAGCATGGTAAAAACAGTCCCTTGGTTGCCATGACTGATCCTAAGCTGACCTGTGCCTGAGACTTGTGACTGAAGGAAGGACCTGGTTTATTCAAGGCCCAAGCTGTAGCTGGACACAAGTGGCCTGAGCACAAGTCTGTCATGTTGCCAGTTCCTGCTTAGTCCTGAGGCCCCATCCATAGACACCGGCTTGGGGCAGTAGTGCTGAGGCTTCGCCTGGTACTATATTAATAACATGTTCTGGTAACTAATCTACATACTTCAGGTGTTATATATTAACTCATTTAATTGACATAAAGACCCAGTGAGGTAATTCTTACACTTTTATGCAGGAGAATCGTAGCTTCTAAATACTGGAATTAAGAACTGAGGAGATCTTAGTATTTTATTTATATACATATATATTATTTATTCATTTTTAATATCAGTAAATTAATATACAAATTAGTAGAAATATTCAAAGAATATACAAGTCACTTAAAATATAAATTATTAATAGGGAAGTAAAATAGGAATAATACCATTTTATTTTTATTAAGGTAGCATAAATTAAGAACTGATATTATCATGTGTTAGTAACAAAGTGAGGTAAAAGACACTTTCATATACTACCAGTGACTGAAAATTATAACAGTGAGGACTGGGACTGCAGTTTGTTGTTGAAATGTTTGTCTAGCATGTGAGTCTCTAGGCTCAATGCTCAGTAATGGGGGGGGGACAAATTTGCTATAGTTACTTTGAAGAATAATTTGTCACTTTTAAAAAAATTATCAGTGAAAAAGAGAAATAAAAAATAATGGCGTTGTTCACACACTAGAAACTATACCAGTTTAAATGAATCAGCTAGAATTACATGACTCAGCATTAATTAATCTCAGAAATACGTGGCTGTGATGTGAGTGATAGGGTATTTCATCTTAAGAAACAACTAGTCTAGTAGAGGTGTGTAATGCTACTTTCAATCCTTCGCTTTCCTAATGATTTGATAGCTTCACACTGGGCATCTTTTCATGTGCTTCTCTTTGATGAAGAGTTTCCTTCGTGTCTCTAGTGCATTTTTAAAGTCAGGTTATCCTCTGAACCCTTTCACGTTTCATAATCTCTCTATAGCTTGTTCATCAAATATGTGATTTTGCATTTAATTTTCAAAGTATAGAAGTTCTTAATTTTGATAAAATATATTTAACACCTGTTATAGATGGCATTTTTTTTTTATATTGCAGGTACATCTTTGTTGAGCTAAGAGTTACAAGAATTGCCTTTTAAATTTTCTAGTAGTTTTATAATCTGCAGTGTTGCTTACGAAGCCGATAGTCAGCTCTGAATTAAGTTAGGAATCTGATATAATCATGTATGGATTGAAGTTTATATTTTTTACAATTAGGTTTCCATTTATTTTGCCATCCTTTTATTGGAGACTTCTTTCTTCAACAAATTATTTTCAACCTTAGTTAAAAATGAGTTGACTGTCTGTTTCTCATCTCTATTCTGCACCATTTATCTTTTATGCCGATATCATGCTGTGTTGGCCTGTAGTAACAGTAGGCTTTGAGTCAGGTAGTATGTCCTCTGACATTTCCATATGGATCATTTTGTATTTCATGTGTCTAATAGCTTACCAGTTTCTATCAGAGGAAAGTCTAGTTTTGTTTGGAATGACAGTGAGTCTATGATTTTATTTGGGAAGAGTTGATATTATTATTATTACTATTATATAAAAGTATTTTCAGTTCAACATGCCTGTAATCCCAGCACAAGGGAAACGGAGGCAGAAGCATTCTATGGGCTCAAGACCAATCAGGCTACATTGTGAGTTCTAGGCTAGCTTGACCTACAAAGTGAGACCCTGTCTCAAAAACAACAAAAAAGTAATTTTTAAAGTTATATTTAATTTCAAGTTTAACTTGGTATGTAGGAGTGTGTAGTTGGATCTTTACATGTTAAGTTTACTATCCAAACAATCTTTTTTATAGAATTTGTTAGACCTTCTACATAGACTGTCATGTTATTTTACCATAAAGACAGCCATACTGACTCCTTTCCATATAGCTGTCTTTTATTTTGTTCTTGTGCCTTGTTGCTCTGGCTAGACTTCCAGTATGGAATGGAAGGACATGCAGGGAACAAACACAGGCTATTACACTTGACCATTGGAGTACTGCATTTAGTCTTTGATCACTAAATGTGATGTTGACTGTAGGTTTGGTTTTTGTTTTGTTTTTTATAAATACTGTTTTTTAACCTGAGGAAAGTGTTTTTTTCTTTTTCTTTTTTTTTTTTTAATGAACATTGATTGGTAGACAGTTCTAAGTTGCCATCTGGGTGCTGGGAATTAAACCCTAGTCCTCTGGAAGAGCAGCCAGTGCTCTTAACCTCTAAGCCATCTCTCCAGTGCGGAATGTATGCTAGTTTATTAAAGTGTCGTTTGAAGCTTGGGTATTATTAGACCCTAGCACTTGGGAGATCTTGAGTTCGGGGTCATCCTGGGCCACATGATGAGTTTGATTGAAGCCAGTCTTGGCTAAAGGAGACTGTATCACACAGATAAACAAACAAAATAAAAGATTTGGTGTTAGATTTTCTTACATGTTTTCTTTTTATTCTTTAGGAGAATCATGGCAACTGATATTTCAGATGTGATCCTTGCATCTCTTTAGTACCTCTCAGCTGGCCATCACCTGTAATTTCCTTATTGTCCTGTTCACACATTGTTGGCTAGGTTACTAAATTTATAAAAACAAAAACTTTTTTAAAAAGCTGCCTTTATTGTATCAGGGCACACATTTTGAAGTTAGAGGAAAACTTAAGGAAGTCAGTTCTCTCTGTCTACAAAGTAGTCCCAGTAATTGAATTCACATTTTTAGGCTTGGCAGCAAACTACTCTCTGAGCCACCTTGCTGGCCCATGTGTGTTAAATTTTGTTAAGAATTTTTGCATCAGTGTTTATGAAGGATATTGGCCTTTGATGTCTTTGTCTTGTTTTAATAATGAAGGTAGTCCTGTGCCCATAGGATGATATGCAAAGTACTTCTGCCTTCCCTTTCAATTGTTTATGGGTGTAGATGATGGTCTTTCTGTCTTAAAAGGTTTGTCAAAACTCACAAGGGAAGTTACTGGGGGCTATGGTTTTCTTTGTAAGGATTTTTAGCTAATAATTTAGCCACTTAATGTATACAGAAATTTCAGGTAATCTAATTTTAAGTGAGCTTGGCAGTTTTGTTTGTTTGTTTTAGAGACAGTCTCACTATGCAGACCAGGCTAAACTTCAGTTCGCAGAAATTCATCCACCTGCTTCTCCCTCCATTGCTGAGATTAAAGTTGTGTTACACCAATACATCGGCCTAATTTGTATCTTTTAAAGACTTTCATAGTTTACCAAAATTGTATTTATTGGAATAAAGTTATTCATGACATTTTTCTTATTGTCATCACTGTAGAAACTATTGTAATAATTACCATTTTATTCCCAACATCAGTAATTTGTTTACCAATCAAATTTTTTTACAAACCAATCTTATTATTTTTACTAATTTTTTCCAAGAACCACTTCTTGGTTTTATTAATATTTTTCTTTTCTTTTTCCTTAGATTTCTCTGATTCTGTTTTTTGTTTTGTTTTGTTTTGTTTTGTTTATCTTGTTCAAGATAGGCTTTCTATGCAGTCCTGGATGTCCTAGAATTCTCTTTGTAGACCAGGCGAGGCTTAAACTCAAGAGATCTGCTGAACTCTGCCTCCCAAGTGCTGGGATTAAAGGTGCTCCACCACCAACCTCATTTCTATTTTTTATTGTTTGCTTACTTCAACTTACTTAGGTATTATTTGCCCCTTTCCTAGGTTTTTTATTTGTTTTTTTTTGTTTGTTTGTTTGTTTTTGCCTTGGCTTTGTTTTTTAGGTGAAAGCTGAGTTTGTTGACCTTTTCTAATGTGTGTATTTAGTGACATTACTCTCAAGTTCTGAGTTAGCTGAAACTAGGTTTTTTAAGTATGTTTTAATACATTTTGAAATTCTCCTTAATTTCCCTTTGATTTTTTCCCCCCTTGGCCTAGATAACTGAGAAGTTGTATTATTTGGTTGCCAAATATTTGGAGATATATTGGATGCCTTTCTGTTAATGATTTTAGGTTTTATACTATTATAGTCAGTGGGCAAACTTTGCATTATGATATCAGTTCTTTTTAAATTTATTGAGATGCAGAGTGCAGCCCATATTGGTGATTTTCTGTTTGCTTGAGATAATGCATATCTTCACATTGTTGGCTGAGTATTCTATAAATGTCAGGTCCTATTAGTTGATGTCCTCTATATTTTCTATCAGCTTTCTGTTTACCTCTTATACACTGATTTGAGGATATAAACAGGAGAAAGGTGGGAACTTGGGCTTGGTTTTTATGATTTGTGATGAAGGTAAGGACACTTGTTGACCATCAGAAACAAAAGAAAAGCAGTAGAGAGATTGGTAAGAGGTAAAGGTTCTTAGTAGTGGTTAAGAAGTCTAGTACCAAATAGGGATGTATAATCACTGGGGTTTTAAAGTAGTATATGGAAATTTTTATAAACTCAATTATACATCAGGTTTATATTATTACAGTAGGGTTGAGTGTACTTTATTTAAAAACACAGAATCTTTCATGCTCCAAAATAAAAAATTCTTGATCACTAATATGGCGGCACATTGGAAAGTTTTACTTGTGGCATTAAGGTTAGGTTTTAGTAAAAAAAAAAATACTGTTTAATTAAGTTGTCCTTAGGCTGTTTGTATAAGGTATTTATATAATATAAATGAATTTTACGATTAGACTGGAGTCTTCCAAGATATATCATTATATATTTGCAAATATTTCAAAATCCAGGAAGTCTAAAATCCCTAACAGTTCTAGTCTAACTCTTTTGATAAGGAATTCTCACTTGTAGTATTACCCTGAAAGCCATAGGAATGGTTACTATAAGTAGCTTTGACAGAGGCAGAAAGTGATTTATAATTAATACAGAAAACATTGAAAAGAAATTGAGAATAGTTTCCTTTTAAGAAGAAAGTTCATTTTTCTCAACTACTAGTAAATAATCCAGCAGCAGCAACATCAAAGTGAGAATTGTGAGCTTTGTTTAAATCAAGTTCTGTGTTGTAACCACTTTGCAGTTTCCTAGTTTATTCCAATTAAACACTAAAATAAAATACTGTCAGTGTTATTTCATCTTATAAATGAAAAAAAATGAGACTTAGTGAAGCTCAGTAACATTCTAAAGACTTGCTCTATCAGGACACGATGCGTTAAAATTTGATCTTGTTATATTTTACTATGTATATTAATTGATTTCATATCTTGATTCCATAAGAATCTTTTTGTTTGTCTTGTTTTGTTTTGAGTTTTACTAGAACAGCCCTCTGATTCCATAAGAATCTTTTTGTTTGTCTTGTTTTGTTTTGAGTTTTACTAGAACAGCCCTCTTTGTTAGTGGCTCTGAAACTTCTTTGACTGTGATCACCTTAGTTAAAAATGCATCTCACATGGAAGCAGAGTATAAGTGTGTGAGTGCGTGTGTTTCTTGAAAGTGTAATTGGATTTCACTCACAGATTACAATCTAAATTTTAAAAAGCACTGCTCTAGGTCAGGAGAGTTACAGACTGATCTCAAGCGTTATAATTGTTGTGTGGGCAGTGGGAAGAGAGCACTGACATTTCGTTACCTGAAGTAGTGTTCTATATAAAAAAGATTGCTTTACGAGGTGGCTTTTTAAAATGTAGTCCTGAAGAGTAATATTGTTTTTGCTTGTTTTTAAAGCTTTCTGATCCTTCTGATTTACCAAGGAATGCCTTTAGAATTTTTACCATTCTTGTGGAATTTTTATGTATTGAGCATATTGATTATGCTTTAGAAACGGGGCTTGCTGGTAAGTATACTTACTTTATATTACACTTTCTGTTAAACTCCTTTGGTCTTGTTTGATTGACCAATACTCATAATGCTGTCTTATGTATAGCTTGTGTGTGATAGTTCAGTACAGTGTATTTGAGCTTGTGTAATACTAGGATGTGCAAGGTGCTGGAAGTTAAACATAGGCAATTTCCTCATATTGTTTACATCCACTACAAAATTCAGCACAATATATTGGCAGGATGTATAACAGTGCTCTATACTATAAAATGTCAAGAAGCATAAATAAAGATAAGAATAATTCTGCTTGGGAAGTAAGTAATGAAATTTAGAGAGAAAAATATTCAAAAATACATCTGGAAAGGAGTAAATTTATATTAAATGTTTTGGCCTCATTCTTTTGGTTGTATCTCTAGTATCCTCATAACCTGACCCCATGACCTGTAAAGTGGGTGTCTCAGATTTAACATTTCAAAAATGGAACTCTTCAGCCAGGCATGGTGGTTCACGCCTGCAATCCCAGCATGCAGGATGCAAAGTCAGAGGTCACTATGAGTTGGAGGCCAGCCTAGACTATATAATGTTTTCTGAATAATCTAAAATAGCAAAACAAACACAGAAGCTGTCTTCCTCCAATGCTGTTCTCCCAGGATTTTAAGGAAATCATTATTTACCAAACTCAGAAACTACCTTAACTTTCCTGTTTTCATTGCTGAAAGCCAGTTTATCAGAAAACCCTGTCAGTATACATCCAAATATAACTGGTTTATCTACTTTGCTTCATCTACTGATGCAACCCACCTCAAACACTGTCATCTCCTAACTGGTTCCTGTGTCCAGAAGAACACGAGCTGTGGTGTGCCTCCACGTGTTCCTCTCTGTGCTACATTTCCCTTGGCTCTTGGTGTCTTTAAAACCTGACCTCACCTACTGTCACCTTTCCAGACAACTGTGCTGACCACCTTAGATGAAGTAGTGCTCCTGCTGCAGCATAGTACCACTAGTCATTGTTGATTTCACCGTTTATGATAGCATCGGTTAGTATCTGTCTTCTGTCAGTAGTCATTAAGTTAGCACATACTTTTTACATGCCTAATCATGGGGATCGTAGTCCAGTGAAAGTGATAGACAAAAGTTTAGGAAGTTCAGTAAAGAAAATCAAAAGTGGGTAAGGGGTGGAGAACATTAAAGGGGCGGTAGAGTGAAGGATTTACAGACAGAAATTATTTTTCTTTTAGATTATTTATTTTTTATTTTATGTATGTTCAGACACATAGAAGTCAGAGGACAACTTTCAGGAGTTGGCTCTCTCTTTCCACCATATTTGTCCCAGGGATCGAACTCAAATGGTAGGCTTGGCAGCAAGCTCCTTCACCCACTGAGCCATCTTGTCAGCCCCCCAAAAGCGTTTTATGAAAGGGTAGTCAGAGAAGGCCTCTGAGAAGACACACGAGCCAGAGAGCTCAATGAAGTGGTGAGTAAACTGTTGTAGAAGAGACACCAGCTTGTAAGCTCTTAGGGTTGGAATCCCACTCTGTTTCATACCCCTGCCCCCAGCATTGTGCTCAGCAGGTCTCTGGCTATGTAAAACACCATCCTAGAAACCTTTAATGATGAACCAAATTTAGCCGTAAATCAGTCATAACTAATTCCAGTTTATTTCCTTCATAAGCAAGAATGTTTATAAGTGTATTTTAACTTAATTGTAGCAGACTATTGACATCAAGTATTTAACCCATGCCAGCAGTAAATAGCTTAGTGTGGTCATTTGTATTGGAATAATTTAATTTAAATCTTCAAAGATGTGATGGTTGCAGAAGATACTGAATATGAATAAGGGCCAGCAAAATGGCTCAGCAGTAACATTGCTTGCTGCCAAGGCTGACCACCCAAGTTCAGTACCTGGATCCCATGGTGGAAGGAGATAACCGACTAATATACACATCACACACACACACATAAACAAACTTAAATTGTTCATTAAAAAAGATAAAGTAATGTGAATTTAAATCTGGTGTGAAGGATTGATTGTTTATCTAGAATGGAAACCCTCCTATTTATTTTAATAGCAGTGTTCTGAAATGTTGAGGAAAATTTAATTTGGACTGGGACTATTCTTCATGTAGTTAGTATTCACGGTCATTGTTCTTACTGATCACATACAGTTCTGCCAAGTGATAAGAAATAACACTGGAGTAACATTGTAGAGTTTACTCTTTACTTGAATTATTTTCATTAGGTAAAATTCCAAGTCAGAGTATATTATGTGTACATATTTTAAAATAATTTTCATTACTCAATCTTTAATTTAAAATTTATTTTAAATTCAAATTTATTATTTATTTTTAATTAATTTACTTTTTTTCCTAAGAGGCTTGTTCTGTACAATTTATACTGGTTCTAGCTTACATGTATATACTAGTTTTTATTTGTTTTAAATATTCAAAAATTTTATATTTTATTGGTTAAATACATCCACTATTACTATCTTAATTTCCATGTTTTGTTGGGATTAGTATTTTCTACACGTGCTTCAGGTTTTTTTATTATGTTTGTGTTGGCACCTTTAATTTTCCTACCGATTGTTTCTTTTCTACAAAACAACACCTTAGTTTCCTAATTGTAAACCTGAAGAATCATCATATAAAGAACTCGAGTTAGTAAAGTTATGTATTATCATTAACTGAGGGTGTTTTTCTTAGTCTAGTCTTAAGTTTGGACAGAAGCACAGGTGTCTAGAGCTAAAAAGAACAAGGAATCTTGAGCCCGTGAGTTGTTCTCTGGGAAAGGAGGAAACAGATCCAGAGGGTTCAGTTCCATCTTTGGTGTCAGATGTTGTTGATGACCACACAGAATCTCAGACGCTGAGGAAACGCGTCCCTGAGGGGAGAAGATTTTGAATGTTTTTGAGGAGAGAGTGGAGAGCGTGATGAGTGCAGTGTGTAACCGACAGGAAGGAGTCTGTGTAGAGTAGAGGTGAAAACTGAACAGGAAGACCATTTCAACTGTCAGAGGAAGGGAGCCTAGGTGCTTTGTTGATTGACTTTCCATTTTATCAAATAAGCCATGAGGATGATTAACTTTGGGGTATAAAAATAGCTTTGGATGAATTTTGTTAAGCTGTTTATCAAAATCTCTGTAGAATCATTTCTGCTTTATTAAATGACAATTACTTTTATTCATGTGGTATATATAAAATCATTCTTTTTATTTTGCCCAGTTTTTTTCAAGGTTGGTTCTCACTCACCTGTGCCTTCCAATTTTAGGAATTCCATCATCAGATTCTAGGAATGCAAATCTCTATTTTTTGGATGTTGTACAACAGGCCAATACTATTTTTCATCTTTTTGACAAACAATTTAATGATCACCTTATGCCACTAATAAGGTTAGTTACATTGTCATATTTTCATTGGTATTTTAATGAGTATTATTTTTTTAAATAATACATGTTCATGAAAACATCAAACAGGACAGGAGGTTTGAAATAAAATCCTTCCTTGAATTCTTGTTTTTTCTTCCCACTATGCTGTTAATTTTTGGTGTATTTAAAAAGTTTTAATTATCATAAACTAAAATCGGAAATCTAACATGAAAAAGGCCTTCCAGCCTAGTGCAGCTCAACCAGTTTACATTCTTCAGAAGACAGAACAGGTACTAGGCATGGTGGAGCATAGCTGTAATCTTATCTACGCAGGAGGTTGAGGCAGTCTGGTCAACATAATGACTTCAAAGTCAGCTTGAACAACCAAGACCCAGTCTCAAAAGGTGTTTGTTTTTTATTGTTTTCTTTTTATCCCCCTTTTTTTAGGAACTGAGAGTAGGATGGATATAAGGGGCTTGCAGGGACTAGAGAAATTATGGAATTATGTTATAATCTCAAAAATTCTGAAAGCTCTTTTTTTAAAAAAAAATTAAGGATGTAGCTCAGTGATAGAGCTTGCTTTAGTGTCTACAAAGTTCTGGGTTTACTCCCAAGTAACACACACACACACACACACACACACACACACACACACACACACACACCCCAATAGACACGATACACTTGTTATAAAGACATAAGAAACATGAATGAACAAATTTTGATAAAGCATTAAGGTTTGGTTCATATCTTCATATCAATTTATATGGATTTCTAAAGCATTTGAAAATTAAATGGAGCTTTATATGTATACATAAAGTTGTGTCATTAACACTATTATTTGTGCAGGAAATGTTCAGATAAATGATAGAGTTTGGTAGTTGTTTTATGGGCAGTGCTATGACATGTCGTGACCCGAAACAAGCTCACAGATCCCTTGATTCCTGAATCGTAATCTAAAGGAAAGTTACTGTTTTTCTGTGTAGCCCAGGCGGTATTACAGGCATGAGCCACCAAGCCCAGCTTA
The DNA here is from genome assembly GCF_000317375.1 of Microtus ochrogaster. Classification (NCBI taxonomy): domain Eukaryota; kingdom Metazoa; phylum Chordata; class Mammalia; order Rodentia; family Cricetidae; genus Microtus; species Microtus ochrogaster. The sequence goes on from NC_022019.1 coordinate 908,067, forward strand.
GGGAGTTTTCTTAGTGATTTACTTTGTAAAGGGTTCTTATGTCACATAGCAGAAAATTCACAGGGGTTTTAGTGTTCTTTATTCCTTAATATTTTAATACTATTGAGAAGCCGACCATGATCATGGGTTTCATGTCTTTTTACTTAAAAAAGTGAAATGTAACTGGATTTTCTTAACTACTGTCCACATTTTTATTAGGATTAATTATATTCTTAAGAGTTTGGTGATATCCATGACTTTTCTTACTATTATACCAGATATTTAGATACAGAGAAAACTAGTTTCAAAATTTCAAAGCTGCATGTTAAGTCCTATCTCCTTAGAGATAAGGATAACAACTCTATCTTTACTTATAATGGATTAATTTTTCTAGTGTGAATGAATTGGGTATACTAATGTACATAATGTATGTGATGATTTATTTTGTAATTATTGGGTATGTGAGCAAATGCATTTGCAAATGTGTATTCATGATGCACAGATTAGAAACTTAGAAAGTAGGCTATTAATGGGAGTTTGTTTTCTCTTTAATAAACAATAGCTCTTCTCCCAAGTTATCTGAATGCCTTCAGAAGAAAAAAGAGATAATTGAGCACATGGAGATGAAATTGGATACTGGCATCGATAGGCAAGTTAACTGTTTCTCTCTTTCTTCTCCTGCAATTTAAAAATTGTAGACATGCATTTGCATTGTAGCATGAACATAATTTTTAAAACAGGAAATGTGTTTATTTTTATTTTTCTGGCTATAAAGTTGATACTTTAACATATTGTTCTTATTTTTAGGAGAATATTATTTTTATTAATCCCCAAGGTGTTTTTTTTAAAGTCAGTATGTTTAGGTATATTTTCAAATCAAAACAGAAGTCCCTTTTATGCCCTACTCCTCTGCACCACACATGTACAAACTACATATTTCTTTGAAAAAATGAGATGCAGGGCTGAGAGGTTGTCCAGGGCTAGAGTATTTTATATTTTAGCCTGTGGGAAACCCTTGGTTTAATCCTTAGTACTGCTAAAACAACAAAGGTTTGCATTATTTATTATTGTATTTCCATTTAGTGTATTCTGACTTATCTCTGAAATATTTTAATAATTTTACTGGTTTTGTACTTGTAAATTCTGTTGAGTGAATTTCAAAACCTGATAATCTTTACTGAAGACTATAAATACTATTACTTTCCAGCTGTCTGTTTTCAGATGATGGTGGTCTTATATTGATTGAAAATTAGTATAGCTCCCGGGTATCAAGTATTTGCTATATATCAGGCACAGTACAAGGACCATGATTGGTCTCCTTTAATCTCACTATCTTATCTTGGCCTATTGTCCTTTTGTAACTTGACCTCATTATTGTTATACTTAATTATGTGGTCTGTCCCTTGAATTTAATATAAAACTTATATTTTTGACCACTCTGTCTTGCATTCACTAAGCTCTGAGTTAGTGTAGTCTTTTTCATTTTCATAACCTTACTGTTGGAGAATATCACATAAGTTAGATATTATTGATATCTTCTAATCAGTGCCTTTATCTCAGGTGGGAATTCAGTACCACTTGTCCATCTTCCTAATAATCCTTTGACTATGGGACTCTGTACCTACAACCTTTCTTTTTAAGCCTTTTATCGTCCACTTTCCTAAGTGTTCTCTATGCATGGCTTTGCCTTTGAAGATCCTTCGTTATGAAGTAAGTAACTAGTAGTAGGTTAAGATCTTTTCAAGAGAGAAAGACTTTGTTAGCAGTTATAGAATGGTTTTTGTTTTTGTTTCTAAAATTTGGTTTGCCAATACCAAGTAGTTTTGTAATAATTGGAAATTAAATAGTTTAACTTAATTTAGTGTAAATACAAAGGTAAACTTGAGTGAGTTAAATGGGCCATATATACTGTGTCCTCTGTCTTTAGGACATTAAATTGTATGATTGGACAGATGAAGCATATCTTGGCTGCAGAACAAAAGAAAACGGATTTTAAGCCAGAAGATGAGAACAATGTTTTGATTCAGTATACTAACGTGAGTGGACTATTCCATTTGCTAATATATTATCTCCTTTGTTAATGCTTGAACCTTCATTAGTATGCCTAATTGTGCTTTGAGTTTTTTCTTTGCTAGGCTGACACACATATCTGTATAATAAGTGTAGAAAAACTTTTACAGGCATGTGTAAAAGTCTGTGTTTATGTGAGAAAACAAGTTGAGAAGATTAAAAATTCCATGGATGGGAAGAATGTGGACACAGTTCTGATGGAACTTGGAGTCCGTTTCCATCGGCTTATTTATGAGCATCTTCAACAATATTCCTATAGCTGTATGGGTGGCATGTTAGCAATTTGCGACGTAGCTGAATATAGAAAATGTGCCAAAGACTTCAAGGTACGTATAAACAAATCGAGCTTGCAAATAAGTTCAGGAAAACAGGCCATACTATTAAAAACTTATACCGACTTGTGAAGAAGTGTGATTTCATTGGCACCATAAGGAAAGCTCTACTATATAGCCTACCTGAAGGCATGTTATTCCAGCTATATTTCAGTAGTAGCATTTTCCCCCTATGGGTTTTTTTTTTTTTTAGATGAGGTCATATTTCAGCACATTCCATTCAAGTGCCTTTTAACATCCATTGATGTCACATATTAGGAAAATATTCTTCATGTGAAATCAGTTTCTTTCCCCTTATGTTTAAGTTACTTTTAAAGATGGTATACTAATGATCGTTCTAGTATGCCAAATTACAAATTATTGAGAAAATTGAATAAATCTTTTCAAGGATTATTAGGAGTTTTAATTACAGAACCTGTAAGGTTTAGCTCTTCAGAAGCTTGAAGCTTGAAACATTCTAACATAGGAATGTCTTCATACTACCAAGTTCTGATTAGCAGTGTGTTAGAAGAATTTGCAGAACTTCCTAGGAACTAAGTTGTTCTGGTTCAATGCTTTTCTTTTCCTTTCTCAATTCAGATTCCCATGGTATTACATCTCTTTGACACTCTGCACGCACTTTGCAATCTCCTGGTCGTCGCTCCAGATAACTTAAAGCAAGTCTGCTCAGGAGAACAGCTCGCCAGTCTGGACAAGAGCATACTTCACTCCTTCGTCCAACTCCGTGCTGACTATAGAGCTGCCCGCCTAGCTCGACACTTCAGCTGAGTGAAGTTACAAAGGAAATGTGTTCTATTTTGGAAGGCCTCGGATGGTAGAAAGCACAGGAGATTCCTTATGACACAGCCAATATTTTACAGAAAAAAATAAAATGACTGGAAGAAATCAGCAGCCATACTTACCCAGGAATTTTATTTGAAATCTGGACACCACTAGCTATATTTGCTTTTTATCTTTTCCCTATTACATTGAATTCCATGCTTTAATTTATAAATTTCAAATTCTATAAACCTGTATGTGACTGTTATAATCCTGAAAAGCGTTGGTGTCAGAAGCTGAATGAAATTTCACCAGTGTGCTGGTCCTTGATCTTGAACTTATTCTATCTGGAAATCTTAGCATCCTGTTTGCATTAAAATAGGTGAAGTGCAGTAAAACTTCATTTCTTATTTATTAGTTTTTCAGTTAACTTTTCAGCACTGGTGATTGAAGAACTTGTTACGACTCAAAAGGACCAGAGTGGAGAGTCATTTCTATAGGTGGTTGGGGCTGTTCTCTGAGGTACAGCAACGCTAGCCCGGCACTGTCTCAAGTAGATGTTAGGAACAGATCAGAGTAGATCTACTTTCTGGGTAAAACTTAAAGTTTACTATTTCTTATTTGATAAATAGATTTTAAGTCAATTAATTAGCAAGATGTTAATGAAACCTTATTTTATATTTAACTTAAGGTGGAATACTTTAAAGGACCATGTTTGTTATTTTAGTATTCTGAGTAAAAAGTGACTTATGGTGTAAACCGTGTTTATGAGAGATAGCAACATGTTTAGCCACAGTGCCATCAGTCCCTTAAGACCAGCCTTGAATGAGATGGGATAGCTAAACATGCAGTCATCTTCTATTCTATTGAGAGTTTCAGGCAATAAATAAATAGTCTATATTCCAAGTCTGGAGGCAAGCTTACAGCAAAAGCCGGCCTTTCAGATCTGAAGATTCTTTCATTGTCCATTTTCAAGGCATTTCTGAAGTTATTCCTATTTTGGATGTTACTAATTGAATTGGGTTAATATGACAAACTAATAAATAACTCACAAAAATTTAAACATATAAAAATGTAGAAAGGCCATTGTTCTATAAACCCTATTAACTTATTCTGTGAGAGTATGTTCTAAGTTATACATAGTGCATTCTTCATGGTCTCTAGGACCCAGGGAAGCTGTAATGTTCAGTTCATTCATAGCAATGTTTTCTCTTAATGTAGGGTTTGGCCTAATTGGGGGAAGCTGTCTCTTTCTACTGAGAACCTCACTGAATAGTTGTCAGCATTCCCAGCTGTCTAGTCCAGAACTGGCTACTGTACAAGTTACTGTTGACCGGATTTTCATTTTCTATTTAGCCCAGTGTTACAAAGGTAAGCAAGGACAATGAGCACGCCAACTTTTGTCACTTTTATAGGACATTGTGGCAGGTTCGGAGGTTTTCCAGATAGCGATCCTCAGAAAAGGAAAGCCAGACAGGTTCTAGATCCTAGAAAGCTGTGCTTGTACTGTTGCCACTTTAGAGAACACTGCTGTGAATTCAGATCATACCTCTGTTATTAAAGCCAACAGTTTAAGGCAGGCGTTTACTGGCCATTTGAATTCTTTGTACAGTGTCAATTTGTAAAAAAAAAAAAAAGAAGAAGAAAAAAAGAAAAAAATCAAATAAAACGTGAGAAAACATTTTAAGACTTCCAAATCAGAGAAGCACTTCAAATTATTTTGTTTGGATTAATTTTTAAAAATGTAAATCAGTTACTTGTTGCTTAGATATTTTGTTAATTATTATTTCCATGCTTGAGTTCTGTGCAATATTTTCCATTATGTCCACTAACAGGACAAAGAAAATTCAAAGTGAATACCTTATTTAAAAGTGTTAATTTCATGCTCAATAAACAAATTCCCTGCAGTTGTTTTTTTATCTTACCATATTTTTACATTTTAAGGACATCTATAATGAATTATACATTTGGTTTTTTTACTGACAGTATTCCTTATTTTTCATAACTTAGGTGTCTCCCTTTTTTAGTAGAAAAGAACATGACTGTATAACCAAGCTTTAGTAATCAAGCTAGAATAGGGTGTTTCTCTAAAGAAATAAAAAGTTGTTGTATAAACCAGTATACATTCTTTGCATCTCACTTTTAAAGTATTTACATGTATGGGCATCATAAAATTTAGTTCAAAATGTATAACTCAGAAGAGACTGTCAATAGATAAAGTGCTTCTATACATACCTGGGAAATTTTTGGTTAGACATAGTGGAGCTTAATAACTCACTAAAATTTAAATAAGAATCTTTCCACAGTTCTGTGTGAACTCATGTAATATTTAGGTATAAATATTTAGTTTGAAGTTTGTTCCAAGATGCTGAAAATTGTTTGTCTGAACTTGGGTGTCTTATATGAGATGCAGAGCATAGACTAAGAAAGACTAGCCTATGAATTACTGAAAATGAGAGCACACGAGTCCTTATGCCTAGGTTTAGAATGGCCCCTGAATTAATTAGAAGTGATAGAGTACATGATGAGCCCTGATCAGGAATTATTAGATAATAGTTAGGTGGACGGATTTTTAGAATATGAACATGTAGCCATTCCAAGACAATTACATTTAGGCGTGCCATTCCTGTGAGCCCCGGGGTCTTCCTTGTTTTAAAAAGTGCTGCTAACATAGGTTAAAGTGGGTTAAATTAAAACTTAAAGCAGATAATTTGTGTTATATTTTCTTTGTTCTTTCCATTTTTCTTTTACTTCTAAATATTTCACTTTCTGAATACTACCTTTCTTATACACAGTGGAATAATTATCAGCCAATAGATTGATTCAAAGTAGAGAATTTACTGCTTCCTTGAGATGTTTCTGTCTACATTGGTTCACATCCAGATGAAGGGGTATTGACTCCTGAACCTCAGAGTGGTCATGTTTATAAGGCTAAGACATGCTTTAATTGTTGGTGGGTGAGTAAGGGGTACTCATATGTATGCCTGTTGTGACCAGAAAAGCTTTTGTCTCCTGATTAACATGGTGTTCTTACAAAAATATCCTGTCATTGCCACACACTGTCCACTGATTTTTCATGGGTGTGAGATATTTTTCAGAAGCCTCCCCACCCCCTGCATTTATTGATTACTAACGGAGACTTTGGTATACAAAGCACTCTGATTTATCCAGTTCACTGAATTATGTTTAATTACTTTATTACTCTACTCTAGAAGGCTTATCCTACAATTTACTGCATATTTTGGGAAAGAAGACTAGTACATATCATTATGCCAAATAATTTTGCATGAAGTAAAAATAGCAATTTAAAATTTTAATGCACAGTAAAGGTAATTATATTCATTTATTGGGCTTAAATCGCATGTATTATGCTAAGTCCTTTGCATATATTATTGATTCCAGAGTAACTGTCATTTGGGTACTATTATTTCTGTATGACAGATGAAAAACTTAAGGCACAGAACAGGTAAGGAGACCTTCAAAGTCTATAAGCTGACATGGGCTCAGACTTAAACCTCATATAATGAGAATGAATAATGTCTTTTTATAATTTATCTTGTATTTTTTCTTATTTGTGTAACATTATGTATATTCCTTATTTTGATAGCCTCAATAGTTTTACTTAATTTTCTTCTCATTCAGTGTTTGATTCTCACTGTGAAGATTAGATAATGGAGTTAGAATATAGTGTCTGTATCAAGCTACTGTTGAATTTTTAAAAATATGTTCAGTGTGTAGTCATACTTTCTCAATTGATGTTTAAAGTTATGTAAGTAGTCATGAAATTTTAATTGAACTTTAAGTTTGTATTTAATGGAAACCTGCTTACTACAGAGATTTCCTTTAGTGAAAATATTATACAGTCATATTGTTTGTGCTTAATAATTTTAACAGTAGAGTCTAGGTATTTCATAAAGTTTTTGAATTTTCTACTTTTTGAGATTATAATTGCATAATTTCCCTCTTCCCTCCTAACCTTCCCATTTGCCCCTCCTTGCTCTCTTTCAAATTTTTGTCAGCCCAGAAAACATACATACAAATACCATTACATAGACTGAATAAATTATAATTACATATTAGGAATATGTGTATATACAACATGCATCTGCTCATATAGTTTTTTTAGCATGGGAAAAATAATAACTCCCCAATAGGAGATACAAAAAAATCAGTACTTTTACATTCAAAAATAGAATATTTTGAATGGCTGGCTTGCTGATTCTGTTAGCTGTTTAATGCATCAATAGTCTTGAAATGGCTAGTTCCAGAATGAAATTGTTGGACAAAAAAGTAGTTTATTAATAATTTGTAATTATTAGAATTTTCATTGGTGAATGGAGCTGGTAACCCTGGACTTAACTAAGTACATAGTTTAAAACTAGGCACTGCATATTTTATCACTGCTATTTGTTGATATTACTTGGTGTAGGTATCAATAAATGTTTGCTTTTTTGACTAAATATCCATTCGAAGCAAAAAAGACACGCAATTAAACACAGTTGCTCATTTTCTCAGTGATTTAAAAGGTTGCCATCTGCCTTAATGTGCAAAGCCAATTTAAATAGGAATATATCGTATTGTACTCCAAATAACAAACAACCTCAGAAGAGAGGCATTATTAGGAAGGCATAGGTTTGTGCTGGGCAGCAGTGAGGCATTTCAAATGTATAATTATTTGCACTAATATTTGAGCAGATGGAATGGATTAGAATATAGTCAACATTATTTTGCTGACATGTATTTTCTGTTAATATGTATTATGCAACATGTGTTAAAGCTGTCAATAATTCTTTTTAGCCAGGATACTAATATTTATATTACTGTGTTTAAGAGACAGTATCCAACTGAGCCACTTTTAATTAAAAACTCTGAGACCAGAATTATGTTTACATTCTAGAAAGCACTTAACTTACTTAACTTAGATCAGTAAAACAGATTTATCAATGCTTGCTACTTAATAGAAGAAAACACAGAGGATTGAGATTGGAAATAGGAATCTAAAATGAGAAAGCTGAAGGTTCATTTATACTCATAACTTTTATCACTATTGGCAATCTTAAATGAAGAAAAGACCCTTCCATAATATCTTTATATTAGTAAGCCAGGCGAAGATGAGTAGAACCTGTTCAATAGAACTGATCTAAAGAGAACTTCCAAATTGTAGGTTGAATTTGACAGAGTGGGTAACCCTGACGCCCCTGTAATTGTAAGTAGGCAAATGCCCTCCCATCAGGCCTGACAGTCTTTTCTTTGTTCTGTGGTAATCTCTATTTCTTTGAACTCTGGTCTTTTATTGTAGCACTCTGTCAAATGTGCGGCTTTTACTATAGAAGTCCCCAGTTAGAAATCCAGACACAGTACCAACCTAAAGAAGACTGGGACTACCTCTGTATGTATTGTTTGTAAATACGGTAGGGGACACACATGAAATTGTGTGAAAATACGCTATAAGTATCTTCCTAAGTGCCTATTAGGATTCTCCAGCAGAATGTATTTTTCAGTTTTTACCACAAGGGGGTGATGTTATTTTTATAATGATAACTTATTTTTATTTATAAAATAGAATTCATAAACTTTACTGAACAACATCTGTGAACACTACTGTCATACACTGCAGGGGTGTGTGTGTGTGTGTTTAATTCAGTAAGTCATCAATGAGGAAAAGTCTAAGAATATTAAGAACACAAAACCCAAAACATGTTTGTACACAGAGTTGGAGGACTTGAACCAGATTCACCAAAACTAAAATTCTGTTTTTAGAGTTTTATATGTTGCATTGAATTCTTTGTCAGCTTTTTTTTTTAAGGAGGGGGGGATATTCATTGTCTGCATTCACTTTTTAATGGGGAAACTTGAAATAAATTGGAGAATTGTAGGGACTTTAGGATTTTAAGGACTGTACAAATCAAAAACTTCCCCCTTTGAGGGTAAGTTGTTCCTGTGGTGTGGTGTTATCTTGGAACTCTTTTGCATTTTCCAGAATTCTGTCTGACCATAATGCACCTGTCGAACTCAGTTGACGTGTAACTAACATCTAGTCCTCAGACCCAGCTTCAGTCTTACAGGTTTGCCTCAATGACTCTGAGATCCAGATGAAAATCATGTACCGCAGATTATCTGTGGTTCATTTATTTGATTGACCTCTGACTTTCCAAAGCCTCCACACTTTGCTGAGTTTGCACTCCTATTTGCTCATGGTTGGATCCCAGTCATACTTCAGGGCCTTCACAGTTGCTGTTCTGTGCTCTCTTGAGTATTCACGTCTCCCTCTCCCTCTCCCACTCAGAAGTGCTCATTTAACCATTTATTTAGGGAATCAGGCCTCTCTGCTCTGGAGAGCTGCTTTTTTCTGCTTTACAATGATGTTGCAGGAAGTTGCTTATGTGCATCATAGTCAATCATAATTTCATTTTACTACCGGTTTTCTATTCGAGGGTTTCGTGAGGATTGTCTCTAGTTTGTTTAGTCAGTGGGGGCATTCCCGACATTTTAAAAAGCTCTGTCTTGGACTCAATACAACAGAATTTTCCAAGTTCATTTTTTACTTGTCTACCCTAGCTCTCCCATCCAAGCACTAACCAGGCCCAACTGTGCTTCGCTTCCAAGATGAAATAAGATTGGGCACTTTCAGGGTGGTGTGACTAGATTTGCTGCAGCTCTCAATCATCCTACTTTTTAGTGGAAATTGGTACTTGGAAGCGAAGATTCGTGCACTGGTTGTACTCATTAAAATGGAGATGCTGCTGCTTCTCGTTCATAGTGCTGGGGAGCTTCACGTGAGTATATATACATACACTCATTTTAAAAATACTTATTCACATGTATATATTCCTGTGCCTTCTCCCCCCTTTGTCACACACAGCCCTCATGAAATTTAATGCCCCATACAGGATTTCCTGATCCCATGCAAAGAAGGAGGGTATCCTCATCCTACTCAGGTACTGAAGTATTGACTTTAGGACCAAATTGGAAGAACAAGAATGATCATATTAGAAATCATTTAAGTCGGATGTTGGTAGTGTAGACCTTTAATCCGAGCACTCAAGAGGCAGAGGCAGACAGATCTCTGAGTTGGAGGCCAGTCTGATCTATAAAGTGAGTTCTAGGATAGCCAGGGCTATACAAAAAACAAAAACAAAAAAAGAAAAAAGAAAAAACCCTATCTTGAAAAAACAAAAAGGAAATCATGTAAAGATTTTTAAATTATCAATAAATTACTCAAAACTTTATCACCCGAGCAACTTAGAGGAGTGCACTATAGTGAGGGAAATAGAGCTGAATTTACGAGATCTACTGAGTGATACACTAAAGAGTTAAAGTTTGGAAGCAAATTTAAAATGCATGGCATGTTTTTCTCTATCTCTTTATTGCTGTAATTGCTTATTTAATGATAGAGTGCCTCATAGGGACTGAATGAAATTTTAGCTGTTAAACATTAGATAACATGATTTTGCTAATAAATTTAAAAAGAAAATGATTATAGAATTGTTTTTGTAGGCCTTTAAAAAATGTGACTCAGGAGTCTCCCAGTGCTGGGTCTCATACATACTGAGGTCAACTGCGTATGAAATGATGGACCGAGGTGTAGATGTCAGCCATGTTACATTTATAAAAGTAAAGCAGATTCAGACTTTCCCTGGCCCTGAGGCCAGTGTTTTAAATGCTTGTTTGTGTTACCCATAGAAAGTTCATGGCCATGTTTCGCCTGGGCCTTAAGAATGCAGGCAGCATTTTAGAAAATGAGGCAGGAGACGAGCAGGAGATGAGCAGAGTGACTTGTGCAGGTGGGTAGAATCTGAAACGCTGCTGTGTTCACCAAGTGGAAAGATGACTGAGTGTAGAGTTGGGTGTGAGTAAGTGTGTGTTTTAAGGCTAAAATGGTTTGGGTTAGCTTGCTAAGTCTTCAGTCAGGTCAGTTGATGTATTATAGAAACAACAAATCAAAGATAGAGTTTGTTTTAAACAATCCAGTATAAACCTGCAGGGAAAGAGGAGAGAATAGAAGGCAGGCTCCTGCATTGGGTGCTGAAGGCCTGAACGTGGCAGTGATACAGGACCAAACTACTGACTTGTTTACGGATACTAGAAAAAGTCAGCTTAGGAGGAGTATCCCTGAATCCTGAAAGGTCACCATTATCTAAATGGGATACGTGCTGGTAGGATGGCTCAGCAGGTAAAAAGGCTTGCCACCCACCCTGACATACACCCTAAGTTCAATTCTCAGATCCCATGTGCTATGAAGAGACATCTGACTCCTGCAGCTTGTCCTCTGACCCGCATATGTGTGCAATGGTGTGTGTACCCCATACACATACATATGTGTACCTACAAATGAATTTTTAAAAAATTAATAAACTTTATTAAAAAATCTTGCAAATAAAACACATCACACACCCAAATTAACCAGATTTAAAGCCTATACATCTCAAAGACAATAGTCAGCCTGTGTTAAAGTGTAAGACTCTGTCTAAACAAAAAAGTCCAACAGGAAACTTAGACCGTGGTGACATACTTGAAAAGTTCCTACAACTA
>NC_022019.1:919838-928941 GCF_000317375.1 Microtus ochrogaster
GGTGTAACCACGCCGAGAGTAGAACACCTAACAGCGGGTGTAACCTCCACACCAAGAGTAGAACACCTAACAGCAGGTGTAACCTCCACGCCGAGAGTAGAACACCTAACAGCAGGTGTAACCATGTCGAAAGTAGAACACCTAACAGCAGGTGTAACCATGTCGAAAGTAGAACACCTAACAGCGGGTGTAACCACGCCGAGAGTAGAACACCTAACAGCAGGTGTAACCTCCACACCAAGAGTAGAATACCTAACAGCAGGTGTAACCTCCACACCGAGAGTTTAACAGGAGAAAGGGAAATTACAGAATCTCAAGGTGTAGAGCAAAAATCCCAAAGTACTAGCAACCTAACCCTAGTGATAGCTAAAAGCAAAACTGCATTATATCCACATAAGGTTTATTTCAACAACAGATTGTTTAAAAATCAAAATTTACCATGTTTCTTGAACTAAGGTGAACATCTCAGACGATATCACAACAAAAATGATTAATGAAATTCAGTGTTCATTTTAAAAAGCAAATTAGGAATAGAATAAAATTTCTTGCAGTAGCTACAAAAAGTAACAAGACTTATGATAGTGTTAAAAGGTTGAAAACGTCCCTTCTGAAATCAACAGTGAGACAAGAAAATATCATTTGTTTAATGTATTGGAGACCCTTGCCAATATGATAAGGCAAATAAAATTGCACTGTTCAGAAATGTGATTGTGTGCACAGGAAGTCAGTAAGAATCTAGCAAGATTGCTGGGCACAAAATCATATGAGAAATTAATTTTCCTTTACACCAGCAATAGCAATCTGAAGGTAAAGGTTTTAAGCAACACCAATTACAAACGCCCTGTATAACTAAGAGTAAAGAGAGAACCTGTGCCTAGGACTTTAAAACATTATTGAGGAAAGGTAGACAACAAGACCATCATGGACCAGTGGGGCAATGTTACCAAGTGGAAAGATTCAAATAGGAAAAGAGGCAAAAACATTTGAAATAGCTACAAATGAAGACATTTAAATGAAAATAGATAGAAACAAAGTTCTCAGACTTGCTGCTCACCAGACACCTACACTCTATGAGATTCTACAACTTACAGAACAGCTAGCATTAAGAAAACCAGACAAGTTGGGTGATGGTGACGCATGCCTTTAATCCTACCACTCAGGAGGCAGAAGCATCTCAGCTTAAGGCTAGCCTGGGCTACAGAGCAAGTTCCAGGATAGCTAGGGCTGTTACACAGAGAAACCCTGTCTTGAAAAGCCAAAAAAAAAAAAAAGACCAGCCAACTCCATCCCATGCCATAGCCGTGTGAAACAAGTGGAAGGTGCACCTTTCTGATGGGGTGGACATATGGATGAATCACAATTTTGGTTACTTTAGTTTTTTAGTTTCATATCCATACAGGAAGTTCCATTCTTGCCTTTAAGCGGCAAATTAATGACCAAGAAGAAAGAGGAGGCATCTGAGCACAATTAAATTAATGACCAAGAAGAAAGAGGGGCATCTGAGCACAATTAAAATGAATGCATTTCTTTCCTTTTGTTAAATTTATTTTTTCTTTTTTCATAGCATATATCCTGTTTATGGCTTCTCCTCCCCCTACTCCTCCCAACTGCTTCCCACCTCTCCTCCCATCTCACTCTACATCCTTTGTCTCATTAGAAAACAAACAGGCATACTTACCTGGCAAGAAAGATGCCATGATCACAAAGGTGACTTTCCCAAGGTGAAGCTTACCCTTTGCACTTTGGATGTGCTGACCTACATAACCCCCTCTTCCTAAAAGAAAAAAAGAAAAAGAAAAAAACCCAAAAACAGGCATCTAAGAGATAATAGTAAGATAAAAGCACATTGGACTAGGAAGAAAGAGTCCAAGAAAGGGCACAAGAAACATATATGGACTCAGAGACCCACTAGTTAGCACACTCAAGAATCCCCATAAAAACAATACTAAGAGCCATAATATATATGCAAAGGACTGAGAGTGTAAAAAAAATGAGAAATAAATTTTAAAATTAATTTTTTTTAAAGAAAAGAGGCCCTGATACCATATTGTAAAACAAAAACCTCCAAAGAGTTGAGTTCATTTTCTGTTGTCCATCTACTGTTGGGCATGCAGCCTACACTTGAGAAGTTTGTTTCCCCAGTGAGACTCCCTTGGAAAAACTAAATTTTCATTTGCATGTGGTTATCCATTGGAGGTAGCTTCTGGGATAGGAGTGGCGGCTTGTGTCCACTTTCAGCTCCAGGACCCTAATTGGTGCAGACCCTGCAGGTCCTGTGCACACTGCCTCAGTCTCTGAGTTCATATGTGTGTCAATCCTGTTGTGTTTAGAAGGCCTTGTTTCTTGTTGTCCTCCATCCGTCCCCTCTGGCTCTCACACTCTTTCTGCCCTCTCTTCCGCTGGGCTCTCTGAGCTCTGAGGGGAGGGATTTGATGGACAAACAGTCCAATGTCTCTCAATGTCTATGTAATGTCTGGCTGTGGGTCTGTATTTGCTCCCGTTTGCTGCAGCAGGAAGCTTCTCTGATAATGGCTGATCAAACTCTAGTCTATGAGCAGCAGAATGTCATTAGGAGTTATTTACTGCCAGTTCCTTTAATAGAACAGTATTCTTTGGCTTTACCCTAGGTCCTAGAACAATCTAGTCTTGGGTTTTTGGTTACCTAAAAGAGCAGCAGGTATGGTCCCATCTCGTGGAATGGATCTTCGGTCATCAGTTATTGGCTGGTGATTCCCACAAGCTTTGTGCCACCATTGCACTAGCATGTCTTGCAGGCAGGACACCACTGTGGATCAGAAGATTTGTAGCTGGGTTGACATTTACATTTCTACTTTGGTACTGTGCAAAGTACCTTTGAGTACCAAGAACAATAATCCAGAGGGTGAAGGCTTTGATGCCTCTGTTCTTCAGTGAGTTGTGTAGATGTTGTCTTCGGGAATAGGGTCTTACCATCAGTTTGTGGAGGGCAACCTATAGTTTTGGCTACAGCCTCAGTTGTTTGAGGATTCCAGTGGGATCTTTTGGGCCAACAACTCAATTAGATGTAACCCAAACCCAGTCCTAAAAGTTCCATTGGTGACAAAATTTGGCCAGTTGGGGCTTTGTCTCCCCCCTTATCTGGTGACTTCATTTAGATCACCTTCTTACATATAATGTGTTTTACATCTGCTGTAGTAGGTTCACACACTACCCTCAAATGGACCTTAATTTTAGTTATCTCTCCCCACATTCCCTCTCCGTCCTTGCTTGATCCTCTTATTCCAGCCCCACGCACCTGTCAGTCCATAGCCATCTATTTCCCTTTCCTAGGAAGAGCTATCTCCCTTCACCCCCAGTAGAATGTCTGTGGTTCCACAGATTGCAGCTTTGCTATCAAAGACTTAGCGGCTAATATCACATATAAATGAAAACATTTCATATTTGTCTTTCTGGGACACTCAAGATTTTTTTTTCTAGTTCCATCTATATTTACCTAAAAAATTCCATGATTTCCTTTTTAATGGCTGAGTAATATTCTATTGTGTAAACGTCCCACATTTTCTTTATCCGTTCATCTGTTGAAGGGGTCCAGATTGTTTCTAATTTCTACCTATTATGAGTAGAGCGGCAATGAATTTGGTTAAGCAAGTGTTTCTGTAGTAGGGCAAAGCACCTTTGGGTATGTGCCCAAGAGTGGTATAACTGAATCTTGAGGTAAATCAATTCCCATTCTCCTGAGGAACCGCTACATTGATTTTTCATAGTGATTGTACAAATTTACACTCCCAGCATCAATGAATATTCCTCTTACCCCACATCCTCGCCAGCATGAGCTGTCTCTTGTTTTGTTGATCTTAGCTGTTCTGACAAGTATAAGATGAAATCTCTAAGTACTTTTGATTTGCATTTCCCTGATGACTAAGAACGTTGAACATTTCTTTATGTGTTTCTTAGTCATTTGAGTTTCCTCTTGAGAATTCTCTGTTTAGATCTGTACAGCATCTTTTAACTGGGTTATTTGTTTCCTTGGTATCCAGGTTCTCTCCTAGAAAAGGAACCTCAAGAGGCTGTAGGAGCTGCTCTCTCAGATCCCTGCTTAGGGTGAGACAGCTGACTGGTCAGATCTGGGTACACTCCAAAATACAGCTTGCTTTAATTAGATAATCGTAGGCTTGGTCTTTTCTCCTCACGATTCTTAGGGTTAATGTTATCTTTTCTTCGGTGCCCGAGATGCTCTCTTCCCTCTCTTGTCTCTATGGTTCCTGTTCAAGTTGCTGAATTTTTCACTTGCAGCTTTCCCTCAGTTTGGGTTGTTTTTTTGTTTTGTTTTGTTTTGTTTTTCTGATTGTATTTCCACTTTCATGTCCTGAACAGTTTTATTCACTTCCTTTTACAGCTTGTTTGTGTTTCCATAGATTTCTTTATTTCATCCTAGGGATCTCTATCATATTCTTAAAGGCTGTTTAAGTCCATGTCTTATGCTTCAGCTACCTATATTGCCTTTATCAGGGCCTATTATTGTAGTGCGGTTGCTGGGCTCTAGAGGGGAATTGTCCTGGTGCTTATTGTGTTTTCACACTGGCATCAAGGCTTCTGAGTTTGGAGTGAATGTAGTTCTGAGTATCTGTTCTCTTTTTTGTTTGGGTGTTTTGTTCCTTGGTTTCTGTTGCCCTCTCTGAATCTTGGGAGGTTATGGATGGTTTTGTATTGCCTTTAGGGAGTTATTCTGGGATCCTGCGTCTGCAGTCACTGGAGTCCCAATAAAATATGTTTCTGGGTGTTGGGAGCTGACACTTAGGAATGGGGATGGAATAGAAGAGGGGGATACTCAATGGCCACAGAAAAGAGGAAAGCAGGGTGTTCTCCAGGATCTGCTTAGTCCCTGGAGAATGGGGGTCGAGAGTGAGGAGAAGCCACAGCTACAAACAGGGGATGAGCCTGATGGACTGGATTTAAAGGAGAGCAGGAAAGTGAAGATCTGTTGTGAGAGGTGAGAGGGGTTAGGAAGGCTGGAAGAGAAGGGAGAGAAAGGGAGGCCACAGCAGGTGGTCGGCTACAGGGCTGGGGTGAGGCTGGAGACTGAGACAGGAAGAAAGAGATCTGCAGTCAGCCTACCTGCTCTTCTGGCCAGCTTGGTGTGTGACTTCCAGGGCATGAATGGATTACTTGAGAGTACGTTTATAAGTGCTTTTCTGAGTTTGTTAAATCCTAATAAAAAAAAAAATGTTACTTAAAACAATAAGTGAAATGTAATTCCTTCCTTTTTAAAAAAAAATCCAGAACTCTTAATAGCTTTGCTCAAAATATTATAGACGCTACAAACCCATTCTTAAAACATTCTGGATATAATATAACTGTAAGCTTATTGGATTTGTTGAATAAGTAACATCATTTTACCTGAGAAGTTAAGATTTACCTGGATAGGTAAATTTACTTGTGGGTATGACCCATCCTTTTCATTTCTGAAATAACATAAACATGCTACACATACCATGAACCGAATTACACAATATATAGTGAGGAAGGAAATACTTTGCCATTCTAGGCAGTGGTGTTACACACCTTTAATCCCAGCACTCAGGAGGCAGAAGCAGGCAGACACATCTCTGTGAATTTAAGGCCAGCCTGGTCTTCAGGGCCAGTTCCAGGACAGGCTCCAAATCTACACAGAGAACCCCTGTCTCAAAAAAAAAAAATATCTTGCCATCTATTATTACTTATATTGGATGGGCTAAAAGACCACCAACTTAAAACAATACAATATCTTGACTCCAACACCAAGTCTAGGTTATAGTAGTTAATGAAGCCTTACTGCATGCTCAGTACTTGAGCCCTGCAAATGATTTACTATACTGATGGTGGTGAGTTTTCTCATTTACGAACCCCAAATTCAATATTAACAATCCTGTGAGATTTTTTTTTTTTTATCAGGCTCCGGATATTGAAGCCAATTTAACACTGTTCAACAAAACTCCCCAAAATATTCTTCCTCCAGATCAACACTTGGGAAAGTTATCCCTGCTCCACATCATCACTCCTGATGATGCCAAGGCCCATTTACCTTTCTCCCTTAAAGTGTTTGAGAGTGGGACCAGGCCAGTCCCAGGGAAATGCACGGTTCTAATCCCAAGTTAGCCTGCTAACACCTCACGTGGACACTGAAGCCCCATCTCAGTCTCCACATAGCAGAGCACTTGTCAGTACTTCAATAGTCAGCACAGCCAGTCCCATGTCTACAGGACTCCTAGTGCGAGCGATAATAGTTAGCACTCATAGAACACTTCCATGCTGCTTTCACCTGCACACAAGCTCTACAGCAGATACTGTCGATGGTTTTATGTATAAACGAGTTAAGGCATGGAGAAAACCAAGGAAATCCATCCAGCTATGGAAAGGTGGGATGAGGATCAAACATGACATCTATACCCATGGTACGTTTCTTTAAAAATAAACAACTGCTTGGGCTAGAGAGATGGCTCAGAGGTTAAGAGAACTGACTGCTTTTCCAGAGGTCCTGAGTTCAATTCCCAGCAACCACACGATGGCTCAGACCCATCTATAATGAGATCTGGTGCCCAGAACACTATATGTGTATATATATATATATATATACATATATATATGTATATATATATACATACATAATAAATTTTTTTAAAACTGCACAGATTATGATATCTGGATTTGTATTTTTGGACGACTTCACATTCCCAAGACAAGCAGATGAACTCTTAGATACATTTTGTATACAAAAGAGCTTCCTTCAGGGCTATTTTCTCCTTAAGGGGATGCATTAAAACATAATGAAATCGTCTACCATCAGGAACCCAAAATATCTAGCATCCCCCATAAAAAACAGAACACTGTGTCAAACAACCAGAAACTTGTAAGACTGAAAAATCCCAGTCCCCTTCCTGTCAAAACCCTGCTCACAATCCAGCTATAGGTTTTTATTTCTATAGCTTCAGATAGCTTGATCTCTAGTAAGTGGTGCCATTCATGCTTACTTGTGCAGCAAGCACATCACTAATATGGCCTTTCACTACCCGAGCAAAGGCTAAAATATCTATACCGACATGTAAAACTTAGGTGGTACGCCATTTATAATTCTGAACAAATAGTTAAAATTTGAGAGTTAGTTGATGGCAATGTCTGAGCGTTGGGCTGGGCCAGCCCCAGAGCCTGCTGTAGGCTTGGTGTTAATAGCGTGCTACATTTCAAGGCCTGGCTCAGGTTTCATGATGAGTAATAAAGACAATATGAACCCGTTTATAGGTTGTTGTGCCTAACTAACTAAGCCAGTGAATGGTAACAACACAAACCTGGGAGTGGTGAGTCTTCCCAACACTGGTTTCACTCTTTTCAGAATCTGGGCAACGTATTTCCAGGGAAGAGCTACCACAAATTTCTACCTCATGGTGTATGAGCCCCAGGTAGCAGAGGCCCAAGCAACACTGAAGATTTTATTTTCGCATTCATCAAAAACACTAAGTACCTAGTAAGTACCAGGCATTGTAGGCAATGAAGTCACATGTTGAACTTGCATTCCAGCCACTAAAAGTCAAATAAGATAATTAGTAGATAACTCTGTATTGCATCCAAAGGTGGTAAGAGACATAGAAAGATCCCAGATGAAAGCATGGGGGAAAGCAGAGTGGAAGAGCAGCAGTTTAAAAGCCAGAGCTCAGCGTGGCATGGTAAGCCTCTTCACCAGACCTGTGCAGCTGCTCTGAACCAGCTCTCAGAATGGCCTACCCTTGGCCCATTGTTCTGCTGATATCAGCTTGCAATTCTCCATAAGTCCACCCTTGAACTTGTGTTTTTAAAGCCAGAACATGAACACACAGGTCGACTGAGGCAGCATTTACACTATGAGTGTCTGCTAAATTTGGTGAGATTCTGATTAAAAAGTAGCTCTTGGCAAGGCCAGCAGTGGTCATAACAGATTGTCCTGAGTGGTTGCATAGCTATGGGTGTCAGCAAAACCAGTGAGAGGTAACCTCAGAGGTCACTGACCTTGTGGCCTTTTCAATGAGATCTACATATATGCGTTTGACACTGATGGCCAATAAGGGATGAACGCAAAGAACAGCCCAGACAAGGGCCACGGGAGCTGCTGGGATGGGAGCCCCCACACAGACAGGGCCACGGGATCTGCCAGGATGGGGCCCCCCCTGCACAGACAGGGCCAGGGGAGCTGCCGGGATGGGGGCCCCCCCGCACAGACAGGGCCACGGGAGCTGCCAGGATGAGGGCCCCCACACAGACAGGGCCACGGGAGCTGCTGGGATGGGGGCTCCACTCCTGACTTGTGAAGACCGGAGGAAATGAATTTCTTGCCAGATCCAAGGTTATAAGCCTGCCTGTAAACTACAAAGGATATGTTAAGTCAGCATGTGTGATTGCTCACAGCAGTGTGAAACACACCAACGTCCAGAGGGGGAGAAGCTGGATGGAAACAAGAACAGCAAAGGAAGATGGCATGAAATCGTACATACATGAAGATGCCATGATGAAGTTCATTATTTTATATACTAACTTTAAAAAAACAAAGGTGGCTAACAACTGTTCAGGTAATTTGACACCACCTTCTGCCCTCAGTGATGCACAGATATACATGCAGGCAAATCATAACTTAAATAGAGGCTCTGTGGCTCAGTGGATAATCCACTGGGCTTCTAATGACAAAAAGTAGTAAAAGAGGTTATAAAGCTAGTTGTTCCTCTAGTTTTAACCCTGTCATTAATTTTTCCTTTTATGTTCGTGGTGTTAGATAAGTGTGTACAATATGAATTGACAGTGGAAGTGTAAACAGTGGTGAAGCTTCAGGCTTCAGAATGACTGTTCTATGGGATAGAAGTGTTACAGTGTTTAGACTCTGAGTCTGGCTAATCTCACTGCTAAAGTTTTTAACTCTAAAGTCTTTTACAATGAAGTGTTGTTGTTTTTGCGTGTGTAGTTTTTTGAGACAGGGTTTCTCTGTGTAGCCCTGGCTGTCCTGGAACTTGCTCTGTAGACCAGGCTGACTTTGAACTCAGAGATCCACCTGAGTGCTGGGATTAGAGGAGTACACCACCACCTTCTGGTTACAATGAAGTTTTAATTATTTATAAAGAAGAAGAAG
>NC_022019.1:929041-933227 GCF_000317375.1 Microtus ochrogaster
GAAGAAGAAGAAGAAGAAGAAGAAGAAGAAGAAGAAGAAGAAGAAGAAGAAGAAGAAGAAGAAGAAGAAGAAGAAGAAGTCAGAGCAGTATTGATGGTAGAAAGAAGACATGGGCAAATTTCTAAACCAAAAGGAGATAAAAGGGTATTTACGGTGCCACACCCCTCCAGCATTCTGCTGAAGGCACTGTAACTTGCAGAAGGCTTTCAGCTCGCTAATAGACCCAAGAGGAAAGAAGGCAGAGAGATGTGACAGAGATTCAAGACCAGATATGAGACTGTGATTCCATCCACTCTGCACGCAGAGTCCTTATCTGTAGGGAGAAAGCCTGGAGTGTGCTGAACTAGTTGTCCCTAAACCAACCATTCTAGAGGGCCTAATGTCATTTACTCAAATACATGCTCCTTACCGATTTATTCCTTTTTCACAGTGGCCAAAGAAACGTGCATTCATTGTTAAAACAAACAAAGGGGCCTGCTGTGCCAGCTGGTTTGCAAGGCACGGAGTTCCTCCAGGACACAGAACTGCCAGGCTCCATTGGAGAAGACCGCTGCCCTATGTGGTCGGAGGGAAAGGAAAGGGAGGCTATTGTTTGGATCCAGGAATGGCTATCTACACTTGAATATTCCTTCTCTACTGAAGCACTGGTCCAAGAGCCACGATCCAGGAAAGAGTTAACTATGGCAGACAGTATGCTCGAAATAAAAAAAAAGAGGAAAACATATCACCAGCAAAGCTTTAGACAAAAGACGCGAAAATGGAGGCTCCTTGGGTATGGAAAAAATTTCCCTTTTCATCCATATTGACAGCCAGAGGGGGTTATTATTGAGAATATGGGTAAAGTTACTGCCAGTTTTCGCTGCTACTCGTGTTTAAAAAGAAACTATGGAAACCAAGAGAAGGAATATTAATTAAGTTCAAATTTGGAATGTCTTTGCCAGGCGTGGAGGAATGAATTAAACGAAGCAACCTGTTGGGTTGAAATTCAGTGTTTTGTTTGCGGTTTCAAAGAGTGGTGAACTTTTCATAGCTTAACACTTTTTTTCCCCAGTAATCTTATTAAAAGGTTATTTCTTCATAAGATTAGTTCTGGAATGAGATTTTTTTTTCTTTTTAAATTTAAAGAACCAGTGGATATTTTCTTTCTTTTTCCTAATTTCAAATAGCTGCATTACTAGGTATACCTCCCAATGTTAGCACGCTGTTTAAAACAGCACCTAACAGCACAGCCAAGCAAGTGTCCAAACACCCTAGCCTTGGGGTCCCCTACCCCCAACCTCTAACTGAAGAAACCTGGGACCAGTCTTGTGAAGCCTTCAGAGATTTTTTTTGCAAAAAAAAAAATTAACTTCTCTCCCCTGTAAATTCATGCAATTTACAAGTTACTGGGCCTCTTTTAACTCTTTTCAAAGCTCCTGTGGTACGAAACGCTACAAACTGTCCAAGGCCCTTGGACGGTTACACCTTCTAACTTTTATTTCTTTCACGTGACCTTTCAAAGACTATTTCCAGTACTGAAAGACAGAGGCCCTAGTGCGTCATGCTAATGAAAAAAATCGAAAGCGGGGCGGGGGAGGGGGTGCTCAGCTAAATAAATCCAGAAGAGCTTCACTGGGCCACCGGGGGGTTAAAGGAGCCCTCTTTACAACGCCAATAAGTTGTGGTCGTCTTAGTTCTCAGACTAATTTGCTTCTTTCTGGACTGGGAGAGCAATGCTGAGGAAAACACTGACTAAACTGGAAATCAGCTCGCTTTAGTAAATGGGAAGCTGCGTTCTGCACACAGACAGCATCCGAAGAGCTCAGCACGCACGTTAAGCTGCGCGCCTGGCTGCTGGGCCGCGGCGGCTGCGAACAATGCACTTCTCGTGGCTGGTAGGAGGGAGGCAGTCTTGTTTCAAGTAATACTATTTCTGGGCGGTAATCCAAAATGCGCAGTAGGCAGAAGTTAAAAGGAAGCGCTTGCTTTTAGGTTTTTAAAATATATCCCTTAATCCCGGGTGATGATTGACAATCATGATTTAGAGTATGAGGGGCCGCGCTTTAATCCAGTAAGTTTGATGTTATTTGTGTATCTAGTAGGGCTTTTATTCGACTAAAACTACGTGGAAGCCTGTGCAATTGATGCCGCATTTCAGAATTGATTCTTGGCCTGTTCTCTATTTACAGATTAGTAAACACACGGGATCCGGCCTCCTCATCTTTTTGAAATTTAAAGGTCCTGAAAGGCACATTTACAATTAAAATGTTTCTTGCTGTGTGACCAGGAAGTGACGTTTTTCTCCTCCGTGATTTAATTTTTTTTCAAACCAGAAAAGAAGCAGTTTTGTAAGATTTTTCTAACTCAATTATCAAAATAGAACATTAGCGATTGTGTTTACAGATGGTTGAAATATTGTCATTGTTGCCTTTCTGCAGTTTGTTAGAAGTTACATTTGGGAAAATTTATTGAACTGGCCCCAGGCCTTTTGTTCCCCGTGTAGGTCTCCAGGAAAGCAGTTGCAGAGACTAGGTCTCCACACAGCCATTGTGCATGTATTATTTTCATCGGCTGTGACAATACTCTTATTAAAAGGCACACATGATTAAATCGTTATCTTGGAATCATGAAGTCCAACACTAAGATACAATCAACAGAGGATGCGGAGGGATGGGAGTGGGGTGCGCTTTACAGCAGGAACAAGGCCTGGTCCTCTTTGAGCCCCTTGCACCCTGTCCTTGCTGTCTTTCCCAATAAAACAAGCTGGGCTTGGACAAGGGGCTAACTATATGCCCAAGTGACAGAGTTTCGTCTGTGTTCTGATATTTTTAACTGGGAAATTCTTGAAAGCAGAAAACGTTCATCGCAGAACATTTGGAAACTATTGAAAGGATAGGATGCTGTTGTTCCCAGCTCAGAGGCTATCCCTGGGGTGGGGATAGTCCATGGCTTTTTTGTTGTTGTTGTTGTTTTCTTGTTGCATGGCAAGGTTCTGGACTTCAGGACTCAGGCACTTCCTGGAAGACATCCTGGCTTCTGGGGGCTGTGTGGAAGGAAGTGCTTCCGACAGCCGCTGGAGAGTGAGCTGGGCAAGACAAAGCACCATGGATTTGCTTTCTGCTTGTAATTGTGTGAGCACAACTTTCTGTTATAAAAGAAAGTGATGGGCTCCTTTGTGTTTAGAATTATTCTACTGTGATAAGCTACGTAAATGTTTACAGTGCTGCTTTCTGTTAACGTTTCCAAAGGGCTATTATTGGGTGGGCAGGGTCAGGGAATTTTGTATTTGGTATTTAAAAATTAATTTAAAAAATTCAAGTGACAAGAAAATCATGTCAGAATATCTTCTGAACCCAGCTACCAGCCCATCTTTCCTTTTTGCCTTTGATTTTCAGGTTCTTGTCATGAATGGCTGAGTAACTGTTTGAAGTCGCTCCTTGCCTCGGCTCTGGCCAATTGATTCATAAGAACTGCGTAGAAAAGTCATCAAATCTTAATGGGGATTTCTGAGACCTGTGATAGGTGGAGCTAAGTCTAAGCTCAAGGATTAAATCCAGACTCCTTAGACTGCCAGGGAAAAGACAACGGGTCCTCTGTAGTCAGCAGAGGCCCTCATCCTAGAAACCAGACCAGTCACATGGCTTCTCCTTTGCCAAAAGCATACTTTGACCGCTAGTCTTCCACTCTGCCTTTAAGTAGGACTTAAAGGGACTGCTGCCTTTAAGGCGTGGCTTGTTGTGTCTCCTTTATCCTTTGCCTGCTAACTGTAGCTCCTCCCCCAAATTCCCAGCATCACACACACACACACAATCACAGTGTACCACACACACACATACACACACATACACACACACATACACACAATCACAGTGTACCACACACACACATACACACACACATACACACACATACACACAATCACAGTGTGCCACACACACACATACACAATCACAGTGTACCACACACACACATATACACATACATACAATCACAGTGTATCACACACACATACACACACAATCACAGTGTACTACACACACATACACACACACAATCACAGTGTACCACACACACACATATACACATACACACAATCACAGTGTATCACACACACATACACACACAATCACAGTGTACTACACACACATACACACACACAATCACAGTGTACCACACACACACAATCACAGTGTACCACACACACACA
>NC_022019.1:933327-939575 GCF_000317375.1 Microtus ochrogaster
ACACACACACACACAATCACAGTGTACCATACACACATACACACACACACATACACACATGCACCCCCCCACATACACATTCAGTTATCACCTCCAGTTTCTTTATTTGCTTCCTGTCCGCCTTCCCTCTTACCTGTGAGCTTCCATTGCTAACCAGATGAATAAATAAACGAATATGGGTTTTCCTATGAGATAAAGGCACTAGGCACCCAGAACCCAGCCCTCATCTAGGACATAGAACTTGCTGAAGAAATGACAATCTCGAACCTTTATTATCTTACTGAACCCTCATCAGCTTTGTGTCTAGTGCTTTAATGAATTACTTGGTGACCGTATTTTTATCCCTGTTTTACAGAAGCAGCAACTCTGAAGCTAAGAAAGAATAAACCTCTTGTGTTAAAGACAAGTGATCAGTACCCACGGATCAGGCATTCACACTTACAGCATTTCAGTCTAAACCTACGTGATCACCAAAGCCAAAATCTGCCCCTCTCTAGCAGAAAGTTGATGGTCGCCATCTGAATAAACGAGCGTGCTCCCTCTGTGAAAGAAATGATAGTAAAAGTTGGCAGTAAGTGCTAGTGCAGAGTAAATGCTCAGGAAACAGTGAGGCCCTGGGCTTTATTACATCATATAGCCTGCCCAGAAGTAACCAACCCTAATGACATTAGTAAAAACATTAGTAAAAACAAGGGCTTGATTGGGAAGATTGCTAAAAAGAGGAATTTAATGTCTATTTAGTAAGAATGGGTCAATTTTGCAAGGATGCTTCTTCTTCTTCTTCTTCTTCTTCTTCTTCTTCTTCTTCTTCTTCTTCTTCTTCTTCTTCTTCTTCTTCTTCTTCTTCTTCTTCTTCTTCTGTTGTAATAGGAGTGGCGGGGCTGCGTCCCTGGCACCCACCCATCTGCATGGCTAGCTTATGCCCCAAACTAATTACACAGAAACTGTATTCTTTTAAACACTGCCTGGCCCATTAGTTCCAGCCTCTTATTGGCTAGCTCTTACATATTGATCTAACTCCCAGCATTCTGTTCTGTCTACTCCGCTTACCTAATTTTCTGTCCTATCAAAGGCCAAGCAGTTTTTTTATTAGTTAACCAATGAAAGCAACAGATAGATACAAGACCCACTTCCATCATTCTTTTCTTCTTCTTCCTTTTAAATGCATGCCCTTAATCCCAGCCTATGGGAGACGAAGGCAGGAATGTTTCTGTGAGTTCCAATCCTACAATCATATTGTTCCTAATATAATTGTGCCACAAGCTTTTGTCTGGTTTCTGCCTGGTAGTTTCCTCTGTGTAAGGAGTGACACTCTTTTTACTTATTTATTTATTAAAGATTTCTGTCTTTTCCCTGCCACCGCCTCCCATTTTCCTCCCCCTCCCCCAATCACAATCAGGGTTCCCTGCCCTGTGGGAAGTCCAAGGACCACCCACCTCCATCCAGGTCTAGTAAGGTGAGCATCCAAACTGCCTAGGCTCCCACAAAGCCAGTACATGCAGTAGGATCAAAAGCCCATTGCCATTGTTCTTGAGTTCTCACTAGTCCTCGTTGTCCGCTATATTCAGCGAGTCCGGTTTTATCCCAGGCTTTTTCAGACCCAGACCAGCTGGCCTTGGTGAGTTCCCGATAGAACATCTCCATTCTCTCAGTGTGTGGGTGCACGCCTCGCAGTCCTGAGTTCCTTGCTCGTGCTCTCTCTCCTTCTGCTCCGGATTTGGACCTTGAGATTTCTGTCCAGTGCTCCAATGTGGGTCTCTGTCTTTGTCTCCTTTCATTGCCTGCTGAAGGTTAATATTCAGGAGGATGCCTATATGTTTTTCTTTGGGTTCTCCTTCTTATTTAGCTTCTCTAGGATCACTAATTATAGGCTCAATGTCCTTTATTTATGGCTAGAAACCAAATATGAGTGAGTACATCCCATGTTCCTCTTTTTGGGTCTGGCTTACCTCACTCAGGATAGTGTTTTCTATTTCCATCCATTTGTATGCAAAATTCAAGAAGTCCCTGTTTTTTACTGCTGAGTAGTACTCTAATGTGTATATATTCCATAATTTCTTCATCCATTCTTCCATTGAAGGGCATCTAGGTTGTTTCCAGGTTCTGGCTATTACAAACAATGCTGGTATGAACATAGTAGAGCATATACTTTTGTTGTATGATAAAGCCTCTCTTGGGTATATTCCCAAGAGTGGTATTGCTGGGTCCAGGGGTAAGTTGATCCCGAATTTCCTGAGAAACCGCCACACTGCTTTCCACTCTCTCCATACCTCTTCAATATAGTGCTTGAAGTTCTAGCAATAGCAATAAGACAACATAAGGGGATCAAGGGGATTCGAATTGGAAAGGAAGAAGTTAAGCTTTCATTATTTGCAGATGATATGATAGTATACATAAGTGACCCCAAAAACTCTACCAAAGAACTCCTACAGCTGATAAACACCTTTAGTAATGTGGCAGGATACAAGATCAACTCCAAAAAATCAGTTGCCTTCCTATACACTAAGGATAAGGAAACAGAGAGGGAAATCAGAGAAGCATCACCTTTCACGATAGCCACAAATAGCATAAAATATCTTGGGGTAACTCTGACCAAGGAAGTGAAAGATCTATTTGACAAGAACTTTAAGTCTTTGAAGAAAGTAATTGAGGAGGATACCAGAAAATGGAAGGACCTCCCTTGCTCTTGGATTGGGAGGATCAACATAGTAAAAATGGCAATTCTACCAAAAGCAATCTATAGATTCAATGCAATCCCCATCAAAATCCCATCAAAATTCTTCACAGATCTGGAGAAGACAATAATCAACTTTATATGGAAAAACAAAAAACCCAGGATAGCCAAAACAATCCTATACAATAAAGGAGTGACACTCTTATGATGGCATTGGCACGTGTCACCAGCACTAGATGACTCACGTGACCCAGCAGCTCTCAACCTCAGGTCTGACTTCCTTTAATGGGGAGATTAAAGACTCTCCAAACTCCCAGTGCACAATCTCCGAGTGTCCCTGGGAGCTGAGATTGCTGAGCTTCAGTCCCATGGGTTGGGATGTACAATCAATGTCCCAAACAGAGGACGCAGCGTGCATAAACCACTCTCACCCTCATCTCCTAAACAACAGACTACACAGAAAAGGAGGCTGGTGTTTTCAGTCTGTCTGGAGGAAAGGGGAATCCGTCTGTGGAAAGGCTGGCAGTGTTCAGAGACACAGTTCACTGGCTCATAAATGTGGGTCTCCATTGGAATCAGTGGGGGACATAAGAAGAAATAATCTAGAGTATCTAGATGTACATTCCTGAGGTGTGTGTAGCTCTAGAGTATCTAGATGTACATTCCTGAGGTGTGTGTAGCTCTCCTAGTGTCCTGATGCCAGGAGATCATACCCTGGGAGTTCTGAAGCACCTGGGCTGGGGGCTGGCCCAAGTGTCAGGAGTTTTGAAAGCTCCCATGTGGTCTAGGGTGTAAAGTTAGAAGAACACCATTCTGCTTGAAGGAGCGGCACTGGTCACGAGATAGTGGCTTCCTTCTGGCAGTATCTCTTCAGCAAAGATGGCCTGGGGGCCAATCCTCCTGCTGCTTTCCAAGTCTAACTCTTGGAAAGCCCTCATTCAATTTGAAGGGCAAGGATTGAGGCTGCTGTCTGGTTCCAAGACCCTTCTACGTGGGAAGCCCGGCAGGCTTGGCTTTGGTGTACACCTTTGCTGGTTCTTCTCAGCTAAGGAACAGTCCGTCTGGCCAACCAAGATCCAGAGGAGCTCATGAATGAGCCATTGCCAGGCTTGTTCACCTTCATGGGCTTGGTTCAGAGCCCTCACAGTTGGGATTTTCCTAAACTATGTCCCTATGAGATCCATCCAGAAGGGAGAGCCAGCTTCTCTCCATCTCTTTCTTGTACAAGGTAACCTGTGAAACCTCCACCAAGGGCCCTGACTCCCTTAGTTGAAGGCTGAAAGTCCCAGGCAAGTATCTGAGTCAGGTCTCAAAGAAAACAATCTGCCAATGTGAAAACAAACAAGAATAACTGAAGGACTGAGTGCTGGCAACAGAAATGCCAATCAAAGTTTGGTGTGGGGAAGGCAAGCCCAGAGGGCTAAGATAAAGTCAAATTTAGGGTCTGAAGGACGCTCCTGTAGTTGGGCCCATGCAACTTGTTAATGACAACCACGGGGGCAAGTTCTTAGAGTGTTGGCCTAGAAAGCGCAATGTCCAGGGTTTGATCACCAGCACCAAGTAGACTGGGCATAGTGACACATACCTGTAATCCCAGTCCTCCAGAGGAAGGGGCAGGAGGATCAGAAGTTCAAAGTCACCCTCAGCTACACAGCACGTCTGAGGCAAAGCAAGTGGCTTAAACTCCCCGAAGCCCTGCAAAAGGAATAGCCCTCCTGGGGAACAACTTCGACACAGGGGTCATTTCTTGCTTTAGGACTCCCTTTGTGCTGCATCAAACTCATAACCTGCCTGAAAAATCCCACTGCTAAGGCTCCATTATGATGTAAAAAACAAGTTTTTTTTTTCCAGAAAGCGTAGTGTAATTAGCTTTTCATGAACATATATACTATGCTGCTTGTTGAACCCACCTGGAGTGATGCTCTGTTAGTTTTGTTTGCTACATTCCAATGACCGCTGTCAGAGACTCCCGCAGTTGGTCAAGGGCGGAAGTAGGGTGGGGCCCAGGTCCCGGCATTTTTAAAAAATAATAAATAAATGAATAAATAAATAAATAGAAGTTGACTTTAATGTGCAGCTCAAGTTGTGTTCCATCAGTTTGAGTGTGAAAAATTTGATCATCTCCTTTCTGGAGGGCAAATTTTGATTGGGAAGGACAGAAAATGGGGCTCGGATGAGGGCGGCAGGGAGAAGCACCTGGGGTGGTTACAGGGAGGTGGGGGGAGTGCAGATTAGGTTGAGGTGGCGGTGCTGAAAATAAACTTCTATTTGTCGAATTTGCCTGGGGCTGCCTCTGACCCAGGACATGAGGGAGATAAGAAGCAAGGAAGAGACTAAGTTTAGGAGGGACGTGCATCTTCATAAATACATATTTAAAGCTCTCTCTGGGCATTCTTCACGCCACTGGGTCCTGGGAGTTGACTACCTTTAACAGAGCCAGTCTAGTTCCTGCTGTAGTAACTCTTCCTGACTTAACCCTAAAATGAAAACCAGCCAAAGTGAGGGTGTAAGTCTGTCTATGGGCCCTGGTAAATAAGGTGTCTGCTCACAGATCCTGTGGGTGGGATAGAGAGGAAAGAATTTACAGTGTTATTGGGGAAGTCACTGTACACGCGTTTTTAAAATTCAATTCTTTTGTAATGTTTTTGTTTGCTCCTCCATTTTTGCTGGCCAAACAGCTTGCTCCTTGCCCTGTTCTTTTGTTTCTTTTGGCAGGAATGTTGACAAGCTATCTCAGGGCTGTGCTGTGCCTGCACTCTGCTGCCTCTGAGAGGCACTGTGGCATTGTGCATCGAGCTCCTACAGCCTGGTTCGGATCAAGCTTATGAGATTTCCATGCCCCATCTGTAAAATGGGAGCCATGTGAACACTAATGCAAACCTGAGAGTTCACAGAAGACGCCTGTGAAGTTGCCTTGACAACACTAGCGGTAAGGCAAGGAGGGGACTGGGTTACTAGGTAATAATGCATCTGCTCTTGGTTTGTGTATTGCTTCAAAGCATATGTGCTGAGTGATCCTCTGACCTACCTGAGGTCACAGATCAAGGTCAGCACAAGGGACCTGCGAGCATCATTTATTGAAGGCTCTGCCTGAAGATCTGGACCAGACAGATTGGCATGATGGGTAACTGGGTTTGAGCCTTCATCCTTGAGATCAGACCAGCGTTTCTTCTCAAGATCATCATCAGAGCAGCAGATCCACAAATCTCTCATCAATCATCCCTTTGGGATGCAGTTTCTTGATTCCTAACTTTATGGGAATACAAGAGTCTCCCAATGCATGCAACCAACACAACCTCTGGGTAAGCAGAGTTCTACTGGTGGATTTAGAGTTGTCCGTCAGAATTGTGTGATGGATTCTAACCTGTGAAAAGCACTGAAGAGGAAATATGTTTCCTTGTTGTCTCCTGCCCCCAAGGCTCCCTTATTCTTGACCTAGAACGTTGGTTCTCAGAGTACAATATCCAGACCAGCAGCCTAGTCATCAACATCACCAAGGGAAGTTGTTTAAATGCTAAGATATCACTAGCCATACCCCAGAACTCCTGAACTAGACTCTGGAGAGAGGGTCCAG
>NC_022019.1:940454-943355 GCF_000317375.1 Microtus ochrogaster
TTTGAAGTATTGCCAGCACAGTCATCCCTGGTGGGAAGTGTACTTTATTTTGTATGTATTGGCCGCTCTCAACTGTATCAAAGAAAGTTTAAACTGTTTGCACTCAGAAGCCATGTCTCTTCCTAGAGTGTGCTTCTAAGTTAATGACACCAGGGCAAAACTCTTGGCCT
The DNA here is from genome assembly GCF_000317375.1 of Microtus ochrogaster. NCBI lineage: Eukaryota > Metazoa > Chordata > Mammalia > Rodentia > Cricetidae > Microtus > Microtus ochrogaster. The sequence continues at coordinate 940,625 of NC_022019.1, forward strand.
GGTGGGTGTTAATAGGAAAAAGACAGGCTTTGGAGGGGAAACTGAGACATCTTTTGAAATTCTATAGTCCATGGGTAGAATTGGCTCCAGGAAGATTGCCGCAATGCCAGAGGGGGGGGGGGGGAAAGGTTGTGGGTCTTATGGTTGTGGGTCTACCAACCTATATGGTTGGTAGGAGCATAGAATGGATTTAAGTCATATATTTTTTTAAAAATGATTAATTATTATTGTAAGTTGACAAATTATCAGTGTATATGTTTGTGGGGTACAAAGTACTGTTATTAATTACAAACACGATGCAATTAAATTATACTTATTAATATCTGTCATCTCAAATACTGATTTCTGAAGGGAGAACATGACAATTTTACTCATTAACTTTGAGACATACCAAACCCTATTTTTAATTATATTTGCCTTGCTGTACAATAGCTCTCATATGCAGAACTTCTAACCAGTTCCTCCTGCCTCCCTGAGCTTTTGAGCAACACACCCCATTCTTCCAACCCCTCAGCTTTTCATGTCTGCGACCTGTGAGCACCTTCAGTGTTCTCTTTCTGTGCCAGCTTACTTCATTGTCCTGAAAGCTGTCTAATTCCATCCCTATTCCCCAATGGCCTTTCTCTTTCTAGGCACTGAATGGCACACTTCGTTATGTGTATGTAGCACGTTTTCTTTGTCCACTACTACCTCACCGATGGACACTAAAGCTGGGGTCACAACCACGGTGAAGATCTCTCCTCAACATCCTCACTTCAGATCTTTTGAGGAAATTCCCAGAAGGGGTACTGCACATGGGAATTCCAGCTTTAGTGTTTTGGAGAACTAGAACACTGTTTTCCAGAATGGCCATATTGTTTAATTTACATTTCTATCAATAGAGTTATCATTAGATTTAGCTGAGAGGTTTGGGAACGGGGGATGAAACACAGGGCAGAAGCCCGAGGCAGCCTACCAGGTAAAGTCATTTCTTATCTGAATGCTTGCTACTTGTTTTCTTGCCTCCCTGATTAGAGAGTGCGTCTGAGGTGCAAGAGAGCTGACTTTCGGGCAGGCAGAGCCTTGGCTTCAACCCCACCTTGCTACCAACTTGCTGTCTTAAGCGAGACAAGCGTCTGGATCTCTGTTCCCACGAGCAGAAAAGGGGACTGGGGAATTGTGGGTGACAATGTGGTCCCTTAGGACTCTCAGCTCTGACACTCAGTCAACCCCCCATCCCAACAGCATTTCATACGCCCCTCAGTCATCTGCTCCTCCCTAACCACCGTGCTCCTCCCTAACCGCCGTGCTCCTCCCTAACCTCCATTATTTTGCTTGCAAGGAATAAAGGGGAACAAAGCTTCCCCCAGCAGCGTGTGTCTCCCAGGGTTAGTTTTATCCCTGCAGCCTTCAAAGGAGCATGGCTACAGGGACCATATGACCTGTAAGAGTTCCACTGGTCTCAACCCTGTGCTCTGACGGCCCTGCCAGCTGTCTTGGGTTTTCTCCCGGGAGCTGTGGGTCTCTGCGAGCTTGGCTACACCCAGCGCCTGGTCTCAGCTGCTTTTCTGTCAAGACTCACAACCTTGGGGAGGAAAGCTTGTGATTTCTCTTCCTGGGTAAATGTGCATTTTGTTATCTGACCTCAAGAAATAGCATGAAATTAACTTATTTCCCCTACCCTTGGTTAAAAGAAATGTAATTTTTTTTCTGTGGCTCTCCACGCGTTTCGTAATATCTGACCATAAATAGTTTTAGGGCTAGAGAGGGCCAAGCAAAGAAAACAGCCTTGCCCATGGGCTGCGGAAAATATTCCGCCCAACAAATTTAAATTGCCTTTTCCTTTGATCATAACGCTTATTGGTGGCCTGAAGGAGGATAGCACCAGTGGGCTAAGGCCTGAAATTTCCATTTCTGTCACTCCTACTCTACCCACTGGAGTGGCTATCTGGGTCGTTGGTCATGTTCTCTAAGTGAGCGGTGTCACTTTCTGCTTCCAGAATGTCCACGAGAGCTGTGCAGGCCAGCGCTTCAGAAACCACGCTAACGAGCCCTGGCTATTTCACACAGGTCATGACTATCTGAGAAGTCACATCAGAGAGCATGGGAGACGTAGCCTTCTTGCTTTTTATTGATTCTGGAAGAAAAAAGCATTTCGTAGATTCTTCTTGATAAGGCAGGAGACATGGAGGCCTATAAATCAAAAGGTTTTTTTCCTTGGTGTTACTCAACTCTGAGAGTCTGTAAGTCCAGAACTAAAAAACCCCTTTTCAGGCTAATCCCACATTTAGTGTAGCAATAAACCCTTTCCCAAATGTCAGTGGAGCTGGCACCTCTTTACCCCAGAAGACTTTGGAGGGAAGACAGCAATGTTTCCACACATCTTAAGTCTTTCTTAATATGAATAGTGACATTGAAGAAATTAAATGGTTGAGCCAGACAATGGCGGTGCAGGCCTTTAATCCCAGCACTCGGGAGGCAGAGGCAGGAGGACCTCTGTGAGTCTATAAGAGCTAGTTCCATGACAGCCAGGGCTACATAGAGAAACCTTATCTTGAAAAAAGCAAAGAGTATATCTTATGAGGCTGGAGATATGGCTCAGTGGTTAAGAGCACTGACTGCTCTTCCAGAGGACCCGGGTTCAATTCCCAGCACCCACATAGCAGCTAACCACTGTCTGTAATTCCTAGATCTGACACTCTCACACAGACATACATGTAGGCAATCCACCAATAAAGATAAAAATAAATAA
>NC_022019.1:944051-953072 GCF_000317375.1 Microtus ochrogaster
GATGGCTCCCTTAATTAAGATATGTGCTTCCCTGCTCCCCTATCCAACCTTCCTGTATCCCAATCATCCCGTTGCCCCAGGTTCTCCCCCATCCTACCCTTCAAAAAAAAAAAAAAAGAAAAGAAAAAAAAATGTATCAAGTTGAGAGACAAAATCTTAAATTGTTAATCTAAGGAAATGTGTTAAGCCCTAAACAGATATTTTTAAGACAGTTTTACAAGTAATTATAGGAAATGGTTTAGGTATAAAACTTTGAACTCATCAACAGAAGATGGAGAGTAGAGCCATCCCTCCAAATACAAATGGACTGGACACTGAATACAGTTCTAATTGTTATTCTATATCATTTTACTGATTTATATTTCAAGCCTTCCCTTTTTAAATTCAGATAAAGAGGAATAAATATTGTAGGTTATTTGTAAAAAAAAAAGATGAAGTTGGATTATTTGTAAGAAGATGGATGGAGCTGGGGATAATGATATTGTCTCAGAAACCTGATGTTGTCTCTCACGTGTGGTTTCTCGATTTTATATGAATATATAAAACTGTGTATGTATCTATGACATGAAGTATGAAATATAATCAAAACTGTTTAGGAAAACAAAGAGAACTATTGGAAGGGGGAGGCAGAGGAAGGGCAGGGTAGGAAGTGTGGAGAGGGGACCACTGATTACCCAAGGCACAACAGATATTTGTGTGAATACGTCCTTATGTGATACAGTACCATGACAATGAAAATGCTAAAGATTGTAATAAAAATAAAGTAAAACAAGATATAAAGCAAAGTTGGCAATATAGCAGCGTTACAAATATAGCTGCCCGGGATGTGAATCACAGGTTAGAGGAAAGTGAGCAATAGTCACTTGTTCTCCAGTCGTGGGAGGGTGGACAGGGCACCTGAGCCCAGCCTTGTTCTCCAGTCGTGGGAGGGTGGACAGGGCACCCGAGCCCAGCCTTGTTCTCCAGCCGCAGAGGGTGGACAAGATACCCAAGCCAATCCTTGTTCTCTATCTGCGGAGGGTGGACAAAGTCACCTGAGCCCAGCCTTTCGCCTGCCCTGGCTTATTCTCCAATGGCAATAATTCCAAATTTCCCCTGATAACTGCCTGTCTTCTCTTTCACCCAGTACAGACGGGCAGCTGGGGAGAGATGGGATGCAGGAGCTTTCCTCTGCATCCCAATGTTTCTCCTGAAGTCTTGTCTGCTCACACCCAGCTCCACCAGAGAACCGCTCTGGAAAGGACAGGAGCCTCTCTGGTCTTGACAGGTCTGGCTTAGTGGGAATTTCTGTAAAAAGACTGCCTTTACCCTCAAAATAGGAAAGCGCCCTGTCTATATTTGATTAATCAAATAAAACAGAATTGACACACACACACTCCTAGGAGAAAATGTTAATTTTAATTGCATTTTTAACTTTATGATCAACTTTTTTTTTATTTAATTTTATCAGTGAAACTTTATATCACAGAACATTGGGGCCTTTTTAATGATTTCTTTTTAATAATTTACTTTGTGTGTGTGCATGTGTGTGTGTGTGTGTGTGTGTGCGTGTGTGTGTGTGCGCGTGTGTGTGTGCGTGTGTGTGTGTGTGTGTGTGTGTGTGTGGTGTGCGTGTGTGTTTCAAATGAATGACTTGCCCAGGACCACACAATGCAACAGCAGCAGCTATGAGAGTTGACTGCAGCTTGTGATGCCCAGCCCAAATCTGTTCCCTCCTGTGCCTGGGCGCAGTGGTGGCCAGGTGGCATGTCAGTTCCATTCAGAGATGCTTGGAGCCCCATTCTCCTCACCCCACACCAGTAACCAAAGCAGCAGTCCGGGAATGGTAGCTCAGTTGTAGAGCGCGTGCTTGCCTGGCATGAATGAGAGGCTAGGGTTCAGTCCCTGTCCACACACAAAAACATCTGCCATCAAGAAAAACAGAGAATAAAAATAAACAAAATGATCCTTGCACCCACGAGTGGACGGAATTGTACACTGCTCCAGTTTTAAAGACAGCTTTACTCATGGAGATGTGCCAGGTGCTTATCTTTGTTAACTTTCCAAGCAATGCTTCACTGTTGAGAGAGTGTGTGCTGGGAAGTTCACTTCTGTATCCTCCTTCAATTCACAGGTATCAATGTAGTTGACTTTGCTAGAGGTGCAAGCTTTCAAATTAATTTCTGTGTCCATATTGTAGAGAAGCAGAAACCACTTTTAGATTCCTCTCATTAATATTAAACCAAATACTAATTAAATGAGCATTTGTTTGAATTCATTGGAAGCAGCATATGTTTCCTTTGAAAACAAATAAAAATTGCTTTTGAGACAGAATCTTGTATGGCCTTGAACTCAGTATGTATGTAACAGACCATAAACCCCTGATGCTCCTGCCTCTATCTGCCTTTTGCCAAGATTGCAAGAGCGCACCGGCACACCTAGCATAGGGATACTGCGGTCGGAACTCAAAGCTGTGCGCTAAAGAAGCTCTCTGTCAACTGAGCTCTCCCTGTAAACTCGGAAAGCACAGACAAATCCTCACTGCTGTCTCATTTGTCTTCACCCCCACAGCAATGGAGACTGCAGCATTCACGCTGTGAGTTGCCTCTACCCCATTATCCCTCATTATTAAATTCAACCAGGCAAACATGTACCCTTGCTGGTCTGAGTTGATGGGAATAAAGAATGGTATTCTCATCTTATAACTTCAGTATCTGCTGAGGAAAGCGAACTGGTAAACATGTCTTGGCATTTAAGTTCAAGGTTTCTTTCCATGATTGAAGCATGCATCAAGCATGTGCACAGGAAGCCTGGTGTGGAGGGAGGGCTACTCTGCAGTCTTTAAAACACATACGGTCTCTTTCCCAGCCTCGGGGTACATTGGAAAACAGGTTTTGTTTTGGCATCCCTGTTTGCAGGAGTGTGGAAGGGAATGGCTGGCTTTCACTGCGACCTCTAGCCTCGGAAGTCAGAGACAGTCTTCCCTGGAGTCCGCCTGCCAGCAAGAGAAGTCAAGTTGATGACGTCATGAAGGTCTGACTGAGAGGCCTGGCCTCAGAGAATAAGGTGGACTGTGGGGAATGTTCCAGAGACTGCCACCACCTCACCCTGTGTGGATAAAACTATCCATGCCTCATCAAAGACCCCAGAACACACCCAGGTGTGACAATGTTCGGGAGCAGCCTCTCTACTGTCAAGGGACACGGTGACTGTTGAGTTGATTCGCTTGAACCAAGAATTTATCCTTACCGAATGAAGGCCTATTCTTGAAATGTAAAGGTCTCGGCTTCAAATGCCAAAAAGACTCTTGTTCCCAGAGTCACTCACTTTTAACTTTAGCAGCCAGCTTAGGACCCGGACATAGAAACAGAACTCTCCTTGCAGGTAACTGAACATTCACCCAAGGGGAAAATGTATTTCTTGTGTGACAAAGTTTTTCCCTGGTTTTATCATCACTCCAGATGCAAAAGAGGGAACTAAGTCCCAACAAGCAGGCTTCTCTAGTGCTAGGGTGGGATAAATTGTCTAATGGGTTTGCAATAAATGTACGTGGACTTTCTGAAAAAACAAACAAACAAACAAACAAACACCAACCCAGAAGGAAGAATGAGGTGGAGAGGGGTGAGGACAATTCCTCCCATCAGCTGTCCTTCACATGTATGCATACGCATGTACTGCACACACACACGTGCAATTCATACCCATACACATGAAAGAAAACCAAGCCCACGCTGCAGACTGTGGCCCTTGTTATTTAGCTAGGATGGAACCTGCACATTTGCTCTACGAAAGGTCAGAGGGTAGAGGGAATAGGCATCTCAGACCACAGCATCTGACAAACTACTTAGCTCATTGTACTGTATCAAGGGCTGTAGACAACATGTACACACACACGGACTCACACGCGTACTCACACACTATGACACACACATTCATATACACTCATACATACACACACACACACACACACACACACACACACACACACACACACACACACAGCATGCATGGCTCTGTTCCAATAAAACTTTACCTACAAAGGCTGTCTGAAAGCTCCTTGAAATAAGTGTACTGCAGTGGGAAGATGGGGAGGCTAATCACAAAAAGGGGGGACAGTCAGCTGTAGACAAGGAGCTGTCACTTGTGATTCCCACGCCCGTGACTCACTGTCTGGAACTATACTTTTAACAATGACTCTTGTCCTCCAGTTGGAAGGTAGAATGAGTCGGTAGAGAACCTGGAGTGCCTTGTTCTAAAATAGAACTTTTAAATGAGATATGTTCCTTAGGGAAACATATTCCACATTATTCCTGCACATGGTGTGTCTATAACTCTAAAATAAGTACACTTATGTAGCTGGGGTGCGCTCGCCAAGAGGATCGCTTCCAAATCTGTGAGCGCACATGTCCCTGCTGTACAGTGGCAGTGTTTGCACATAGCCTAGCACAGCCTCCCTTAGGCCTTAAGTCATTTCTAGCTTACAGAGGATGCTCAGGCCAATGAAAGCATTTGTTGTACTGTAATATTTGGGGGAATAATAACAATTAAAACATCTGTATGTTAAATGAAAGGTATACACATTATATATTTATGTATGTATGTACACATGTATGTATATATAAACATTGTGTGTATGTATGTATACATATGGTGGTGCTGGATATGGAACTCAGGCCACATGATGCCGGGCAAGGGCTTTACCACTGAGCCGTAGGACCAGCCCTCCTGTATTTTTTTCCATCTAAGTTGATTAAATTCATATAAATAGAACCCAGAGATCCAGAGAGTCAACCGCATGCCATGAAACTCAATAGCTAAGCTTCATTTTCAGTTATTTTCACAGATAGTCAAACGGGGTCGCTCTATGTCCTCCAATTGGAACAGGCATCCCAGGTTCACACGGCATCTGCTTGTGACCCAGGGTTGGTCCGTCCTAGGTAAGAGTGAGTCACAGGAGCAGGACGGACTTGCGGCCCTCTGGCTGCTCCCATCAGAGGGCCTGTCCGTCAAGTTGATGGAACACTATGAACAGTTCTGGGGCTCAGGTCCTGAAGACAGGGAGGGCTGGGATCTGAGGCGGTCATCTTCACAGGTTTGGTAGGTGAACAGGAGACACTTTGTGAGCTGGAGGAGAGACAAAACAAGCACAAACAGAAAAGAGAGCAGCTTACAGTTCAGTCTGGAAACCTTGAACTTCATATCTACCAGGATGCCCCTTGAACTCCACATCTGCTGGGCTGCCCCCTTGGAAGGTTGTCTGACCTCATTTCCTAGTTACAGGCAGTCCTACACGTTGATTAAATTCTGTGGGTTGTGCAGTGACCCATTCTGGGGAATCTGCAGAGTGGTCAGCTCACTTTGGGTCCATGGCATAAAATAGACTGCCCCAGAAACAGGGTCAACATGTCTGCCATGGTGCCGGTGTCAAGCATAGACTACCCTCCAAGTGCCTATCAGCAGGGTTTCAATGTAAGGTAGAGGCTGACTGAGGACTCCTTATAGGCAGTCAAGTTTTATTGCCAGGGCTTTGAATTTCATCTTTCAGGTTCAAATGCCTGTTATCTCATTTCTAACTATGTAATATGGCACTATGTAATTAAAACGGCCTAATCTCTATAAAAATCACTTTGTGAAATAATCTCTTCTTCCTTCTGGAATGCTGTAGGCACTTTCTCGCCCACCCCCACTGGCCTATTCCCCACCCCAAGTATTTTCTCCCGGCTGCCATAAATGGTGGGTGGATGGAATCATATGAATTCTAAATTACTTTTAAAAATTGACATTGCTTTGCTGCAAGCCAACTACTTTGTAAGCTGTGTCAGCTAAAGGTCTCCCACCAGCTACTCTGAAGAAGTTACTGCTGTCATATCTGTCCTGCTAATTTAAGCAGAAACTGTAATTAGATGTAAGTGGTCCTGTTTGCACAGAAGTGAATGGCAGCCTCTGTAGAGAGAGCTAACCGTTCCAAACTCTTTTGGCTCTCAGTACTCTACAAGTTAGCAGTATGGAATGAGGCCCAGATCCAGACTTCTGTCGGCCTAATTTCATATCTGTGGATGCACAACCCTAAATCCAATCTTCTAACGCCTTGCTGTGATGGGTGCAAAGCCAAGCACATTCCAACTTTTATGCTGGTGGTGTCTCCTGAGAAGGGCACTCGTGTGTGTGTGTTCGTGTGTGTGTGTGTGTGTGTGTGCGTGTGTGTGTGTTTCTCAAGCACTTGGCATTAAGAGAAAAAATAAGGATAAATTTGAGCATGAAATCAAAAAGGTAGAAAGCTATGCCTACAACCAAACAATGAAAATTTAAAGATGGTTTTGATGAAGTTTTTGTTGTTGTTGTTTCTTTGTTTACTTCTCTGGGAAAGGAGTGTATGCTTAGATCGTGAAAACTTGACCAATGCCAATGTTCCACAGCACGAATCTCTTGGTAGGAGGGGCTCTCTTTGGAGGAGCAGTGTCTTGGCTTATCTGTTTCCAGGTAGGCAGTTCAGGATATTCATATTGGGCGTGAGAGGTCGTTGTGGGGCAACATGCTTGCAGCAATAGCCTAAAGACCTAAGTTTGATCCCTTGATCTCACATAATGTTGGTGGGGAAAAAAAATCAATTCTACGAATTTGTCCTTTGACTACAACATGTATGCATGCAAGCACACTAATAATAATCATTTTTAAAAACATCATTATTGAGTTATCACATCCTGTACTACTGTGGGATGGCTCAGTTTCTCCACAAGCTTGCAATATGGATGGGGCAACAAAACCACAGAAACTCAAAAATAACCTCATCTGAATTGAGACCAATAAAAAGAAAAACTTGCTCATAACAGGAAAAGCATCATCTAAAACCTTCACTTACTTTAAATCTGGGGCCACATTGCAAGACTGATGATGTGACCAGCCCGAGATTAGCCACCTAGTTAGCCATCTGAGAACTTGGGGGTCTGTGCCATCTCAGTGCATCTGGACAACAGTGTTTTAGTTGTTAGTGTTCTATTGCTGTGAAGAAACAGCATGACTAACAGCTCTTCTAAAAGAAAGCCTTTTGTTGGGTGCTTGCTTGGTGACAGTTTTAGAGGGTTGGTCGATGGTCATCATGGTGGGAAGCAGACAGGCATGGTGCTTGAGCAGTAGCTGAGAGCTTTGCATCTTGATCCACAGACAGCAGACATGGGGTGGGGGTGGGGAGACTGGGCCTGGTGTGGCTTTTGAAATCTCAAAATCCACCAACAATGACACACTTCCTCTAACAAGGCCACACCTCCTAAACCATCCCAAACAGTTCTACTAACTGGGGACCAGGCATTTAAGTATATGAGCCTATGGGGGCCATTCTCACCCAGACCACCATACCCTAGAAGAAATGAGGACATTCTAAAGGGGCACATGTGTCCCTAACTAGCTATCTGGTCTGTTGAAACGAGGCACCTCAGGTAACGAAGTTCTCCCCAGGGATATCTTACTGGGAAAAGAAAATAGTTAAAGCCTTTCCCGGCCAGAGGGACAGCTTGTCTCCTAGAAAGGGTTCACCCAGTGCTGAAGACGCCATTACACATTACTAGAGAGACTGGAGCCATGGCAGTGCTAACCAGTGAGTGGGAACTCACCTTGGACAGAACTAAATCATGCATATCTCTTGCCTTCCAGTTAAACCTTTCTTTGATGTTGAGACCCTAAGGTTGGACTTGGGTGCCAGAATTTCTTTGTCCCTCCCTCTTTTTAACATGGGCATATCAAATAAATCTCCTTTTTCTGCCTTTCACCATTAATTTGGTTATTTTTAAAATGACTTTAGAATTAATTAATTGAGTGCCTATGTGTACATGCAAATGTACATGCATGTATGGGTGCCATGGCACACGTGTGGAGGGCAGAGGACAAATCTGAAGTTGCTTCTTGCCTTCCCCTTTGCTGAGGCAGGGTCTCTTTTGCAGACCTGTGTATTCTAGGTTGCCTGGACTGTGAACTTCTGGAAGATTCTCTTGTTCATACTTCCCATCTCACTATAGAGTGCTCGGATTATAGATGCATTCTATCACACTGGCTTTTTATAAGTGTTAGGGAATGGAACTAAGGTTGTCAAACTTTCATGGCAAGTACCTTCCCCCACTGGGATATCTTCTGATAACTAATTTGGTTCTTTGAATTGTCTACTAAAGGATGAGTTGCTAACTCCAGTAGCAAAAGCTTGCTATCACCTGGTGGCAAGTAACCAGTCCAGATCAGCTTTCTGCGAAAGGATTCTGGGGCTGGTGGGTCCGGGACAGATGTGGTGGGTCCAGGACAGATGTGGTGGGTCCAGGACAGATGTGGTGGGTCCAGGACAGATGTGGTGGGTACAGGAAAGATGTAGCAGGCTCAGAAACCTCCCAAAGAGTGTCACTGGTTGTCTCATGAGTCATAGCCCAGGAACATTGGAATTGAGGCAGTCTGTGTTTTCTGCTTTCTGATGGTGTTACCACATTGGTCCCCTCTACAGGCCAAGCGTACCTTCTTCATTAACCTCTGTCTTTGAGAACTACACTTGCAACCTGCTATTAGGGTTTATAATAAGCAAATTGCTTTTTAAAAAATACTTTTAAAATTTTGTTTTATAAACTTAGAGGGGGGGCCAGGTATGGTGGGACACACCTTTAATCCCAGCACACCTGAGGCAGAAGCAGGTAGATCTCTGTGAGTTCAAGGTCAGCCTGGCCTAAATAGTGAGTTTCGGGACAGCCAGGGCTTTGTAGAGAGACTGTGTCTCAAAGAAAAACAAAAACAAAACAAAGCAAAAACCAAAAGGAAAAACAAAGAAAGAAAACAACAACAAAACACAAACAACAAACTGTTGTGAAATAGTCTTTTAAGATGAATTACATTTGTTTATGCTGTGGAACATTTGTTCTAATGATACAAAGATATGTTGTATTCTTTTATGTTTCATTTGCTTAACTGTGTGAAGCTGTGTGACAGTACCTGTCTAAACACCTGATTGATCTAATAAAGAGGTGAAGGGCCAATAGCTTGGCAGGAAAGGATAGGCGGGGCTTGGCAGGAAAG
>NC_022019.1:953255-967368 GCF_000317375.1 Microtus ochrogaster
TGGCAGGAAAGGATAGGCGGGGCTGGCAGGCGGAGAGACAAGTCTGAGGAGACATCTGAGAGGGTGGAGGAGCAAAAGAACAAGGAGAGAGGATGCTAGAACCCAGCTACCCAGCAACACAGCCAGCCACAGAGCAAGAGTGAAAGACATAAAAAGAAAAAGCCCAGAGGCAAAAGGTAGATGGGACAATTTAAGAAAACCTGGCTGGAAATAAGCCAAGCTAAGGCTGGGCATTCATAAGTAATAATAAGACTAGGGGTGATTTATTTGAGAGCTGGGTGGCAGGCTCCCAAAGTGCCAAAAGAATCAAGAGTCAAAGAGTAAAATCGCAACCAACCAACACATGAAGCCTAGAGGGGAATTGCTCAGGGCAAATTGTAGCAGCAAAGTTTTCTTAAAAAATGACAACCTTCAGCCTTAGCAAAACTTTGAGATTTTGTTGTCCCAAGGGATGATGATGGCCTTTCAGGAAGGACAAACTCTATGATGCCAACTCAAGACATCCTTCTCTCCGACTTTGCACTTTTTCAGCAAACTTGTCTTTGGCTTGCTATTTGATCCAAACAGGATGTCTCAGCAGAACTTCAGAATCTCTGTGAATGGCAGGAAAGGATCAGAATCTACGCTGGTACCAGTGCATGTTTTGTTAACAGCTCTAAAGCGTGTTGGAGGCCAAAGGCAGAAAAGTTTCTTTTCTCAGGCAGATGATTATTGGTCACTGTAGATGACTATCAACGGTGCCATACTCAAATGTGAAATCGATGTGTGTGTGTGAGTGTGAGTGTGTGTGTGTGAGTGTGTGTGTGTGTGTGAATGGGAAAGAGTACATACTTTAAATGTCACCTAAGAACTAACTTACCTTGATTTTTCTCATTTAAAAAATAGACTGGCCCTGTATAAACACAGCAGCTTTGCCTGGAATTTTGATTTCAGCTAGGTCTCAATCAGAGAGCTACAGATATTCAAGGGATCAAGACAGACAATCTAAGTTTATAATAATCAATGTAGCTCATTTTTAGCAAGGCTCACTCACCTTCTGGTGAACTCACTTGTTATTGCCTCTTCTCGTAGTGATTTTTCTGTTCTTCACTACAGCTAAAGCTTTGGTTTTTTTTTTTTTAATGTAGCCCATTTTAATCTTTAAAGTGCCATGTAGGCAAGAAATTAATCTCTGGTGGAATTTTTCCATTTGGATGATGGAGGAGTTACAGAGTGCCTGAAACTCTATAAAGTGGAAAAAAAATCATAGCCATAAATTCCTATATCTAAAGCTGTTGTAGTCTACCACGAATCTTTGGAATCATGGGAAAACCTGAGAAAGAACTGGGATCTGGCGGGAAGTCCAGCCCTAGACTCCTGAACAGTATTCCTATTTCTAACTGTCCATATGCAGACCCTCCTGAACCCAGGTTTCATTTCTCCGTGTGTTTATCTGGTGGTGGAGAAAAGGGTGAGAAGTAAACAAGGGGAAGAGTTAGAAGAGCGTGTTCTCACGTGGTTCAGTTAAAGCCAACAAGACTGTAAGAATGCCACTGACAACATCTGCGTAAAATAAAGAGTGCTGGGAAATCAGCTCACCCCTTTGAGTGTGATAACCCCCACGGTTACCAATAGAAACGAGACAGAACTACGTACTGAGCTGCTACTACGAAGTGCCAGGAACTGAGGTGGGCAGCTTCATAATAGTCACAAAGTTCCCCAGAGTCCAGAAACATAAAAACGAGATTAGAAGAGACCTCATGAGTTGCTCGGTCTCATAAAAGACAGCTGATCCAAGAGGTCCTGGCTTGCTGATGTCATCGGATCCCATTATGCTTAAAAAAGAACAGTTTAATGATTCCAAGTAGAAAACAGGGAATGATTAAAATTTGAACCTTACTTAGGACCAGTGAAATGACTTAGTGGGTCAAGGCCCTTGCCATGAAGCCTGAAGACTTGAGTCTGAGCCCCGGGATCCATGATGAAAAGAGAGAACTGACCCCTGCAAATTGTCCTTTGACCCCTGTGCATGGCACCCAAATAAATAAATAAAATTACTTGCACACACACACACACACACACACACACACATACAATGCAGAACATTACACCGAGTAAAGACAGAATTTCTTAATTTTTATTCCACATCAGCATCCACAGGGGGGAATTTGAAAATCCCTTGATGCCCCAGTTAATCCCCAGACACAGTTAAGCAGGGAGAAAGGCCACCAGTACAGTTTTTCTCAATATCTCCCAGTTCTGCCAAAGGGTCAGAGTAGAATATAAGGACTCTAGATGCAGGAATTCATGCCAATGAGGTTTTTTTTGGAAGTGATCTGATACACTAGGATTTCCATCTCCCATATCCCTTCTGTTTTCACTCTTGCAAGTACAGGGGAGGAGAGCCGTGATGGAGCTCCCTTACCATTTACAGCAGGCTGATTGCTGTTGGGGTGGGGAAAGGGACAATTATTAACAACGGGCACAAGCAACAAACATTGGCAACAGGTTTGTTCCTGACAAAGACTTAGCGGTGCATGATCGTGACATGCCAAAACATCAGGCAGGAGACTCCTCACGCATGACTGGCTCGGATCACTTTGCCAGCAGATATCAGCAGGCTCTTGGGGGTAGCTTCCACAGAGAGCAGCTTCCCAAACAGAGGACTGTGGCTCTACTATGTGGGGGAGAAACAAAAGTAATATACAATGTCAAAACATTCCCATGTTCTGAATGACCCGGGGCCATATGGGATTCTCCGAGCTGGAAAAGAGTTGATTAAAAATTCAGTCACTTAAAAAAAATGATTATCCCCAAATCTGGCATACTTAAGCCGTGGCTACTTCTAGAGTTGGATTATATCCTCATGAAAAATGACAAGGCCTTGCTCTGGGCCGGGGCCTCTGCTTTGGGATTTGATCTCACTCTCTCTGGAACATGAAGTGATGCAGAGCATCATAAATATTCAGACCACGTTATGTTTAAAATGCAAACTCATCTTCCATAGTAAAGGAGACGTGGGAGGCTGGGGAATATTTTATCCGTCATTTCCGGGATTTTCCCGTGATATGTATATGCAAAGAGGCAGTCTTTTCTGGATGCTCTTAACTCGGTGAGACAATCAGTGCATGTGAAAGCCAGGTGTTTCCAAATTCAAATTTGATTGTCAACAAACCAAAAACTAACTCCACAGTAGAAATGAATGCTTCCAATGATTTTTTTTTTTTCGGGGCTGGAGAGATGGCTCAGAGGGTAAGAACACTGTGTTGCTCTTCCAGAGGTCCCGAGTTCAATTCCCAGCAACCACATGGTGGCTCACAACCATCTGTAATGAGATCTGGTGCCTTCCTTGCCAGCAGTACATTGTATACTTAATAAATAAACCTTTAAAAAAATAATTTTTTTTATGTGAAACAGACACACATAACAGAAAAAAATCAAAATAAATAAAAAAATTCAGTTCAACGATTAATCATGGGATCTAATTCTAGGTCAAGGTAGGAAATGTTATGAACTTTCTATGTTAGCTGTGCTTCTGTGGCCGTGACAAAGTCCCTGAGAAAGTCAACTTCCAGGAGGCGGGGCTTATTTGGGCTCATGGCTTTAGACCATGGTCACTTGATTCTGATGCTTCTGGGCCTGAGGCAGGGCCTAGCCCCATGGTGGGGTAGGGGGAGTGTGGTGAAGTTAGGAAGTTTCTCTCAGGCATAGGAATAGGAGGGGTGGAGCAGGAAAGGATGAGGGACAGTACATCCCCAGGGTCCTGCTTCCTCCAGCCCCATTCCCTAAAGCACTTACCGGGACCAGCAACTAAAGACCAAGCCGTCAACACGCAAACCTTCAAGGGACAATAACACATTCTCAGCGGAAGACAATTCAGACGGAAAGAGGCTAAGAGGTCGTCCTTTTGAAGTTGAAAACAAGCTCTGACCGGTTCCCAAGGAGTAAGAAGAAAAAATGGGAGCTGCTGAAGCTGAAGGGGGCTTCCCTTGGATGTCTGAAATGTTCTGAGCGGTCTGAGCACATTCTGAGCCTCCTCCTTTCTGTTCTCTGCAGCTACAGAGGGAACTTGATAACATACCGAGACACTTGGACCACTATGCAACGTGAATACAAACTGCGGATCGAATGACCTCTCCTCTGGGCCATGCTGCATTATCACAAGACAGGTAGCTATAGCAATGAAAGGAATTCTGGCTCTTACTGACATTACGTGCAGGACATTTCAGGGACTGACTTCATATTCAGTGCCAGCAATCCCACACCCCTTACCTCTTCCATGCTCTGCATCCAATCTGTAGGCCTGGGCTGAGGGTGAGCCTGGGAGCAAGCCAGTAAGTACCATTCCTCAGTGGTCTCTACTTTAGGTTCGACCACCAGGTTCCTTCCTTGAGTTTCTGCCTTGGCGCCCTTGATGACAGACTAAAACCTATAAGTCAAACAAACCCATGACCCTGAAGTTGGCTTTAGTCACTGGGACATGAAGCTCTTTTCTCTGCTTTAAGGCCAAGGGCACAAAGGTAAGAGTCAACTTCCACAGTGTCCTGTTCTAGATGCACCCAAAGGCCTCCCGTCATTATCCTAAACCTATAGACACTTTAAATTCCAGGAATGATAGATCCTTGAACGAAAGTCTCCCCGAGCGCCCCCCATGACTCAGCAGTTAAGAGCACTGGCTGCTCTTCTAGCGGTCCTAAAATCAATTCCCAGCAACCGCATGTTGGCTCACAGTAATGAGATCTGGTGTCCCCTTTTGTCATGCAGGTATACATGCAGGCAGAACATTGTATACATAATAAATAAAGATTTTTTTTAAAGGGTACAGCTCTTCCCCAAGAAGCAGCTGGTCCTTTAAAAAAATAAGGCCTACTGGACCACATTGAAGGAGACCCCAGATGGTGCTCAACTAAGTCACACTTTGACTTCCTGCCCCATGCAAGAATTCTTCTACTTAAGACCTGAAGACAAACTTTCAGACACTGAACTCCTTTCCTAGCTCCTCTTCCCAAGCTGCATATTAGTTAAATGTCCTCTGTCTGCCGTCATTGCCTGTCTCTTCAGTTGGGGCATTGTGACAGTCAGAACCATCAAACCAGGGCTTCCCTGAAACGTCGATCATAATGGTAATTTTTCCCAATGTGTATTTCCTTTAGGCTTCGGTTATTATAGTGACTCTTGCCTAGCAGGTTTGTACAGGATGAGAGAATGAAACACCTTCTCCCAATGTCCCCCTTGTCAGGAGGCTCTCCAGATTCATAATCATTGTTATCCTTAGCATGTCTATTTCCTTTCTCTCTACCCTCAGTGCCTTAAATAGAGTCTTCTGTTAACCGTTGCTCGAATCCAACTGTCTGTATCGCTTAAGAGGGCAGAGCAAAGAGCAAAGAGGAAAGCAGTGGGCCACAGGCCTTGTCGCCTATGAATGGCCAAGTTGCAAGAATTCAAGTCTATAAACCACTGAGTAAATTATATTCTTTTTTGCCTTAAGAAATAATACTTTAGGATAATATCATACAAAATGACAAGAGAAATAGACAAAGCTATAGTTTACTAAGGACTCAAAGTTGGCAAAATGCCAAAGACAGCTGACTTTAATCACAATTACACATGTCTGGGCATTCTGTGATGGGTTGGTGAGCAATAAAGGTGTGTGCATGCATATGTATGCATGTGTGTGTACACATGCATGTGTGTATCTGTGTATATGTGTCTGTGTTTGTGCATGTGTCTAAATGTATGTTCATGTATGTGTGTCTGTGTATATGTACATGTGTCTGTGTTTGTGCATGTACTTACATGTATGTCCATGTATGCGTGTATGTGTACATGTGTGTCTGTGTTTGTGCATGCGTGTGCACGTAGGACCATGTGTGTGTCTTGTATGAACATATGTCTGTGTATGTATACATGTTTGTGTGTATGGTGTATGTGTGTGTGTGCAGGCATGTATTTTTAGCTAGGTTTCTCTAGCACTGTGCTAAAGACTGTGATGAACAGCAATTAGGGAAGGAAGACATCTGTCTGGCTTTCTCATCCCAAGACACACGCTGTCACTGCGAGAAGTCGAAGAGAGGACCTGGAGGCAGGATTCAAAGCAGAGACCATGGAGGAGGCTGTTTGCTGATTTGCCCAGTTTACCTTCTTAAACAACCCAGGGCCACCTGCCCACAGTGGACTGGGCTCTTCCACATCAATCATCAATCACGGAAATGTCTCGCAGGCTTCCCTACAGGCCAATCAGAAGGGGTCTTTTCTCAGCTGTGGTTTTCTCTTCTCGGATCTCACCTTGTGTCAAGCCGACACAAAACAAACCAGCATCCATGCATACAGTAACACAAACATGTTTAATATATTATTGTGTGTATATATTTATTTTTGTCTTTCTAGCAAAATTACAAGTTGTGTTGCTATAGCCAGGATTATTATACAATCTATAGTCTATTAACAAAAACAATTTTAAAATTATAAAATGATATTATGGTCTTTGAGAAAGCAAATTGAACATGTTTTCAGAAAAATGTAACTGGAAATAAAACAAAAATGAAAAATATTTTGTTGAGTCAGGATTTTATGTAGCACAGGCTGGCCTCAAATGCTCCATTTGATTAAAAATGGCTTTAAACTTCTAATCCCCTGCCTTCAAGTCCTGAGTGCTAGGATTACAAGCTTATACCACTGCTCAGTGCTGGGAACTGAGCCCAGGTCTACATACATACAAGACAAGCACTCTAATTAAGTTAGAATCCGCAGCCCTTCAAAATTAAAAATTTTGATAATTATGAAAATTATATTCAATATATCTTCAAAAATTTCCCTCTAAAATAATTAAATTCCTATAACACCGTTAAGATACAGATAATATTGAATAACAACATTTAAGAGCAAAGTTACTTAGACAAACATCCTTTAGAATAAAACTTTGCGCTTATTTATCTGTGTTGCGTATACCTGTGTGTGCCATGGAGCAGCTGCGCTGTCAGAGGAACACTTGCAGGAGGAGGTTCTCTTCCTACCATGTAGGCTCCAGGGGTCAAACTCAGGCGTCAGGTTTGGGATTGTGTGCCTACACCTACTAAGCTAGACAAACACTCAATTTTGATTTAATTTTATAAGCATTCATTCTTTAAGCAGTTTTGTTAAAATTGAGCTGTATAAATATCTTTCCTACTTGAATACTATATTTATATCCTCAAATGTAAGAACAAGGTTAATTGTTGAGTATTGCATAATATTCCTCAGGCCCACTAATTCATGAGGCCCCCAAAACCATGAATAGAAACACAAAAGAAACAAGAGGAAACTATTTTTGCTTGTGATGTAAGAATCACTTCTTTTCTGCAGAGAGAAGGCTTTGCCAGTGGTGAGCTGTTGATAGTCACCATTGTTGGCGGTTTCTGCTCACACCTGCCAGCACACCAAAGCAGTCTCTCCTGCCTAGGCTGCACTAACAGCAACACTGACTAAACCTCTTCCGATCTGATGCCCACTGAGGCTTTGGGGAGAGAGAGAGACAGGAGGACCAGGAAGTCAAGTCTAACCTTGGCTCTACTACCAATTGGAGGTCAGCCTGGGCTACATAAAAACAAAAACAAACAAACAAACAAACAAAAGCATAGGATAAAAGAGGTGGAAATGTGGGTTTTTAGGGCCTAAGGGGCAAATGTAGTTATGGGTTGCATTCTGCTGTAACCTTAACCCTAGCACTGGACCTACAGGGACAGTTTGTTACGGGATGCAGCCGCTTTGAGTTTTTGTGATATCTAGTGTCTCAGGCCTTCTTGGGTTTTGTTTGTTTGTTTTAAACATTTTATCTATTTGTGTATTCATTGATATTAACATGAACTCTGTTCTGACACATTCCTTCCTCTGCGTTCTCCACATTTGACCTGGTTCTTACTAAGTACTTGGCATTGAAATAGTCCTAACTGTCTATGGGTGTTTCTCTTGTCATCCTATCTTCCAACACTGTGCCCTCCCATGCTCCTTCCTGGCCTGTAAGTCCGCAGGGGCTGTCTGTAGCTGTTCTCAGTAGTCTTCAGGATCCCCTTCCTGTTAAGGTGCCCCCTTTGCTGGACTCATCTGCTCTATTCGGGCCCCAAACCACAGCTCTCGCTCTTCACTAAGCATCTCTAGTCAAGGATGCGCCCACAGCGCTCTGCGTCTAATACTAGCGAAGGCAACAGAACACAACTGTGGCCTTGCAGGCTCACAGTCTATTGGGTGCTTTATGGCACTTTCTCTAGCTTGGTTATATTTTATATAACTTATCTTGTAGAAAGTCAGGCTAATTTTATTTATCACCATTCCATTAAAATAATGTTTTGATTATACACATCTATAAAAAGTTACAAGTGTATAAAGTAAAATGTGAAATTCTTTGTATCATTTCAACGCTTATCACCCTGACCAAAAATTTGATTAACTGAGTTTAGCCCTTGCATTCTATGTACAGAAGTTTGCAAAGACTTTTATAAACGTTTTTGTTTCTTTTTCTGAGACAGGGTCTTTCTATGTAGCCCAGGCTGGTCTGAAACTCAATATGTAGCCCAAGTTGGCCTCAAACTCGACTTCCTCGGGTCTCCACCTCCCAAATTCTGGAATTATAGGCTATGAGCCACCACATGTACCTGAAGGAATTCTTTTTCCAGCCCTGGGCATCGCACAAGGCCTGCCATGCTTGGCAAATGCTGTACCAGTGAGTGCTATCCTGAGCCTTCATACTTTTCTGAACACACAAAAACATGAACTTGCTCAGTGTCCTCTTTTGTGGTTTTGCTTTGCGCGTGTCTCAGTGTGCTACAGGTACTGTTCCGCATCAGCACATCAGAATACCTCACTCTTTAAATGCTGAAGAGAAAAATACGTAAGATATGAACACAGCCAACAATCGCATTAGTGCAAAGTAATAAAAAGCCAAATGCGGTGAGTGTTATGTATGCAGTGGCTCAGCTGGAAACAGCATTCTAAAGGTCGGTTTTGGTTGTCAATCTGACTGGACAGAGAGATGCCTAGAAAATTAGTAGAACACTGGATGTGTTTGTGTGCTAGGTGTGTCTGTGAGGGGATTTCCAGAGGTCATTGGTGCCTGGGTCAGTTGAGGGGGGAACACGTACCTGGGCATTGCTGTCTCTGTCAATAGTCTACGGACAAGACAGAAGTAGCAGCAGAGGAAGGGGCATCTGAGAGCAGGTGTGGCCCACTTTTCTTGAGCACCCCCTTTTCCGTCCTTGCCTGTGAACACAGGATTCCAGGTTTCTTTAGCCTTTGGATGTGGACCTGTGATGACGGCCCCTAGTGGGGCTGCCTCGTTACCTCATCTTGGCCTCTCCAGCCTGCACTTGGCCAGGATGGACTGCTGAGCAGGTCTCACCAATGCCCTCATAGACCTGTTTGCTCTCCAGCTCTAGAGAGCCCTGACTGACACAAGCACAACTTCAAGGAGTTACAGTAACAGCTGAAAAGTAACCAAGCTTGATGTGCTTTGAAGTGTATCTATCTACCATGTGAGGGCCAATAGATGTAAGAGACTTAATAGCAGCAACAATAAGAATTGTTATTATACTAAGATTTATCATAATTGCTTATTTATCCATCTATTCTACTACTGATAACGGTTTTATTTTCAAATTTTTTCTTTCTCTAAATATTGCTACGATGAGGGTCCTGTCATAGCCTGTATCTTCTCTTGCTAGGTGATGCCTGTCACTGGTTTGTCTCCCCAACAGTGTAAAAGGAGCTGAACAACAATTTATAAAGTGCTTCTGATTATGCAAGAAATATGCACTTGTCACGGAGAATTTGGAAAATGTCAGAAAGAACTAAAATGTTAACTCTATCATAACTTTTCCATAATTCCAAGACAGAAAATTGCTAGTATTTTAACATATGGATTAGGGATAATTTTACTGAATAAATTTATGTTCTTTTCTTTTTCCATGTGCCAGTACAAACAAAGAACTTACCTATGACATTAAATATGTAATCACACGAACACCGTCTCTTCCCTAAAGTTTCCAGTTATTGAACGTTTAGGTAATTCCACTTCTTTACCATCTGCATCTTCAGTTAGAGTTTTTAGAGGATATGTTTATTTATTTATGTGTATGTGCACAGGTGCCTGTGCAAGCCACAAGAGGGTGTCTGCACGAATGTCTGTGCACCACCTGTGTGCAGGGTGCGGCAGCCAGAAGAGGGCAAAGGACCCCTAGAACTGGAGCTACAGACAGTGGGGAGCCACCCTGTGGGTGCTGGAAACGGAGTCTGGGTTCTCCAGAAGAGCAGTGTCCTTAACTGCTGAGCCTTCTCTCCAGAGCTGCACTTAGCTTTTGAATATAAACTTTTGTTCACATTTCTGTTTCACTTAAAACAAGAAACACATAAACTTCTGGTTGTCCTGGAGCTTTCCGAGACAGTTGTCGGCAGTGTTACTGATGCCCATTTCAGGAGTGGTGTGCAGAAATCAACCTCTGTTTCCATCTGGAAACATCTAACCTGTCGCTGCTTCTCCACCTTCTGCACCACAGATCTCAGCCCCAGAGCTGATGCTAGACACGCCCCTTCGTAGGATCCTATCATCCTTACGCTGGGGTCTTGCTCTGGTGCCCAGCTAGACAAACACTACCACGTCATGCCTTTTACAGTTTTCCTTCCAAAATCTTTATGACAACTCTTGAGCTTCACACGTGTATGTGAGAGTGAGTGTGTGAGTTTGCATGAGAGCATATGTGTGTGCATGAATGTGTGTGTTTGTGTGAACATATGCATGTAAATGTGTGTGAGTGAATGTATATGAGTATATATGAGTGTGTATGTGTACGTGTTGAGTGTAAGTGTGAGTT
Organism: Microtus ochrogaster; assembly: GCF_000317375.1. Classification (NCBI taxonomy): domain Eukaryota; kingdom Metazoa; phylum Chordata; class Mammalia; order Rodentia; family Cricetidae; genus Microtus; species Microtus ochrogaster. Next base: position 964,073 of record NC_022019.1, read on the forward strand.
ATGTAAATGTGTGTGAGTGAATGTATATGAGTATATATGAGTGTGTATGTGTACGTGTTGAGTGTAAGTGTGAGTTATGTAAATGTGTGTGAGTGAATGTATATGAGTATATATGAGTGTGTATGTGTACGTGTTGAGTGTAAGTGTGAGTTATGTAAATGTGTGTGAGTGAATGTATATGAGTATATATGAGTGTGTATGTGTATGTGTTGAGTGTAAATGTGAGTTTGTACATATGATGAGTATGTGTATGTGAGAATGTGTATGTGTGTGAGTGTGTGTGTGATGACTGTGTATGTGCATGAGTGTGTATCTACATGAGTGTTTGTGTGAGTATGTATCTGTGTCTGAGAGAGAGATGGGAGTGGAGAGCTCGGTGAGCCATGTAAACTGGAGTGTTTGTGAATATCAATTCTGTTTTTTACTCAGGCAGATGCTGTGTGGTATTGGGTAAGTGACGCATCCCCTCTGTGTCTCAGGGTCCTTTCCAGAAGACTGGAGGTGTGTATAGCAGGACTCCTTGCAATGCGGTATTTAGTAGCGACACTCTGAATGAAATCACTATAAAATAATTCAGGTGATAGAAATTCCTCTTCAAGCATGCCTACGATGATAGTGTGTGGCTAGTTTATTGACTTGATTAAAAAAGAAATCCCATGTGTCGATCACGCTGAAGTTAGCATTTCTTTCTGTTCTGAGAAAGACAACCAACACTGAATTTATTCTGGAATGCAACCTCAGAATAAAAGGCAGTGGTGTGTGTGTGTGTGTGTGTGTGTGTGTGTGTGTGTGTGTGTGTGTGTGTAAAGGCGAGTGTGGGAGGTAATGGCTAAGTGGCCAGACGTACCTTCTATCTAAGGTATGTCAATAGATTTGGTCAAGAATTCACATCAAGGAAGTGGGGCACAAAATCCCACCATTTCTTTAGCCACAGGCAGAGAGTTTATGTCAGCTTCTTCTCCCTGCTTTCATCCATATGCAAGCAAGTGATAACATGTACCAAGTTAAATAATGCATGGTACTCCAACTATTCTTACTTTCTATCCTTTGGTTATTGTAATTACATGTAATTTTGTGATGGATTTTCTATTTTTTAAGAAATCACACTTTTGTACTTGATCCAGCTAACAGGATTTTCTTACATTACTTCATAAAGAGACGATCTTTTAAACTTCTAATGTTATTCCTATTCATTAGTACATTTGCCTGTGGGGTATGTTCATAAATGGGTTAAAGTTACAAAGTTATGCCTATAAAAGCTCATGGTAATTGGAGTATCGGGAGGATTTATTAATTTTGAAATCTTAAAAGAGCAAAAGCTAAAATGAGATTGGATTAAGTATATTCTTGCATGCAGTTATTCTAAACACCCTTAAGGACCAAAGACCAACTTACAGAGGACATTATGCAAATGTGGATATATCTCTAAGTGCCTTGTAGGCTCGCTGATGTAATATTTTACATGGTTAGTTAAGTACATCAAGAGAAAGGGTTGACCTTGATAGGGTATAAAGGTGCTTATTTCAAAACAACTGCTTTATTTTCCAGGCCATTGCCATCCAATCAAGAAGGCGAAAGGAATCAAGAGCCCTCCCGTTAGCAGCATCTGCGAGCTGCAGGAAACCAAGCCTATCTTTATACACACCCAAGTCTCCCATTATCCGCGTTTGTTGTCTAAATATCACATGTGCATGGATGCTCTTCGGAGACCACAGTGTTGCAATATGCAGAACTACTTCCTCGATCTCTGGGGAGGTTTTTTTGTTTTAAATACAGGTCTCGGGTCTCTCAGGAATTCATTTCATCAATTTTTTTTTAATGGTGAGCTTAAAAATTTCAAATTTAAGGATATGTATTTTCAAATTATGTCTATGTGTGTGGGGTGGGCTGAGGTGGGTGGGGGGAGCCGGTACATGTGTGTGCAGGCGCCTTCAGACACCAGAATTATTGGATCTCCCTGGAGCTACAGTAGGTGATTGTTGGTAGTCACCGTGGGTGCTGGGAAACAAACTGCAGTCCTCGGCAAGAGCAGTGCATTCTCTCGAACTGAGCCGTCTCACGAACCCACAGAGCCATGAGCGTTTCACGCGTCTTCCTCATACACATCTCCTGACCTTTTCCGGACCCAGGGAGGCTCCGTTAACTGTAATCAACAGACTTCGCCCATCTGTTGCAGCCTTCCCAACAGCCTCATGTTCGCCTGCCTGGATGAGGATGAGGAGTAGACAGGGTTTCTCTGTTACGCCGAATAAAGTGCTAACAGGGTTTTCCGACTCCAGTTCCAGGGACTCAGAGCAGGCAGGCCCGTCTGGTGCTCTTCGGCTCACTTGCTCTGTTTTTCGTTTTTTAATTAATTTATGTATGTGTCTTGTTAGTGTTTGTTTTAGACACAATCTCGCTATGTAGCTCTGACTCTCCTAGAACTCACTATGTAGATCAGGCTGTGTTCAAACTGGTAAGAGATCCTCCTGCCTTTAAGGCATATGCCACCATGCTACACCCTATTTAATTTTTTGGGTTAGCATACAAAGTGATGGGCTTCATTACAACACGATCACATACACGTGTTGCCAGGCTTTCTCCTTTTACAGCCCTCCTTATGTGGCTATTCTCCTTCCTTCCACATACCCCACCTTCTGCTCTCACGTCAGAGGAACTCCACTTCTCCCTTTTCCTTCCCCTTCCCTTTCCTGATGCTCTCTTCCTGCTCGGGGACTAGAGAGATTCTCAGTGGCTAAGAGCACTTGCTATTCTTCCAAAGGATCCAGGTTCAATTCCCAGCACCCTCATGGCAGCTCACAACTGTCTGTACCTGCAGTTCCAGGGGATCCAGCACCCTTTCCTGACTTCTATAGACAACAAGCGTGTACACTATGCACATATGCTCATGCAAGAAAAACACACATAAAATATTTTTTTTTTAAAAAAAAAAGAGAGTTCTTTCTCTCAGGGCTCCCCTTAACACTCATGTGCCATTCTCGCGCGCTTGTGCTTAAATTTGGAGTCTACATATGAAAAAAAAACCACACAGTGTTTATAAAACACATTTTTCTTTATTAAATCCTTTCATCTGCCAATGGATATTTGAACTAGTTCTTGTTCCTGGTTCTTGGGAACAGTGCAGTAGCAAAGATGAATGCATGGGACTAAGAACAGGACAGCAGGGCCATATGAATAATCTATTTTCAGTTTTTCAGAAACCCTACATGGACTTCCAGAGTGACGGTACCACTTTCCATTTCTATAACTGCTCCCTTTGCCCTCATCCTTCCCTCCTTGCCAACACCTGCTGCCTG
>NC_022019.1:967843-970815 GCF_000317375.1 Microtus ochrogaster
CCCCATGCAGAGACTGAGCCAGGGCCTGGACACCCACTCTCCCCTCCGTCCCCATGCAGAGACTGAGCCAGGGCCTGGACACCCACTCTACCCTCTGTCCCCATGCAGAGACTCTCCCCTCCGTCCCCATGTATCCTCCAGTCCTTTGTTTTCCTGACCACAGCCATTCTGACTGGGGGGACGGAATCTCAGGCAGGTTGTCATTTGCAGCCCCCATTCGCTAATAATATTAAACACATTTTCAAATATTTACATTTTTCATTTGTAATTGTATATTAAATATTTCAGCCCATTTATTAATCTGATGATTGGGACTTTTGATGTTTAATTTTTACAGCTTTTAATTTATGCTATATATTAATCCCCTGTCTAATATATAGTTGCCAAAGATTTGTACTAATTCTGTTAAGTTTATTCCTACATATTTTATAGTTTTGAAATTATTATATTCCAAATACATACTTCATATTATATTTTTGGAGTTATATGTCAGGAAGTATGGTTTTATCTTTATTTTTTTTCCCTTGGATGTTCACTATTGGTGTATAAAAGGGTACTGCTGCTTTTGTTATCAGGCCTAGTGGCTTTCTGGTGGGATCCTTGGAGGTTTTTAAGTATAGGATCATGTCATCTTCACATAGAGATACTCTGACTCGGTCTTTCCTTGTTTATATATCCTTCATCAATTCTCTTGACTTCAACAAGACTTTGAGCATTATGTGGAATAAACAGTGAGGGTGGGCACTCATGTTCTTAGCTTTTTTTCTGTTTAGTCTAATTCTGGCTGTAGGTTTGTTGTTTGTAGTCTTTACTTTGTTGAGGTATGCTCCTTCTATTCCTAGGCTCGTCAAAGCTTTCGTTCTGAAGAGATATTGAACTTTGTCAAGTTTCTTCTGTATCTACTGAGATGATCATGCGAGTTCTGGCCTTCAGGCTAATGAGTTGTATGTGTTAAACCAACCTGCATACTGGGAGTGAGACCAACTTTGTCTGTATTTTCCAGATTATCATATTTAAGTTAACTTCAAGACTCAACAGACTCTGCTGAATTCTACACGAAAACTAACATCAATGCCTCTCAAACTATTTAGTAAAACAGAACTGGGAAACACATTGCTGAGCTCATTCTGAGAAACCAGCATAACCCTGACACCAAACCCATCTAAGAAGACAACAACATAGGAAAAGTATAGACCAATTCCCCGCTGACAAGCTGGTCTAGCAAACTGGTGAGCACCAGTGAGAGACCAGTCTCAAAAGTGACAAAGAGAGCAATCAAGGAGGCCTCTGGTCTCCACAGGCAGACAAATATGTGTGCGCCCACAACCACAAATACACACATACATGCATACACACAAAATTAAAAATAAATATTAGTTGTATTTGCATATCATCCATGATGCTACCTGGATACCTATATTTATTTTTAATTTTGTGTGTGTTCATGTAAACATGCATATATGTTTATATTTATGTAATTTGTATGATTTTACTCAGCACTCAAAGAATGCAAGATTTCGTCTCTCTGTGCTTCAGAAGGATGCACACTGCTGAGAATATTTGAGAAAGTGCAAATCACAGGCTGCTGAGTCAGTCTCCCAAAGAATGAAAGTGAGCAGCCGCTAGCAGCTGAAATGAAAGGCAAGTGAAAATGCAAAATCTTTGTCTTTAAAGGTGTTTATTTAGTTGCTGAATTGCTGTAGCTTGTGGAGAGTTAGAGTAGAGGAAATACACTTGCCTTCTCTCATCATTTCTCCACCTGCCTCACATCCCCATTCCAGAGCTGCCGGACCTTAGTGGTACTTGAAATGGTCAGAAGAAAATACCAACAGCTCCTATCAGGACAGGGAAGAAGGCAATGGCTCAAATAATGCGAGAGCCTCCCTGGGCAAGGTACTGAAAATACAGGAAAGCCCCAGTTGATCGCAACTGACTGGACCGGTTCTACATGACTGAGTAAAGCGAAGACCAAGCCACCAGGTGACCTAACCTAGTGACCCTAACCCCGAAGAGCAACACAGCACCTAGAAGGACAGGTTGCTCCCAAGTTACTCACGTGTCAGATTGTTTCTGTGTCTACAACCTCTGAATTTCAAGCTAAAATTTTTAAGATATCTACAAAGATCTCATTAGGAGTGTAACAGGGTGACCATTTGGACACAGTTTATACCCAATTGAAAGTCTTAGTTCAATTGAAAGCCCACTGGGACTTCACTCAGGTACTCTGGACTAGAGTGTAACCTAGAGTTAAAATCAAGGGGCTTTTAAATGCAAAACTCCCATCTTATACCTCACTCAGCAGCTGCAGGGGGAGGTTTGAACAAGCAAGCAGTTTAACAGAAGCTAACACAAGTTAGCTGGAGCTTCTTGACCTCAGGTTTCTAGAAGAGAGGTAGGTGATTTTCCATGGGATTCTCCATCAAGGAGATCATATTCTAGCTAAACCTGAAATGGCCTCAAAGAGTGCAAGATGGAGGAGCCTCTGCACGTCTTGCCTGTCACAGGAGGGACCCTTCACTCAGTTCACAGCACAGCCCTAGTTCATGCCACTTATATCTTGGCCTACATTGTTAGGAGGCTAGTAAGTTTTTATTTTTTAATATGTTAGAGTTGCTATGTTTTAGTTTTAATTTTTATTTGTAAGAAAGCAAACAAAGCACAAAATTTACCACTTTTAACTACTTTCAAGTGTGGAGTCCTGTGGCATCTGTCTTTTGTGCGGCCTTCCTCACTAGAGGCTTCCACAGTGTGTAAGTAGTGGTTTGAGTGTGATCTCATAGGGATTGGCACTATGAGGGTGTGTGGCTTTGTTGAAGAAGCGTGTCACTGTGGAGATGGGTTTTGAGGTCTCGTATTGTAGTAATAGGTGCGGCGGGGCTGTGTCCCCAGAACCCGGGCCGCCTCCGGCTTATGCCCCGAAATAATTACACGGACACTGTATTCTTTTAATCACTGTTTGGCTCTTTAGCTCT
>NC_022019.1:970945-980759 GCF_000317375.1 Microtus ochrogaster
TCATCGCGTGTGCCTCAGAGAGCAGAGCTCTCGCCTCTGCCCGCAGGAGTGGAGCATCATGTCTCTCTGAGGCGTCTGCTCCTGAGAGGAGAGCTGTCGAGTCTCTGAGCTCACTTCCTCTTCCTCCCAGCGTCTGCTCCTCCCACCTATGTTCTAACCTATCAGGTCAAGCAGCTTCTTTATTTAATCAACCAATGACCTTCCTCCATCATCGTATATGCTCAGGTTATCGCCCAGTGTCTCAGTTCACTTCCTGTTGCCTGGAAGATGTGCGACTCTCAGCTACTTCTCCAGCACCATGTCTGCTTGCCACCATGTCCCACCATGATGAGAATGGGCTGAACCTCTGAACTGTAAACTACCCCAATTAAATGTTCTTCTTTATAAAGAGTTGTTGTGGTCATGGTGTGTCTTCACAGCAATAGAAACCCTAACTAAGACATCTTCTGAGACTGGAAACTCCACACTTCATCATTAGACTTCTTGCTCCTATGCAATTACTGAATTCGGAGAACCTAATGGAGATGTCATCGTACTCACGCTGCATTTGGGCAGCTGTATCTGGCTTATTTTATGAACCATAATGTTCTTAAGACCCGTGTAATATAGTGTGGGTCAAAGTTCTTTCCCCCTAAGAGCTAAATAGAATTTCATTGTATGCTGTGGTAATTTGAATGTAATTAGCCCCCATACACTCATAGAGAATGACACTATTGGGAGGTGTGGTTTTGTTGAAGGAGGTGTGGTCTTGTTGGAGGCAGTGTGTCACTGCAGAGGCAGGCTTTGAGATCTCATATATGCTCAAGTCACACCCAGTGTCTCAGTTCACATCCTGTTGTCTGCTGCTCAGTATGTAGGACCCTCAGCTCCAACACCGTGTCTGCCTGCACACCACCATCCCCCTCCCTGATGATAATGGACCTCTGAACTGTAAGCCACCCCATTAAATGTTTTCCTTTGTAAGAATTGCTGTGGTCATGGTGTCTCTTCACAGCAACAGAAACCCTAACTAACACATATTTTGCTTACCTGTTTATTCATAGAAGCACGCTTGGATTGTTTCTACTTCTTGGCTATTGCAAATAATGTTGCTAGAAACGGGAGCATAGAGTTCTTTCTGAGACCCTGTTTTTCAGTTCTTTGGGTATACATACATAGAAGTGGAATGAAGGGATCACACATCAGTTCTGTTGCTGTTTTTCCAAGAAATTGTGTGCCAGTAAATTTTACGTTGATGGACAATGAATAGTGATGAAATCATTGACTCAATCCCGTACAATACAGCATGAGCCTCTCAAGGCTTTCAGAGGCAAATTCGCTGACAGTGAAGAGGAATTAAAAGTTTAGAAGTCAACTGAAGGATATAGAGAGGTGGCCTAAACTTAACCACTTCTTCCAGAGGACTCAGGTTCTGCTCCATATACCTGTAGTGAGTGACTCACAACTGCCTATAACCCTACCTCTATAGGGTCGCATACATTCTGGCTTCTGGGTACACCTGCACACGTATGATTCACACCCATTCACACAGGCACAAAGGCATATGCATAAATCAAAATTTAAAAACAGTTCAGGAAAATTAAAGGGGCAGGGCTACACAATAGAGGATAAATAGTTCAACGTCAGCATGACAGTCAGTGGCAGGATCCAGATACTGGGTCCCGTAGAGTGGTTCTCCACCAACAGTAGAAAGCAATCCATATTCTTGTTTGTAATGGTAATTCCCTAAAAGTAAGTCAGGGCCAGACATTCAGAGGAGCCAGGAATGGATTTCTGGTATATGCCTTGTTGGATGCTGACCCCTCCTGATATAAAAAGGGGCCTCTCCTGTGCATACAGAATGCTAAAAATTCAGTGTTATTGTGCAATTCAAATTGACATAATTTTGTGTTTCAACAAACATTAGGAACTGAAAATATGAAAATTAGTAACACATAATAACTATTTTCAAACCACTCACAGTTGAGCAAAAGGAAAAGCCCATGTGAACCAATGGCAGTGCCAGATATGGAGGGCTAAGGGCTTGGATTGTATTGCTGTGAACCAAGGCTCATGTTCCCCACAGACTGGTGTGCCACTGTCTCATCTGTGTGGCAGTGACAGTAGCAGGCGGAATTTGGGAGGTGATTAGATCATGGGGCAGTGTTCTAGTGATGAGATTCATGTCCTTAAAGGTAAAACATGCAAAAGCTAGATTCCCACCTCCATCTGCCATGAGGATCCGTGAGAAGATGGCCATCTACAAAGGGGAAGAAAAGAAAATGGGCGCCCACCAGATCAGGATCTGGTGGCTCTTTAACCCTGGACTCACCCACCTCCTTCCAAGCTTTGAGAAATAAGCATTTGTTGCTTCAGTTGCAGAGTCCACTTGGTTTTGATAGCAGTCTGAGATGATGGGATAAGTACAGTTAGATACAAGGCCATGTGGTAGGTCGGGGAAGAGGTCAGCAAGTCTGCTGTGCAGGTATGGGGTTGGCAGGTGGGTAGAAATGACTGAGCAAAGCCCTGAAGGTTTTCATAGGGAAAGCGAGACCTTTTGGTCCCCAGAGCATGGGACACAGAAGAAGGGATCTCAAGGTCTAGTTTCTAGTTCTGGTGAAGCATTCTGACTGTCCAATGCAGTTTGACTGGCTTCTACGGCCAGTGATTTTGGTGTCAAGACAGAGTGTGGATCGCCCTGTGTTGTGGTCAGAGGCAGAACGATGAGAAAGATAACTAATATTTGATTGCCTGATATGGAAATAAACTAGTGGGAGAAGAGCGGCTGTCAAACATGTAGGATTGAACTTGGAAGCATTAAAAACAAGTTCAGTGCTGAGTGCCACTTCTGAAAGTAAAAGCATCGAAGGGTCAGAAGTGAGTGTGCTGGGCTCCCAAAAGCTTGCAGAAAGAATTAAAGTTACAGAAGAGAAGAGGGAGGAAGCAAAGATTTGGGGAGAACTCTGGCCTGAGACTCCTTTCCCCTCTCATCTTGGGAAAATCACCTTACAATTCTCGTTTCATCTCACAGTTAGATTACTCATACCATTTTCTCCAGAGGCAAGGAGAAAAGTGACCAGAAGAAAGAGCAAAACCGGCAACTCACTGACTGAATGGAAAGATCCTTAGCCCTCAGTCTCACTGTTGCCTTCAAGACAAGTATGTATGATCCTGGGTGTGTCTTTTCCTATACAACATCCTTAAAAGCACAAATTAAATGACCCAGTTTAATCCCAGCACTCAGGAGGCAGAGGCAGGCAGATGTCTGAGTTCAAGGACAGTCTGGTCTACAGAGTGAGTTGCAGGAGAGCAAAGGCTACATAAAGAAATCCTGTCTCAAAAAACAGCCAACCAAGCAACCAAGCAACCTAACAACCAAACAAACATAGATCGTGTGTTCCTAGCACACTCTACCATACAGTTCATATTTAATTGAGGAATACATGATTCATTTCTCAATGTTTTAGCATGGTTTTTGCAAGTAAAGCAAATGCTAAATATTCCTGATTGTGCTCTGGAGAAAAAAATATTCATTGTTCAAATTTAATTTCCGCTCAAAATTACTTTCAGCAGAGGGTCAAGCTGGGTATACTAGTACGTACTTGTAATCACAGTAGTCAGGAGTCAGAGACTGGAGGATTGCTGCAAGCTCAAGGACAATCCAGCTTATCCTCCCCGAAACATATGTATGCATACATATAGATAGGTGTGTATGTAAATGTGTGTGTGTGAGTGTGTGTACGGAGAGGGGGCTCAGTGGGCAAGAACATTTGCTATACAGTTTGAAGACCTGTGTTTGAAACCCCAGCACCTACACAAAAAACCCAGGTGTAGTTGCTTATGCCTGTGGTCCTGATGTTGGAGGTAGGGGTGGAGATAGACAGATCTTGCTGGCTAATGTGTCTATCCAGAACAAGAAGCTTCAGGCTCAGTGAGAAACCTTGAGAAAGAATCCCAACATCCTCTCTGGCCTCTGTTGTATGAGTTGTATGCACATCCTCATACAACTATGTACATATATACATATACCATACCAACAAACAAAACACACAAAACAAAAAACCGTGCACACGCATACACATCAGACATAGCAGGTCTAAGATATTTGCACTCACATAGTTCAGGTATTATTTATATTTATATTATATGCATATACAGTGGTATGCACCAGATTCGTCTGTTCTTGGTAGTAAAGCCAATTGAAGGTAATTTTGTTAATGAAAATGAAGAGTAAAAAGATTAAACCTGTAAATGCCATGGCACTTGTCCTGAGTCGTAGCTAAACTTGACAGCCCAGTCTTTAAACTTGCCATGCAGGGCCTCTGCCTGTAGCATGGTGTTGGGTGAAGTTGGGGGAGGAACTGATGCTCATATGTGAGTTGCAGTCAGCCAAGATCAACACTAATTACTTTCAACAAAGATGCAAATTCATTGGGTCACATTACCTAGAAATCAGGCACTGCTGGGCTCAGGATCTCAAAAATTAGGCCAGTTTTCTCTGCCTTGCAAGTTAGCGTATTTCTTCTTTGTGTATTGAGCCCATGCTCACTTACTGCAGAAATTCTTACTATGCGGGAGGAAAGGAGCCTACCAACATCCTCACTTCCGCAATTTTGCATTTTCTGATCCAAACCAGAGAGAAACGGAATCTCTTTTAGTGCTGGGGTAGCTTGGGTTGCGAGGGTGAGACTCCAGCTGATCCAGCGTGTGCTACCTGCTTCTCTCCTGGACCTGTGCGGCTGGTGCCAGCACAGGAGAGCATGGTTGGCTAAATTTGAGTCACATGTTAGTCCCGCAGCAAAAGGGGACTGACAGAAGTCCACTAAAAGTCACACTGAATGAACAAGGGACAAACAAAGGAGACAGCAAGAGCTTCCCAGGAGAAGAGAAGGCAAACAGGGAAAATTCCAATGACTCCCAGCACATGCTTTGGTGCACAGCTGGGGCACCAGCCTGGGGCTGGGCTGGGTTGCTAAAAGCCACTACAGGGAGCAAAGTTGCGGGTTTGGGTATGTCTTTGCCTCAGTGACCCACAGTGCACCTCGTGCTGGGCATCTGGTGTCAGCATTCACCTTCCTTCTTAACCCGGAACAACTCTGTTGATGGCTCCTGGTCACCTCCCAGGCCCTTCCTTCATAGCTGCTGATGAATGTGGGTATATTGGATGGGCTACCTCTTTCCCACACCTCGGGCCCTGAGCCTCCTGCAGGGAGTAGAGGAAGCCCTAAGTGAATGTGTGCTGTTGACACAGGCATGACCGTGTCAAGGATTCTAGCTCAGACCAATGGAAGCGGCCGAGCCTTCCCTGGGTGAGTCTCAAACAGATGTGGTAAAGTCTTCCTTGTGGGTCCAAGAGTGGATATTGACAGTGAGTGTGGAGAGTGTACACTCCAGCCTCACCCTCACCCTGGATGTTTACAGTCGGAAGCCTGCTTCCCTACACAGAGTGCTGCCACTAAGGCCAGCTAAACCTGTGTCCCTCATCCAGCTGTGTACTGCAAACCCTGACTCCTTGTTTAGCTGTACATAACCACCCTATTTCCTTGGTTCAGCTGCATGCAATAGCCCTGCTTTCCTGTGCAACTCTAAACAGTAAACGTACTAAGCTTCTGGGGTTTTGGCATTTCTCCAGCAAAGAGCCAAGTCCACCCCAGCCCAGCTTTGTTTGTGTGTCCATCTTTTTCCCCATTCTCTTGCACACTAGTCAGGTCCATCCCCAGAACTGCATAAGGACGTGGCAGCCTGCTCCTTAAGTCCTTCTATCCCCCATCCCAGAGAATAAATTCTTATCATTTAATTTGACCTTTAAGGCCTCAAGCCTCCGACACCAGACTCACTGATTTCCTAGTCCACTCCAGCCCCCTCCCAGGCCTGGCCCTCGATCTTCTTTTAGTTTTGCATATGCCAAGCTCCTTGTCATCCTCCTGGGGTCAACTTAACTCAGATGTCAACTTGGCCCACATAAAGGACCTTACTGCACTATGTCCCTTCCGTGATTTTCCCCCTTAACAGTATACTGCACTCCGAAATTAGCTCTTTCCATGTTTTCTTCCCTGATGTCAGCTTCTTCCCGTAAGAATGAATGTGGAGAGCGTGTTGCTTTTCTCTAGGGCTTTATAGGTAGTCTAGCAATTGGTGAGCTCCGGATTGAGAGGTGTCTACTACAGACCTGCTTTCTTCTCTGGGAGACCAGTTCTACCTTGAGCAGAATGGATTTATGCCTGTACCGTGCAACCATTGCAGGTTCCCTCCTGTCCCACACAGTTCTAGTACTTGCTATCTTAGACAACAAATGCTTGCCCAGTCTCTGGGCTAGTGTGCAAGTCCTTTAAGATGGTGCCAATCAGACTTGTAACTTACCTCTGTACACCCTGAGGTAAGTAAGCGATGGTACCCAGGACACAGCAGGGGCTCCAATGTGTCTTAAGGGAATAAGACAGCCCCAAATCAGTCAGCAATCCATAGCCAGGTTTATGTAGTCACTGGAAGGGGAGGACTGAAGAACCCAGAAAAGATGCTGGTTCCTTAGCTGGATTTGTTATACTGGCAAGAGGTGTCAGGGCTGAAGGAAACGCTTTCTGCACCGAAGATGAGAAACAAACTAACAAAGACAGTGTATTTCCAAGCATTTCAGTTTAATTACTAGCTTCCAGTGGGTTTAAAAAAAAAAAAGACAATCCTGTTTTGGAGAAGCCAAAGACAGGTACTTGACAGTATCCTTTTAATGCTTCTCCGGTTCCTTGATGTATTGTCTTCTCGAGCAAGTATCAGTATTGTGCTTGTGCAGGGCAAAAAGCACCATCTTCAGATGGTAATGAATCTAAAATGAAAACAAGCCATGCGGTTGGCCAGTGCCGCTTTAAAACTGCGCATCAAGAACACTCCCAGTGACAAACACTTTCAAGGCAAACACACCAAACAGAAATTAAAAAATCTCTGTGGGGTATAACTATGTAATTACATTCACACAGGGAGCATTTTATCAGGTAAACCATCCCACTTTGTTAATTGAAACGCCCCAGCACCGAGCTTTTCTTGACAAAGCGTCTGAGGACATGTGTACGGTGCAGGCACGCTGCTTCGCTGCAGCTCTTCCTAGCTGGGGTTAACCGCCTCAAAGCCATTTTTCCGTGCAGCTGCGAGGTGGCTTCTCTAAGCCTTCCTTTTGTTTGTTTGCTTTGGTTCCCATCAAGCTGAATCAGGCTGCAAACTGGTTTGGAATGCTAAAGATCTGCCCCCAAACACAGATATTTTTAAAATAGCTAATAACTTGATTTTTCTGTCTCTCCTTTGAAACACAGTCATGCAGCCACTCTTTTTGGTAATTTAGAAATGTTAAGACAACCAGAATGAGATGCTCCAATCGCACAAATTAGCATGCTGTGGCGGGAGAAGGGCCTGTGTTCGAGATGTGTGGCCTTAAGCCAGCCAAATATCATTTCTTCCATTTTCTTGTCTAAAATATAGATTGTAATTTCCATGGGCAGAAAAAAATTTTTATTCCAATAACTCCATTGCATTTTCCTGTGAGTTTTTGAGCAGCTGGATTACTAATTCAAGCCAAATTTTATGAAATGTAGAAAAGTTGCTCCTAAGAAGCCCTGTCTGTCTTCCTCCTCTGGTATGTCTGAGACTCTGGGCTTTCTTCATGCCCTGGTGTGACCTGTGATGGGCCATAGCTCCAAAGCGTCCAGTGAAGATTCACTGGGTGCCCTCAATGTTCTACCTATGAACTTGTCACTGAGATCATCTGCGAGGGAGAATACAAAGGGGATTATAATCTGAGACAGTTAAATCCTGTCCCAATGTTTGGCTTTCCCAATATGGGCAGAATCGGCCCTGTGGCCTTTCCTAATTCCCCAGAAACTAAAATGTATAAGTCTCCTAGGGCTGCTGCGGAAATGGCAACAAACTAGGGAGTATAGAAAACACAACCTTCTCCACCTCCTCCACGCTTCTCCACCTCCTCCACGCTTCTGCAGGCAAAAGACTTGTTTCTGCAAGGATCTGAGGAGGCTGGCTCTCTCCTCGAGGCTCCAGGCCTTCCTTGGCTTGCAGTTCTCTTGTTTAATCTCTGTGGCCTTCTGTTTCTTTGTATCTCCTTGCCTGTGCAATCTAGCTACACTTACCATTGAAGGTTTATGAACTTAGCATGTATATACTTGGAAGTCCTTCCTTCCTCCCCCTCACCCCTGCCTTTTCTGTTTTGATGCTCTGTGTGTGTGTGTGTGTGTGTGTGTGTGTGTGTGTGTGTGTGTGTGTGTTTGAGTATCTGTGAGAATAGTCAATGCTGGGCATCTTCCTTAATCACCCTGCATCTTGTTTTTTCAGATAGTATAGATTACTGGGACCTGAGGCTGGCCCATTCAATTAGATAGGCTGACCAGAAAGCCCCTAGAATCATCCTCTCCAGTACTGGAATGATAGACACATGCTACAGTGCTTGACTTTCACATGTGCACTAAGGATCAAACACAGGTCTTCATGTTTCACAGAAGGCATTTTGTCAACTTCCCCAGCCTCATAATCCCTCATATATATATATATATTAACAACAATAACATATATTAGTTCTGTTCCTCCAGAGAGCCCTGACTAATACAGTGAGTCATAAAGACATCAAGTCTCCACAGAGAAGACTTAGAAGGTACCTAGCGATAACTGCTGCTATTATTAGCATCATCAGTTACTAGTGGATGGGTGTGGAAAAGTTCTAGATGAGGAGATGAGCAAATTGACTTCTAAGCCACATTGTAACCATTATGTAACTCCTGATTCTGAAGAGCTGATGCAGGTGCGGAGTGAGATTCTGCTGTAGTTGCTTGGAAGAACTGCAAGCCCCTGACAGGGCAGTGTGTGCACTGGCGTTCACCAGTGCAGGTCTCCCCACCTCCCTCTCCTTCTCTCGTAGCACCAGGTGTGTTGACACATCTTAACAGCAGCATATAAAGACTTTGATTGACAGCAGATAGAGTGCGTAAGTCTTCTAGGCTGGCATTTAAAAAGTCAGAGTTTTGGTGATGCGGACAGTAGAGATTTATTATCTCTCAATTCTAGAAGTTCAACACCAAGCAACTGGTTGAGAAGCTGGTGGTACCTCCCGCGTACAGTTCTTTCTCTATTTCTGGCTTATGGTGTGGTGACTGATGAGATCTGTGGGTCACGCCCATACTAACCTCCCAGTTGCCTAGCCACATTCTTAATATTCTCTTCCAAACTCCTCTTATTTTTCTTGTAAGTATAGTCAAAGGAATTTTCAAATCTTCACATTCTTTCCCTCCTTCTCCTTCTTCTTCTAATTCATTCACTCGGGACTGAAGAGATGGCTCCGTGGGTAAGGGCACTTGCTACCCTTGCAGAGAACCTGTGTTTGGTCCCAGGACCCACATCTGGGAGCTCACAACCACTTCCAGCCTCAGGGGATCCGATGCCTTCCTCTGGCCTCTGCGGGCACTGCATTCATGTCACATACAGACATGCAAATAAGTAAAATTAAGTAACTTAAAAAAAAAACCCTCATTCTGTCTTTCTTGCATCTTGCTCTAAGTAGCAAGGGGAAACCAAGCTGCTGTTCTTCAATAACCACCAGCACCATCTGCTTTCCTGAGCCCCAGAGCACAGCACGGCCATGCCTGCCCACTTGATAGCACCAGAGCACAGCAGGCCACACCTGCCCACTCTATAACACCAGGACACAGCAGGCCATACCTGCCCACTCTATAACACCAGGACACAGCACTGCCACGCCTGCCCACTCGATAACACCAGAGCACAGCAGGCCACACCTGCCCACTCGATAACACCACTCTATAACACCAGGACACAGCACAGCCAC
>NC_022019.1:980904-985415 GCF_000317375.1 Microtus ochrogaster
CCTGCCCACTCGATAACACCAGGACATAGCACAGCCACCCCTGCCCACTCTATAACACCAGGACACAGAACGGCCACGCCTGCCCACTCGATAACACCAGGACACAGCACAGCCACGCCTGCCCACTCAATAACACCAGAGCACAGCATGGCCACTTGATAACAAAGATCAGCTTCTGTGCAGTTTTAGTCACATTTTTGTGTTTCTGACCGAGGCCTTACCAGAATGGCCTTAACATCTGTATTCCTACTGGCAATCGACTGCTCCTGCTGTGTGCTCACTAAGACCAGAGATCACTTTCTGAAGGTCTCGGTATACTCTTACCCTCATTGCTGCTCCTGCTGTGTGCTCACTAAGACCAGAGAGCACTTTCTGAAGGTCTCGGTATACTCTTACCCTCATTGCTGCTTCTGCTGTGTGCTCACTAAGACCAGAGAGCATTTTCTGAAGGTCTCGGTATACTCTTACCCTCATTGCTCTCCACTTCTGTCTAACATGCACAGCACAACTTCTAGCCTATGAAAATTCCCAGTTCCCGACCACTTCGGCACTGGGTGGTGTTTGCCACAGAAGCCTCAATCACTGGGCCACAATCCTCTATGATCCTTTTGTAACAAAAACCACAGGATGGATGACTTGGTCAACATAAATTTATTTGCCGAAGCTAGAAGTCCCTAGCCAATGTGCCAGAAATGTTGATTTCTGCTGGTGCCTCCCTTCATGACATCCAGATGGCCATCTTCCTACTGAGTCCTTTGCACATGTGGAGACGGATCGAATGTGCCGCCTCTTTTCTTCCTCTACTAAGGACACTAATCCTATTGATTAAATTCTTATTCTTATGACCCAACTTAACTTTAATTACCTCCTTACAGGCCCTGCCTCCACACAAGTCACTTTGGGTTTGGGGATTTCGACATAAGAGTTGTGTTCATCAGCTTCCATTCATATTGCTGTAGAAAACACCAGCCCACCTTTAAGGCATTGACCCAACGTTAGCAGAGTGATAACACCCCACCCTGCTCTGTCCCGTTTGATCATGGGTACCCTCACTTAGAGGGGAAACAGACTTGTGTAGAGCATATACACGCATAAGTTGGCAACTAGGGTTTAAACCCAAAAGAGAGTTATGGAAATAGGTGTCAAAAAAAAAAAAAAAAACCAACTCCGAGAAGAGGCTGGAGGTATTCTGGATGATTAATATGAGAAAGAGACTTCACTCAAAAGATAGCTCAAAGGTGGAGTGGTAAAATTGTGGAATAGTCTTTGAATATGTAGATACACACACATACACAGAACCTGGGACATAGTTCTCCAAAATAGTTTATTTTAGGGGGTAGATTATGCTCCTCCCTGTTGAAGATATCAGGAAGCTGGGAGCCCAGGGAGGCCACATGGCACATCCAGACACTGAATAATTTCAGTGGAAGATGTGAGTAAGTGTCCTCCACTCTCCCAAGGGTGGGGATATTTTCTGATATCATCAAAATAATCGAACAAGTGCAGCAGTTGGTTCATGAAGTTCTGAATACTTTAGCCTTTGAGCAAGAGAGTGTGTAAGAGTCTCCTTTAGTACAGAGTTGCTGCAGATGGCATTTAAATATCTCCCGGTAGGAGAACACACTCAGTTCAGTGGGCATCTATTTGAATTAAGTTATAAGAAAAATGTAAAAGCCCACGAGAGCCGTTTCCATTCCTGACAGCTGGAAGCCATCTCCCAAGTACCCCCTAATAATTACACTTTGGATTGCTTATCTAGGGCACATCAAAGAATTAGGTGCAAGTGGTCATCACAGTAATGAAATGCTTATCTTCCTCGGCTTGTCATAAAGAGCTTATAGAAATGTCTGACGCTGGACTCTTCTTCCACTACTAATTAATTGAATGGGCATCAGGGACTCTGTGATCTATTAAACAAAGAGCGAAACCCAGATGGAGTCATATGAATTTCGGACATAACACACGTGCCTGACAGCTAACAACCATGCTTGCTTCCCTCTAGGCCCAGGTGAACGAACGAGAGCTGGTGCACACAGATGGCACCCACTCCTGCTGGTACACTTCTGTGGAAGAAAACAAAATTTAAAAATGGCTTGGGTCTCTGTTTTCTTGGAGACTCTGAAATTAAAGTTGGGCCGTTGTCCTATGCAGCGGCAACATATGTAGGTTTTTACTGATCTCTGGTGTGCTTACACTCTGTGGAGAATTTTAGGTGTGGTCGGCCAGACAGCTCTCAGCTGAAACCTCTCGCCATTGCTCTTCCTGCTTGCTGGTTCCTCCCTTTCCACTCGAGCGCTTCTGGCAGAGGAGTTCAGCTGGGCAAAAGCTCAAATGCCTAAGAGCTGCTGGCCCAGGAAACTTGTCAAAACTTTATCTTTAGCCCCCAAATACACACAGGGTTCAGGAAGAAAGATCTGCAGTGAGCTGGCCCAGCTGGAGAACGCTGGCGCGTAAAACAAAATTCTCAATGGAGATGAAAGATGATAGCTGGGTGGCTAAAAGAACAACTTGATGAAGCAGGGGCTGAAAATCAATTACTTAGGGGAACTTCTGCTTCCACACGTCCTGTCCTTCAGAGCAGACCTCCAGACTGGCTCTGGCTTTTCTTTGTTGTATTAGTTACTTTTGTTACCTATAAAAAGCAACTTAAAGGAAGAAAGATTTCTTTGGGCTCACAGTTCAGGGATAGCCCGTTAGAGTAGATAAACATGGTGGTGGCATCATGGGACATCTGGTTACATGGCCTTGGCCATCAGGAAACAGAGTGTTCTGGCCAGAATTAGGTTTGAACTATGACCCATAATTCCTGCCATTATTGCTCTATCTCTATCAGCTGGTCCCTAGGAAGGTCTAGCAACCTCCCCAAACAGTGCTACCAGATAGGGACTAAGTGTTCAAACACATGAGTCTATGGGAGACATTCCACGTGCAAACCTGTAATATCAGCTATGCATTCTAATAGACCTGGAAATTCCGGCCTCCTTTCTTAACCTGCACACCTCCCCTCTGACCAGCATTCATTTCTCAATGTAAAAGAAAACTTCCAAGGCTGAGGAGATGGCTTAGTGGGTAAAGTGTTTGCCAAGACAATGAGGACTGAAGTGTGTATCCCAGCATCCATGTAAATGAAGAATGGGCGTAGCAGCCTGCCTGCCATCCCAGCACATGCCATGGGAAGCAGAGACAGGGGTCCACAGAGCAAGCTGGCTAGCTAAACTGAATTGAAGCGGTCTGAGTCAAGTCAGGGAACTTGCTTCAGAATACAGGGTGGGAATGCTCTAAGATTCCCGACATCAGTGTCAAGCCTCTAATAGACCAGAACACACAAGTAAGCCCCCACGTGTGCAAGCATACCTGGAGTGTGCACACACTACACACATACACATGCAAACAGCTAAATAAACAGCTAGCCAGGGCTGGCACTTGCTGGGGTTTTCTCTGCTCTGCATGGGTCCTGATTATTCTAAAGGCACTTTTTGTTGTTTTGTTAATTTTGAACCTGCTGGGTGAGCCCCACACTTCCTTTGCAAGCTGCCACAGGCTAGCTTTTGCTCAGAACCCAAACACATGTTGCTCTCCCCATGACATGAAGACTTAGTGGGAGGGCACCTTTGTACGTTTTGTGTTACAACAACATTGCAAAACAAACACCATGTCAGGTTTTGACAACCTGCTTTGAAGACGTTAACCTTTGACTGAACTTAAAGGAAAAAATAACGACAGTCAACGGAGTAACTTGATGCAGACTACAGTGGTAAGAATGTCTTTGACACCAGAGCGTTCCTGGAGATGCTGGAGGGCTCTGACTTCAGAAAATCTGGGGCTGGGTCAAGTATACAAGATGATTACTCAGTCAGAATTAGACCTGCAACGGTTGTAGGAAAAGACTTTTAACTACACTGTGTGTGGGGGAGAGGGGGGGTGGCGTTGGTGAACAATCTGTAAGTCCCTAGCCACAGTGCTCTCTTTAGAAGGCCTGGGCAACAAGTCTGTTAAGTACCAGCTATATTGTGACTTCAGAGGAGATCTGAAGTTTTATTCTCTTTTGGATCTAGAGCTACGGCTCAGCAGTAAGAGCACTGGTTGCTTTTCCTGAGGACCCAAGTTCAGTTCTCAGGACCTACATCAGGAGACTCATAACCATCTGTGACTCCAGTTCCAGAGGATCTAAGACCTTTAGCCTCCATGGGCACCTGCACTCACATTCACATACGCACACACCAACACACAATCACACACACATTTACATACTCACACACCAACACACAATCACACACACACACACACACACACACACACACACACACACACACTTAAACAGACTAACGGCCTGACTAACCCTCTGAGGGTTGGAGACCCTGCAGCTCCTGCCTCTGAGGGTTGGGTCAAACCTCTGAAGTCCCTGTATTCCTGCTCTCTTCCTCTCAGTAGAGGAGTCTGCTCTGCATCTTCAGTTTCTTCCTCTCAGTAGAGGAGTCTGCTCTGCATCTTCAGTTTCTTCCTCTCAGTAG
>NC_022019.1:985630-999724 GCF_000317375.1 Microtus ochrogaster
TCTTCAGTTTCCTGAAGTTCTGATGCTACAACCAAAGCAGGAGTCACACCAACGATGTCCACGGCCCACATAATTGAATCCGGACCCTCTCCCCACCGAGCTCAGTCCTGGGACTTTCCTGTTGTTCCCAGAGCAGTGCTTTCTACCGCACCCCCACACTTCCCACCCCACCCCTACACTTTCTGTTCTCTACTCTGGGACAAAAAGAGATGTAGTTTCTACTCCTCCTTTAAGGTGTCCAGAAGGAATAGGACGCGGAGGTTTCTAAGTAGGAAGTCCAGGGAAGAGGCACAGGGAAACCTAATGGAAGTGGCTGACAGTATGCATTCCTCAAGACACATATGAATGGCTTACAAAGGACACCTGCCAACGAAGGTGTCCTAGACAGGAAGAGAGCCCAGTCCATCTAACAGATGTCAGGCAGCCTACCTCCCTAACTGTATCCATGTTTTCTCGTAAGGCCCACTGGCACAGTAGCCATGGCAGAAGGCTACTACCATGAGGCTGAACCTGGCCCAGCAGTGCTATGGAATAACTCTTGTACAATGTAAAGATTTGTCACTTGAATTGGTTTAACTAAAGCTGCTTAATAAAAAGTTGATTGTCCAGTAGCCAGGTAGGACAACCAAACTAGGAGAATGATAGGAAGAAAGCTTGAGTAGGAGGTCCCCAACCAGATGGAGAACAAGTCAGACACACAAAATGGGATAGACATAAAAGGCTTGGACCTCAGAGCAGCACATACATGAATAGAAATGCGTTAAGTTGTAAGAGTTAGTTAGCAATAAGCCTGAACTATTGGCCGAGCATTTGTAATTTATATTAAGTCTGAGACAATTATTTGGGAAGCAGCTACTGGTTATTTGGGAGCAGGCAATTGGGACAGGCAAACTTCTGCCTACATGGTAGTATGGGTCCTCTCATCAAATGTGATCTATCTCCAACTTGTAGAGATGGGTACTAAGCCCTTTGGCAGCCATCGTTCTGCAGGGAGGCCAGCCAGTCACACCGTAGGAGAGCAATTATTTGGCCTATCAGAGAAGGGTGGGATTCACCCTTACTGGAGTCATCATACGCTTGACTAGGGTCTGCTTCACCCACTTGTGGTACCTGTGCATGGCTATCTAGTCTACCAATAATCTTTCTTCCACAAATTACCCTTAGGCTAACTACATCTGCAGAAGGGGTATTAAGACAACTCAGGATGAAAAGCTTATCGTAAACTTCAACATTCAGAAACACTTAAGTATTCCATCAGATCAGATATTTAAAAAGTCTATAGAAAGTCCATCCAAGATGCCTTGGTAGAACTTATTATGTGGTTGTAGCAAGTACCTCTTGGGAAAGGACACATACACTAAATAGGTATTCAAAAGATTTATTTTAGTTTCTAACTATGCGTGTGTGTGTATGTGTGTGTGTGTCTTTGTGTGGGTTTTTGCGAAGGTGCCCTAAGAGGCTAATGGTGTCAGGCATCCTGGAGCTGGAGATAGGGGTGGCTTTACAAGCCACCTGACATGGGTGCAAGGACCCGAACTCTGGTCCTCTGTAAGAGAAGTACACATCCTTAAACACGGAGCCACCTCTCCAGCCCAGCACAGTTCTTTCTCCTCAATCGTTAGAATATAGAGGAAGCAAGGCAGAGCCTGGGCACCTCCTAATGCATCCAATGACTAATTTGTGGGATTTATACTTGATAATATGTGACATACATACATATGTCATATGTAATAATATATATATATACATATTTGCACACATTTTTACTTATCATGGATATCCTAGTTGTGCTCTAAAGCACACATTAAAGATCCCAGAGGTTGAAACTGTGCCTTCCAGCTAAAGTAGCATGCATCTATGGTATTTAATTATCAACATTAATAAAAGACAAATTATACTGTTCAAAAGTAAGACATTTTGTTTGAAAACCACATAAAAGACACGTGTTCATTACGAGGTGAGCTACCATCATATGGGGTGTGCAATGATCCCTCTTAGCAAGTTGAAGCTTTCCATATTCATGGCCGTATTGAAGAGCAGGAAGATTCCTTCATAGTGTCAGGGAGGTTTTTACAGCACAGAAGCGCCTCTGCTACATGGCCCGGTTCCTTCTGTGTGCTGGGGAGGACAACCCTGGTCCGTGGACTCTTCCTGCCTCTGTTCTTTCTGTTGTGAGCAGTGGAGCTCAGAGATTAATAACTAGGGAAGAGCACGTTTGTTCAGCTGTTTGGCAACATCTTTGTGGCACTTTGTGCCGGTCTCCTGTGGAGTAGATATGCCCTGCAGGGAAGCACCGCTGATGCTTTATTCTTGAGCATGTGATTAGCCAGCTGTCAGAGACAATGGTAACCTTCAAATTCCTGCTCAGCGACCGAGTAGCTAAAGTGGCTGTAGCTCAGTTGGTAGAGGGCTTGAGTAGTATACACAGACCCTGGGTTCCAGGCCCTGTTCTCTAAAACCCAGGCATGGTAACACACACTTGTAAGTTCAATACTCAGGAGACAGAGGCAGAAGGATCAGAAGGTCAGGGTCATCCTTGGCCACACAGTGGGTTAGAGATCAGTCTGGATTACATGACCTTGCCAGATAGACAGGTAGATAGATAAATAGATTAATAGATAGATAGATGATAGATAAAATAATTACAAAAAACAAAATTTGTACCCTAAAATTATAGTTTTTGTATTGTGCAAGACATAGATAATGCATATTTCTTGAAGTGTTAGCGTGGGGAGGGCCTCTTGACTGCTATAGTTCTCCGCTGTGGAAAGCTAAAGCCAAGAAAAGCAACTTGTGGACTTAGGGGGATTATAGGGAAGTCAAGAGAATGGAGATTCTGGAGGATGGCGTCTTTTCTGCCTCCCTCTTTCTGGAGGGTGAACTGGGCACCCACCAAAAGATATTTGCTTGGTGATGTGCTGAATGAAGAATCTGCCTATCCCCTCCCCAAAGATTCAAAACTACAGAGAAAACACCTTGAATATTGATGATAATGGAAGATAACTAACAAGAAAACCCATTCCTTAATGAACACTACTAAGGAGTCTCACAGTCGGTAACAAACACGTCACCGACTCAAGGAGAGGCGGGAAACCCGGCCCGCATTGGCCTGAATCTGACGGTTCAGAAACCAGGACAAGGGGCCTATCTTGTCTACATGGGGGTCCAAGCAAATACATTTTAGGGACTAACAGGAGTTGGGTGTCACAGAACTTGGGGGGAGCTTGCCTCTGGAGAAGGGCAGAAAGAGGTTCTGATTGACAGGGGTGACTGAGTGTCCAGTCACTTTGTGTCCATACGGCCTCTGCTGCCCACTACACTAACTTCTCATGTAGCTCCTCAAAATTCTCTCCTCTTCTCAGTGTCTGCTCCAGGGAGACATCTGGTTCCTGCAGGCTTTCAAGGACATTTCTGTGCTTGTGATCTGAAAGAGACCTGCTCTTTCATGGTTCTGTTTCAAAAACAGCTAAAAAAAAAGAAGGGCAAGGAAAAGGGCTTAACGTGACCACTTCCAAGGTCATACATATGTTAATGAGTCTGGCATAGCTGTACCACAACGTATGAACATTCTAGAATATTATGCCATACAGTTTATACCATAAAAATACATAATCTTTAGTGTCCATGAAAATAAACACCATTATGATTTAGTACCCCCCTCCTGTAAGAACGTAGACACAGCCATCTTGGGGCAAGCATATCACCAATAGATAATGGTAACCAGTGGGAACACGACAGTACAGTGTGAAATTAGATCAGCAAAATAAACCTTTACGCACATCCCAATAAAAGAAAACCTGAAGTCAATTGACCTAGAAAGAGGAATAAGGAAAGATGGTTGAATCAACCCAAAAGAGCTGTAGCTTGTAGCAGTAGAAGGTACAACCTGGCTGTGGCCCAACAGGCTCTGTCTCCAGATGACCTCGGGCCTTCAACAGTGTCCTTACCTAACTGCATTCTGCAATGGTCCAAATGGTGTTGGGGTTTGGAAAAGGGTGTGGAGGGGCAGAAGCGGGGTGGGAAAACTGAGTGGGATCTGCTACAGAGATGATTATTGAAAGTTGACAGCTGCCAAACACACTGTGTCCCTGGCAACACCTGTTGAGTGTCCGTGGTGGCAGAGGGAGCCAGATGAAGAAAGACAGCTGTATGCATGCCAACGGCAGCAGGATGCTGCGCTGGACTTCTGCTCTGCCAGCCGAAGATGTGCCAAATTCACTGGCCCGGATTCAGATGGCTGGGTGTCCACTTGGTGTGCCAGCAAGTAAGCCCGGGAACACATTTGCATTAACACCGCTTGGCCACCTCCCCCTGTTCCTGCCTCCTGTGCTGCACACCACATCGGTCTCCATCCCAGAATGTCATCTTGAGGCTGCTTTTCAGAACCAGTTTTTCAGCGAAACATGAGGTAAGCCTGATGCTGTGCCGAATCGCCTCGAAGGAAGCCAGCATCAGCTGAGAGCAAAACAGAAAGGGCCATCTCGGGTTCTTGGCAGCCGGTTAGAAAAATATGCTGGTGGTTTCACTGTGTGTGTGTGTGTGTGTGTGTGTGTGTGTGTGTGTGAGAGAGAGAGAGAGAGAGAGAGAGAGAGAGAGAGAGAGAGAGAGAGAATAGATGAGATTTTATATTTTATTTCATGCAAACAATGTTCTTGCCCAGATACTTTTATCCAAGTTCCTTGAAATTTGGGGGGATTTTTATCTTGGCTAGGAGAGTTTCACAGAGACAGTGAATGTCATAGGGATATCTGCAAAATTGCTTCCTAAGATGGAGAAGTGTCCGGCATACATGTCTAATTTCTTATCTTGTTTCAAGGCTATAAGGAGAATGTTAAGGAATAAAAAACCTCAGATTGAAATGGGGATATTTTTATTTGCACAAACCCATTTGTGAGTGAGATATGGATCATTTTATCCCTTTTGTGGCAGCATGTAGGTGGTGAGAGATGAAGCCTGAGGAACACAGAGATTCTTTAGATCAAGGGTTTTCAGAGATCTCACTGGGACTTTAATTTTTATTTATTTGTTAATTTTTACTTTTTTGGTAGTGTAATTAGAACATTTCTCCCTTCCCTTTCCTCCCTCCAAACACTCCCATGTACCTTTCCTTGCTCTCTTTTTTCCTTGTTATTGAATGCATATATGTGTATGTATGTACATATATGTTCCTAAGTATAACCTGCTCGGAAGGGATCTCGTCCATTGTGCTAGAGAAAACATGGTAGCAGACAGGGGTGTTGGAGGTCTGTTTGCCTCATGGCACAGAGGGGTGGGGGAGGGCAATGCACCTTACAAAGGCATGCACTCAATGTTCTACCTTCTTCTCTGAGGTCCCATTTCCTAAAGGCTCCCCTTGCCTCCCTATGGTATCACCCCTTGAACCTTTGAAGACATGGAAGATCTAAAACTTAACATTTAAATTTTATGGGTCATCATATATACATTCACTTATTATTCATAAATCATCTAACTTCTTACTTTGGCCTAGGAGAGAGGGGGAGAGAGATCATAGTATGCAAAAAATGTATAAACGTGGTTAAGTATGGTGCTCCATGCCTTTCATTCCAGCACTTGGGAGGCAGAGATAGGTCAGTCTCTGAGTTCAAGGCCAGCCTGTCTTACTCAGCTGTAACATGGAGGGTCCTGTTTGTTTGTGTTTTCTGTCCTCCCACCAGGTCCCCTCAACTGTTTAGCCCCAAAGATAATCACACAAAGATCTCTATAAGTTATAAAGCTGATTGGCCCATTAGCTCTAGCCTCTCACTGGCTAACTCTCACATCTTGATTAACCCATTTTTCTGATCTATGTTAGCCATGTGGCTCAGTACCTTTTTTCAGTGGGGCAGATCACATCCTGCTGCTTCAGTGGTCTGGACAGGAGTGGGTGGAATCAGCTTCCTCCTTCCCAAAATGCTCCTGTTCTCGTTACATCATTTTTACTCCCTGTGTGGTTTTCCCGCCTATATTTCCTGCCTGGCCAATCAGCGTCTTATTTATAACATGATTGACAGAATTCAGACAATTCTCCCGCACCACTCAGCAATTCTAGTGGGGGGGGGCTGCATAGGGAGAACAAACCGAAGTGCAAGAATGTATGGAATGTAAGGCGATCAACACAAGATGCCCTTGACCTTAGTCATCTAATGAAAATAGTGAGACACGGGCTTTACAAAGAGAAGCCAAGAACTATTAACTCTGGCCTCCACACTCATACACACGAATGTGCACGTGGGCCTGCATACATCTGCCTGCACAAACACACACACACACACACACACACGAACACACATATGCACATACATACACAGACATAAAACGTAAGATGTCTTATATCCAGTGTCCCCTAGACCATGATGACAGTGACTCCTTTGGCATCCCAGGAAAGTACCAAGTTCAGAGTAGGAAATGTGGGCTTATTGCCACTTGGCACTGTTTTTCTTTATAAATACTTGACGAGTTTACCCCCAGTGGCTTCCTGTAGTGAGCCGGACAGGATCGCCATTACAAGATGGCGCCACATCCTGTCTTGTTGGTTATAAACAACCCCATATTTGGCTATGCCTTTGAGAGCTGCGTGTCCCCCGCTTCCCGCATGCGCTGTGGATAAGGGTCCCTGGGCCTATCTCGATGCAGTCTGGTGTCAGCTGATGGTGGCAGCCAATCACAGGGTGACCCGTGTGCCAATTCCCTATATAAGCAGCTGCCATTGTGCCCCTGGGTCTCTAGTGTCTCTCATCTCTCTCGCGTCTCTCGTCCCTCTCGTCTCTCTCGTCTCTTGTCTCTCTCCTCTCTCGCTGCTCTCCCTCTCTCTCTCTCTCCTGCTCTCTCGTTTCCTGCCCCCCTTCGCTTCATGTTCTCTCTCAACCAAGTGCACTCCAGTAAAGCGTGATCTGAGAAGAATCCTTGTGTGGTGGTGTTTCTTCCTTGCCGGTCAAGAAGCCCGCCACGACTTCCAATCAGGAAAAACAAATGGCTTTACTAGTCTGGGTAAGAAACATTCAATACAAAAGTAAATTTGCTGTTCAAAAAAGGACAAAATATACATTAAAGTAAACTGAACAAGTATGAAGGCGCAGTATTTCTAAACAGATTCCAAGCACTCTACTGTAAAACTGCTCAACAGTCCTGGCCCATGAAGAACTTCATATATTTTATTGACTTCTTTATGATGCAGTAGTTGTTCTTCTCTTTTGTAGCCTGGCAAATCCAGAAGGAGTTAGAGTGTCTAGAAATGGATTTATCGTGGCATTATCTGATGTGGGATTCCCCTCTGTATGCTGTGAATACCATTGGTTAATAAAGAAACTGTTTTAGGCCTGTGATAGGGAAAAATAATAGAGCTAGGCAGGAAAAACTAAACTGAGTGCTGGGAGAGAAGGGCGGAGTCAGGGAGAAGCCATGGAGTCGCCAGAGACAGACATGCTGAAATTTTGCCAGTAAGCCACGGCCATGTAGCTATACACAGATTAATGGAGATGGGTTAAATTAAGATGTAAGTGTTAGCCAATAAGAAGCTAGAGCTAATGGGCCAAGCAGTGATTTAAATAATATGTTTTCTGTGTGATTATTTTGGGTCTGAGCTGCTGAGCAGCCTCCTTCCACAATTACCTTTTGTTATTTTCATTCTGTATTTATTTTACTTTTGACACTATTGTATTTGGATATAATAGACAAAGGAAGTGTCTTGGTGTTTGAAACCTTCCTTTCAGAAGGTGGTCTGCCTTCCTTTCAGAAGTTTATGAACTCTGTGGCCCCTCACTAGTTTTGAGTAACACCCCTTTCCAGCAGCAAGTTATCAACAAGGATATACAATGTGTAAGACAGTCACCCCTAGGCTTGGAGTCCTTCTTGTCCAGATATGTAGCCATGTGATTTGGGTGGGTTTCTTCTGTAATCCTCAATTTCCTCATCTATAAAATGAAGTTAGAGATCATGAGGAGTAAGAGAGATGATCAATGTCAAATATTTAGCCTAGTTCCAGGTGTATATTAAGTACCCAGTAAGTGTCAGCTGTTCTGATTAGTAGATATTCTTCCAAGCCGTGACTGGATTACCAGAAGGGTTGCCCTGCTCTGCAGATCCAGCCCGTGTTGACTAGGATGCAGGTTATGGAAAGTAGACCTCAGAGTCACATTGACTAGATTCAGCCACCCACACCTGGGATTCTCTCTGTGTATATTTAAGTGAGAAAAGCCATGAAGATCTACAAATTACTGATGGCCAGTGTAAAGGCCAGGACCTTCTGGAAGCATTAGTGAGAAGCAAATCTCACTGGAGGTTGTATGTGAGTAGTAACAGCATTGATCGAAACACTCATTGGAACAGAAGCTCAAGTTCCAAGGGTTTCAAGAAGTTTATACCTGGTTCTCTTATCTGTCCTAGTTAGGGTTGCTATTGCTCTGATGAAACACCAAAGCCAAAATCAAGTTGGAGAGGGAAGTGTTTATTTGACTTACATTTCCATATCACTGCTCATCATTGAAGGAAGTCAGGAGGGGAACTCAATTCAGAGACCATAGACTGGCGCTGCTTACTGGCTTGCTCCTCATGGCTTGATCAATCTGCTTTCTTAAAGAACCCAGGACCACCAGCCCAGGGATGGCACCACCCACAATGGGCTGGGCCCTTTCCCATGCCTTACAGGCTTGCCTACAGCCGGATCTTACTGAGGCATTTTCCCATTTGAGGCTCCCTCCTCTCAGATGTCTTTAACTTGTGCCAAGTTAACATAAAACTGGCTAGTATTGTATCTGAAGGGATTTATCTGGGTCTTAACCTTACTTTTAAATCACATTTCTTCACCAAGATTCTTAGACAGTTTGAATTTATCCCACACTTTCTTACTCATTTTCCAACCTTGAGATACTTCTGCTTGGGTGGAAGATCTCTCTAGTATTTTCCTGGGATATCAAATGATGCCAGGTGCTATTGTTTGAATCTAGAACATCCCACAAAAATCTGTTAAGGGCTTGTCCTTAGCTTTCTTTTTTGGGGAGATTTCTGGACATTTAATGGATGGGGCCTAAGGTCAATAGGGTTAGTCCCTCAAGAC
The DNA here is from genome assembly GCF_000317375.1 of Microtus ochrogaster. Taxonomy (NCBI): domain Eukaryota; kingdom Metazoa; phylum Chordata; class Mammalia; order Rodentia; family Cricetidae; genus Microtus; species Microtus ochrogaster. The sequence continues at coordinate 994,683 of NC_022019.1, forward strand.
AGATAATGGGATACCACTCTCTTCTCTGTTGACATCCTGGGATCGACTCCGTTCTCAGAACCCACATGGTGGCTCACAATCATTTCTAACTCCAATTCCAAAGGCTCCAGTACCCTTTTCTGATCTCTGAGGGGAATACACACATATAATGTGCACACACACACACACACACACACACACACACACACGCAAGCAAGACACTTTATACATAAAATAAATGAAAAGAAAAGAAAAAGAATGTAAATCTATCACCTAGTAACAGTAACATTTGTAAGCTTAGTGGAGTATTTGCTGTTACTGTTTTTAATACAAAAAAGCCCATGACTTTTTATGAGAACTGAAATGTTCACATCAGAAGGAACTAAACTCGGGTGACAATCACTTCAAATTCAATCCCCAAATATAATCTAAGGAGATATTAGACAAAAAAATTCTTGAAAACCTTCTTGTAGTGAAAGAAGATAGGGGAAGGAGGAAGGGGGAAAGAGGAAAGTGGGGGGACAGGGAGCGATTAGACGGAGGGAAGTGGGGGGAGGAACAGAGAGAGATTTATCAAATGTGTTGTAAGCCAAGAAGTATTATTTGGGGGCTAAATGAAGAGGATTACTTGAACTAGAAGTTCGAGGCTCCCAGGCAACTCAACAAGACTAGTTCTGAGACAACATGAAAGCGGAAAGCTGAGACCACGAGCTCCAACTACACCTTTCACACAAACACAAAACTACTCTGTTTTTAGCTGTGTCTTTTGTTTTAATGTTCTCCCTAAAGATCATTATTTTGCCTTTGACATTTTTAGTTAAGGTTTATAACTAGCTTCCCATCATAGAGCTATGGGTTTAGGACCTGCAGCTGATGCTTCAGAATAATATATCCAAAGCTGCAGCCGACTTAGCATGTTCCATGTGTGTTTTGACTTGGGAGTTCCCGTGTCACTTCTCTTGGGACACTCTGGGATAAGGAGGCAGAGTTACAGCCTTGCACACGCATGCTCATGGAGGATGGTGCAGTATCTCTGTGGATTCCGTACAGTGAGCCTGTCTTTAGTTGCTGCCTTGATAGTGAGTCTCTCTTCAAACAGCTGCGGGGCTCGCTGCTATTATTAATCTGTCTCTGTTGCCAGATTCATAGCTTCAGAGTAAGAAAATATTATCTGAGCAAATATTTAAGCAGCATTCTCTGTACTGCACTGAATCATTAAAGAAGAGTTTTTCCCCAGTTTGTTCTGGAGTAAAAGTAAAATGCCCCAAATAAACACACTCTCTAGTTCCCCCCAGGACACAGAAGGAAGACAGCAAGCACATCTCAAGAAGAAAAGCTTGATGATGGTAAATCTCTTATGCTCTTGGCCACAATATGCCAGGGAAAGCACAGTGAGCAGAATGTGACAGGACAAAATTGTGTGTGTGTGTGTGTGTGTGTGTGTGTGTGTGTGTGTTAGTATTTTTAGAGTATTGGCTTTAAAAAAAAAGCCCTACTTTTCTGACATATTTTATATTGGCATAGCTGATTTTAGTAAGTCTTTTAGTTTCTCTTTTAGAGAATAATTATTTTGTGTGTGCATGTGAGCGCATGCCTGGGTGAACATCACGCATGAAGGACGCCTTCCTGAGATGAGACGTTCTCTGTGCTGCTGCGCTGTGCTCCAGACTAGGTGTCCCTCTGTCCCCATCTTTCTTCCCACAGTAGGCGTGCAGAGAGTACAGCCGTGACCACTGCACATGGCTTTTTACGTGTGTTCCAGGAATGAGACCTGGGTTCTCAGGTTTGTGTGGCTGGAGTTTCCACCCAGGAACCATCTGCCCAGCCTCACTGTGCTGCTCTTTTAAAAGCATTTGTGCTGGGAGCAGGGACTTTCAACAGCCACCCCCTAAGAGTTCCAGCAGACCTTCAGCTTCTGACCTGACCCAAGTAGGAAAGTACATGGCTCCGGCAGGCCAGACTGCCTCCCCTTAGAACATTTTCCACTACACTTCCTAACTATGTCTACCAAGAAAATGGCTCTGCCGGCTCCTGCCACACCTCTCTCCTTCATCTCCACTCTCAGTATCTCCGAGCAGATATGGCAGTCCTATTATTAATAACTCCGGGAAAGTTGTGTGTTAGTGAGCTGCTTGAGGAGCTGCCGAAGCTGGGTTACATAGATTTGTTTTTTCCTTCAATGCGTGTGTTGAAAGGAAGCTGCAGTTTATTATTTGGGACCACAAAATTGTGTTTGGAGTCACAGATAAAAATATCAAACTCTCATCTTATATTTAAAAATAGACATTTTATTATATTGAGGGAAGAACCCATCTAGCTCTATCTTGTTATTTTTTATCACAAAGAAAAGAGGAGTGAAATCCGACTTTAAAAGGCTGTGGAACATTGTGCATTTAAAGTACCCAGCAAGTCACTCCCTAAAGCACTGCATATGATATGTAAATCTTTTCATCTTTCACAAAATGCATGAATACTATAAAGAATAATGAGTACAAGCTTGAAAATACAATATTGACTGTCAGTGTAGCACTTAGCCACAATTATTATTTGCATGGCTTTTGCAACATAACCAGAAGGGATACCTCTGTGCGTATGTTAAAGCCATGCCAGTCTCTGCAAAAGAAGATTTGATTTTCTAAGGAAGATTTCTTTTGCCCTTTCCCCTTCCTTTGGTTATTCTTTCCTTCCAAAAAAAAAAAAAACCCTCTTCTCAAAATAGAAGGAAATCTTTGGAAAGGATAAAATTGACTGGAAGTTAAAGCGAGAAGCTTCGCTCCCCCATTGTCATTAATTATCATATGATGGATAACGTAAGTTGGCTTTGGGAAGTATCACTCCATGACACCCTGCAGAAAGAATATTTAAAACCCGCTAAGCTGCTCTTTGTAAAAATCTTTATTTGAAACTTAGGTTAGCAATCTGAATAAAATGTTTTCCTCCAGCTTAGTGAGAGAATAGTTTAGCTGACATTTCTGAATGCTTTATGAATTATAAACTCTGAAATGTAGCATTTATTTGTAATGAACAAGTAGATTTTTATATATAGGTGAAAATTTTAATAGTTGCAGTTGCTTTGCTGTAGTCAAAGTAGGTAATGGGTCATGTTATTGTGGCTGTTGAAGTTATAGGCTAGGTCCTAGGTAATGGGTCATGTTGTTGTGACTGTTGAAGTTATAGGCTAGGTCCTAGGTAATGGGTCATGTTGTTGTGGCTGTTGAAGTTATAGGCTAGGTCCTGATGGCTTCACCTCTTCCTAAGAGTGCACAGCTGCTAGCTAGGGGCAAATGACTCGTGAGTAGAGGCAATGTACCATGATTGTTGAGATTAGTTGTACAAATGAGAAGAAAAGTACATTTCCAGACTGAGATAGTTGAGTCCAAGGTGTTAACAGCAGGATTCCATCCAATATGGTCCAGATACCTGGAGTTTGACTTGGATGCATGACTACAGAGATTTTTTATTTGTGTGTGTGTGTGTGTGTGTGTGTGTGTGTGTGTGTGTGTGTGTAGTGCCTAAAAATGTCAGAGCTATCTCCTTGGAGCTGGAGTTATAAGCAGTTGTGAGTGGCTTCTGGGAATCAAACTCGGGTTCTCTGCAAGAACCATACAGTCTATACTGTAGACTTTGAACCACTGAGGCATCTCTCCAGCATTGATCTATGAATAGATTTTGGTTTTAAAATTCGTACACTACTGCAAAGAGCCTAGAAAATCCAAAATGATTTTGAAGAAAAATTTAGAATATGTTGCTATCTGATTTTATCATTTATGATAAAGCTACAGTAATAAGGACAGTATGATATTTGACAGAGAGGTAAACAGACAATAAAATATAACAGAGACCCCTACACTATAGCCATTTGGTTTTGTGTGTGTGTGTGTGTGCCTTCAGAGGAGAACTTGAATCGGTTCTCTCCTTCTGCCACATTGAGACAGGGGCTTCCTTGTTTCTGTCACACGTTCACGCACTTACCCTATCTCTGTCTCCCATCTTGCCACAGGATCGCTGGGTTTACAGATGTGTGCTTTCTTCAAGGATTCCAAGTATGAAATTCAGACGCTTAGGCTTCCACATCAAGCACTTTTATGTGTTGAGCTTGTTTCCTAGCCCCATGTAACTTTTGATAGTGGATCCACAATCTATCCTAGCTGATAAGCCATGTTGAAACAATCATGACATCCATCTTGGGAAAGAACTCAACCTTGGTCCGCTGTCACACTACACACAGCAGTCAAGGTAGATCACAGGGTACACATGGTGAACTGTCAAGGTAGATCACAGGGTACACACGGTGAACAGTCAAGGTAGATCACAGGGTACACACGGTGAACAGTCAAGGTAGATCACAGGGTTCACACAGCAGACAGTCAAAATAGATCTCAGGCTACACATGGTGAACAGTCAAGGTAGATCTCAAGCTAAGTAAGAATCGCAGAAATTTGAGATGTATTTTAGATGCTTTATTTACTATAACTGATGTGTGTGTGCTCATGCACACATGGTGTGGACAGGGCACTAGTGCCTGGGTATGCACATAGCATCCAGAGGACACCTTCGTGGGTATCTTCTCCTCCGTGTGGGCACCAGATGTTCAGCTCAGGCGGCCAGGACTTGATAGCCAGTCTCTTTACTCACTGGACATCCCAGTGACTCAAGCTTTAAGATATTTTAGGAACTATAGTAAAATATATCTGAAACCTGAGTATAGAGAAAAGTTTCTCAGGGGCTGCAGGAAACATAAGCAATAAGATAATAAAATATGATAAATTAGATTTCATCTAAGTTTAAAAACCCCTGCTTCTCAAAAGACACACTTAAGAAAGAGCTGAAAAATATTTAAAAAAGTATTTATCTGGTTGAGACTATGTGTTCAAAGTATATATATGAAAGAGGGGTACATATATCCAAAATACACTGTATGAAATTCCCAAAAAATTAAAAATATTTTTAAAGTATAGATATAATGTATGTAGCCGGGCGGTGGTGGCACACGCCTTTAATCCCAGCACTCGGGAGGCAGAGGCAGGCGGATCTCTGTGAGTTTGAGGCCAGCCTGGTCTACA
>NC_022019.1:999954-1023207 GCF_000317375.1 Microtus ochrogaster
ATCAAATAAAAACAAAAGCCCTCAAACCATTTTTATAAAGGAAATGCAAATTTGAACCACAGTGAAATACCAGTTCTCACGCACCAGAGTGGCTGAGATTTAAGACTGAAGTCAGCGGAGAGCATGTGGAGCTGCCGCCGGTGTTTTCAGTATGGCTGGGTGGGCAGAAATCTTTTACATGATGAATATATCAACTCCCCATTCCCGCTCAATAGCTCCATTTCCTGGTGTTTGCCCATGGAAAACTAAGATATTTAAAACATTGTTGGGAAGACTTATATAGCAACGTTGCTCATAACAGCCAACCCCCAGAAACAACAGGGACTGGATAAACTGGCAAATCCATCCATGGTTCTGCTGCTGAGCCCCAGAAAAAGAATGAGTTACTGGAACATGCAGCATGTGTGAGCTTCAGAAGATCGTGCCAAGAGAAAGGGGACAGACACTGAAGGGTGCATGTCGTATGATTCCAGTACAGGACATTCTGGAGTAAGCAGGAATTCTAGAGTGCTTCTGGGGTCCCACTGCCAGGCCTGACCAGTTGGAGTGCACCTCTGAGTCCCACGTGGTGTTAGGAGGAAACCAAAAGTTGTTCTCTGGCCTTCACACACTATGCCCTGGCACACACACACACTCACACACACACTCAAATGGTGTTTGTTATCTAAAAAGAAATAGATGTTAGGGCGTGGAGAGGTGTCTCAGTAGCTAAGAACACAAACAACTCTTCCAGAGGACCCAAGTTCGGTTCTGAGCACCAGCATCAGGTGGCTCACAGCCTCCTGGAATTTCTACTTTAGGGTATTTGACGCCTTTTTCTGGCCTTCACAGAAACTCCATTCGCATTCACAAACATGATTGTAAATAAATAAGTAAATAGTAACTTCCTTATGAAAGGTAAATTATTTATGAAAATATGCATAGTTTTCATTATTGGAGATTATGTTTTATTGCCTACTCGTTTAGGGGAAATCAGGCAAACTGAGTTATTCCCTCATTTAACTAACTTCTGATGAACAGATTAATATTCGAAGTGCACTGACTCTCTTTAATAAAATGTGATGTAGTGCATAAATGGATGAATAGGATTAATCTTTTTTCATTTCTTTCTTTCTTTCTTTCTTTCTTTCTTTCTTTCTTTCTTTCTTTCTTTCTTTCTTTCTTCCTGTTGTTGTTCAAGACAAGGTTTCTTTGTGTAACCGTCCTAGCTGTTCTGGAATTTGCTGTATAGACCAGGCTGGACTTGAACCCACAGAGCTCCACCTGCCTCTGCCTCCCCGAGTGCTGGGATTAAAGATGTGCGCCACCACTGCCCAGCTGTGATTAGCCTTTTTTCATCCACAGTTTTACATTTGACCAATTTACCAGGATCACAAGAGAAAATATAAAAACAGAGAGTTTCCTGACTGTTCAAGCTCTCGAGGATCTAAGGGCAGGCTCTAAACTGTGCTGTTCTCACAGGGGTGGTGCTACAGCTTTGGTGTCTGGGCAACTGTGGGCAGTAGCTCAAACAATGGCATGGTTTATTTTCTCACAGGATTTCTGAAGCCAGAATTCTGGAGAGAGCTAGAAATTTGAGCAGTGGCATGTCTGCTTTTCAGCCTGGCATCAAGTCCCCTGGAGCTGGAATTCCAGGTAACTGTGAACTGACCAAAGTGGGTGCTAGGAATCGAACTCAGGACGTGTGTGGGGTAGCATGCACTCTTAACCACCGAGTGATTTCTCCAACCCCTTTTGGGAATTTTGGAGACAGAGTTTCACCATTTAGCGCTGGCGAGTATCAATTCACGTTTCCTGCCTCGACCTCCCCAGAGCTCGGATTCCACTCACCCACCTTCTAAAGGGTCATCACTTCAGAAAAAGGATCTACATGAGTTTCTCTTGGACTGAGCCACAGCCTTTGAAACTCCGTTTTCATTCTGTGTTTTAGACATTGGTTGACATTTCTCTAGTGATTTACTGTAACAGACTACATTGCAGACAGCTTCAGGGTAGTGGTCCCTACCCCAGCATTTAATAACTGGCTTGGCAGCATAATTGTCTCCTTTGGAGAAAGCAGGCCAGTCTAGTAAACGAGGCTGAAGCAAACTTTTTCAGGGAAAAAAGGAGAACTGCTCTGAGGATTAGAAATAAAGTTTTGTTTATCCATGACAAAGTGTTTATTGATCACTTTTTCTTGCTTTTCAAGAACGAAACGCCGACAGACAATGTGGATCAATGTGAAGGAGTGCTTTAGAATTTCTTTGCTTTATCCTTGCAAAGCCGAAAGAGCCTCTTCTAAGATCAAACCCTGCAGGTGTAGGGCCTCTAAAGATCCTTTTTGTATCAAGGACAGGAGACAAGCCCAGACATGAATTTCTTGTTTACAAATGTCTGAATCAGCTTTCTTTCATTTGATGACGCGTGTGACAGGCGTGTTTGCGAGGCTGTGCGGTGCTGTTAGACTTCTAAACTGACATTCCATTTACCTTTTAAATTACCCCCTGAGATGTACTTTTTTTTTTTTTTAATGTCAAGATTAGCACAACTCCCTCTCTGGTCTTTAAAGCCAGAACTCCTGAGGGTTCTGCCAAGACTTTATCTACAACACCATCAGACCTGTTCTTAGCATAATTTCCTTGAGCAAACTTTTCTTAGGGTCACTCAAAATCAAGAAGCCTGAAGAACAATTGAAATCTCTAAGCACACTTCTGGTTAGGATTCTCTTGTTCAGCTGCAGCTGATCCAAGGTCTTGATTTTAACTGCTGGTCTTGTGTTTGACAATTATATCAACAATGGAGTGAAAACGCTAGCTGAGAAAGTCTGCGGAACACACTGCGGGCTTTAGCATCCTCTCTTCCTCCACCTAATTTTCTTCCTCGCCTGGAAACAAAACCATCAAGAGTCTTGTGAGAGTTTTGGGTTTTAATTAGTTAATTAATTTTAATCTATTTTCTTTGCAGCAGACTCAGACTCTTCAGGATATTGTTCTCTAAATAGAAATTAGAAAGAACGACGTCTGGAGTTCTGAACTTCTGGGACCCCAGGGGTCGCTGGGAGTAACTTGTCTTCAGAAAGCATGCTCTCTCCTTCGCTTATTCGCTCAATAAACATGCATTATGCCAGTTCTCTGCCAAGTTCTGGAGCAGACCTGCGATACGAAAATGATCAGTAAGTAATGACAACCTTGAAGGAATTCAGTCAGGAGAAACAGGCAGGCAAATGATTGTTCTGGAGCGAGATAAACACCGAAGATGGGGAGGACTTGAAGTCTCATCCCTGGGCTTCTGGCTGCTGAACAAGGAAAGGACACGCTAAAACGGCAAGCTGTGGGGAGGTCACTTCACAAGGCCATTTATTGAGACCACGTTTCAGCCGGCTTGAGCTCTCTATGGGAAGCCCCCTTCTACCCCCACGCTCCAAAAAACCAGAAGACTGGCTGGCGGGGAGCATGAACAGTGGCCTCCAGAGGACAGTGTGCATCCGCAGAGGTTAAAACTCTGAACCTAGAAACAGCGGTTCTTGAGAACAGCCCCCTCCCCACCCCAGGAAGGTGTACAAACATCGCTAGCAAAAGGCACAGAGGAATCCAGGTCTGAAGAGGCGCGGAGAGAAGAACAGGACCAGAGAAGGGAGCCCTTGGCCCACTGGGTTCCATTGGCTTCCCTGTTGATGATGCTCCAAACCCTTCTACCTTGGCTGCATCGTTGAACGTACAGGTTACAGGAACTTAAAGACTAAGCTTCAAGACAAGGTCGTCCGCGAGGAATTCAACTCCTTCTTCCTTGGTTGTCACACTGATGGAATTTCTATTAAAAAAACAAAACAAAACATTGTGTAACAAGACTGAGTGTGGATCTTGGAGTGGGACAGGCAGGATCAACAGCATATAACCCCCAGCCCACCCCAGCCGCCGCGCGGCAGTCACCGAGTGTTTGCACAGTTCTGTTAATGGTGAGAGGGACCCATCTGCATGTGCTTTGCGCCTGGTGTCCCCAGAAATGGACGACAAGGGGACTATTTCAGGATGATTTCTACCCAAGCACCTGAATACTTAAATAAAAATACATTTATTGCCACTGCAACCCGAGGCCTTGAAGAACTCTTCACACCGATTTTATTCTGTCCTCTGTGAAAGCCTCTCATCGCAGACACACACCTAAGTTCTTTCTAGCTTTAGCAAGGCGCACTCCAGACTGTAGCCGGAAATTAGAGCCAGCTCCGTATAGCAAAATCTATTAGGAATCAGCTTTTTTGCTGTTTGATGTGTGTGTGTGTGTGTGTGTGTGTGTGTGTAAGTTTTCTTATTTTGAATGACAGCTCATAGTTGCACAGACAAACATTCTAGGTCACACAAACAGATGGCTTCTCAGATGCACCTACTAGAAAGTATAAAATGACCAAGTCCTGTATTATTTGGTGGGAGATGGTTTATTTCATTTATTCCTTGTTACTTTTTTTTTGCTGTTGACAAGTGTAAACCCGAGACTTAAAATCATCAAAAATTCATTTTATTAAAAAGTATGCCATTTTCAAAAACGAGTTGCTGTTTTTAACAATCTTCCCTTAACTTAGATTACAGTTGCAGTGTTGCTTAGCGATGACTACTTTATTCAGATTCCTGTATGAATAAACTATCTCTGATAGAAAGATTAGACGTTGGAAGGTTGAGAGCACGTTGGAAGTCAGACTTTGGGGTCAAGGCTGAAGAAAGCCCTTGTTTGGTCACTCAAAAAAAAAAAAAGTTAAAGAAAGGAGACATTGTGCATGGTGTGAAATCCACAAAGAAACAATAAAAGTGTTAAAAATGGTGGCATCGAGGTTTCAAATAGTTATTGATTATACTAATCTCATCTTTCTGGTACACCTGCAAAGTTCAGCCCATTTGATAGCTTTGTTCGTTAGTGTAAACGTTGACGAAGGACTCGTAGAACAGCGACTTAGAGAAAGAAGATGGCCCTGCATCCAGCGGCACCTGCTTGTGGGATGGTTCTTTTCTGCACAGGCTTTCAGAAATCATCTACTGCAATGTCCTCTCCTGTGGTCAAAGCTGGCTTGTGGTTGTGTTCACACTCCACAAAAGAGAGGATGTTCCAGACTAGTTGACTTGTCTGTGAAATCAGTGTCCCAAAAGCTGGGACATTGGCCTCTATTTAGTCAGGTGACTTTGTGTCAATTCAAGGAACACTGGCAATGTAGGGTCTAACTGGGGTCATATATTCTATTAAAGCAGCAGGACCCGGGAAGAAAGGGAGAACAGATTCTCACCAAACAGGGACTTTCTGATCTGTGTGCAGAGTGCTAGCAGATATGGTATTATTCTGAGTTTGGACTTAGTGCAAAGAATAATTAAAATACATTAAAGATAATATTGCAGAAATGGGAGCTAGAATGCAGTATGTTCCCAGTGGATATTTTTAAAAGACATCGTAAGACAGAAAGACAGCAAGAAGTCCGCAGTTTCCGTAAACACATATGAGTAGGAGGTGGTGTGTTTGAAGACAAATGAAAGTCGTTGATTTACCATGCCTCTCTCCAAATGAAAATAAGGTCACCCTGATTCGGAGCGGCCCTATAGGAAAGGGAGCGGATCTAATTAGGATTAAGAACATTATCTCTCTCCAAATGTCTGCAAGCATACAATGCTGGTTCTGTCTATGGCTATACCTATAATTTTGCAATATGACTTTTTTTTAAAAAAGAGGATACAATTTGGTAAACTGATAACTAATTTAGATAATGCTAATTGTATTGGGTAAAAAATGATTAGGGAAGTCATCAAAGAAACCTCAAGTGTGCTGTGCACTGAAAACATGAACATCGTGTGAAGCCCTTTTCCCTTCCAGAGTGGAGGTGATTTCTGGACGGCCTGTTTTATACAGCAGCAGGAAGAGACGCTGCTGGAGGCAGAGGGGGAAAGCGGACGATTACACTGACTTGGGACACACTAGATTCGCTTTTCAATTCCCTTTTGTAAGTGGCGTGTGTGCATTTGTAAGCACAGGAGGCAACAATACAGCACCGTATTCTGCCTTTAGAATTACAAGCCACGTTCTGCATTTCCAGTAGAAATTTCTACTTCCTTCCCAGCAAAATCAAATGGCTCAGACATTAAGTAAATCCTCTTGATTCTATCTAGCTAGCAACTTTTAGAGGATTTGTCAACATTTGTTTCCTATTTGAGGTGCACACAGTATTGTGATGGCTTGTTTTAGGTAACAGCTTGACTGGATTAGAGGATGCCGAGACAGCTAGCAGAACATCCGTTCGGCACCAGAACTCCAGCCTTTTCAAGCTTTGGACTTCAGGGCTCTTCTATCTCTTATATGCTCCTAGTTGTAAAATGAGAATTGTGCTGTATGCTTTCTGCCTCTGGGTTCTTTGGGTCTTGGATCAATCTCTCTATTTCTCTAGCCTACAGCTAATCTATTATAGGCCTTGTCAACCTATCATTTGTGTGAACCAATCATGGTTTTTTTTTAAAAAAAAAAATCCCTTGTCTATCTTTCATCTATCACCTATATGCATAGGTATCTGTCTATTTAATGATAAATCCCACTGTCTTTTCTTCCATAATATGCAAGGTATAAATAAATACATATGTATGTATATATGCATCTTGTTGATTTTGTCTCTCTGGAAAACCTAATACAGTGTATGAATCTCTGTAACTATCATATTATTTTAGTTCCATTTCTGTGGTTGTGATTTAAAAAAATCTCAGACAGAAAGCAACTTAGGGGAGAAAGGGGCTTGTTCTAGCTTAAAATTACAGGTCAACAGTCCATCATTGCAGGGAAGTCAAGGCAGGAATTTCAAACAGCTGCTCACATTACAGCCACAGTCATGAGCAGCGAGGTATGGATACACAAATACTTACTCACATGTGCAACTTGACCCTTCTGCTTTTCTATCATTCAGGAACCCTGCCTGGAAAATGCTGCTTCCCACAGTAGGCTGCCTCATCCCACCAGACACCCCCAAATTCAGGCCCACAGGCCCCCACTTTATGTACCCTACTCTACCCAGGTGATTCTAGATTGTGTCACGTTGACACTTAAAAACTAAACACAGTTTAAAACTAATCTTCATAACATTTCCAGTGTTTTTCTTTAATAAACCTACTTTCCACATCATGTGATGGTCAAAGGTAAATGTGTGAACTGGCCCAAGTGTTTAATAAGCAGAACAAAAGTCACGTCTTGTAAAGGTCCAACAAACACCTTCCGCTCCTGAAGCTCATGTCAAGCAGCACCTCTGAGCTAGCTGTCTCTGTCCTTCCCTTTCTCCACACTGATCTTGTCTCTACGTTTTCATTTTTGCCTTTATTTTGTGGTGTGTGACAATATTTCTTTGGACCACATCCCCAGATCTTCCTTGCCTTCTAGCTAAACTTGGCCACTCTGGAAGAAGAAGGTGATAGAAACGTTTTGGGATGGTCCTTCTGACTCTTCCTTTCCCAGCTCTGTCTCAGGCAACAGCTGGCTCTCTCTATAACCTCACTGGGTAATGGTTTTCTATTGCTTCATCTCTTGTCATGTCTACTAACCTGATTTCTTCTCTTTGACTCTTCATTCCAGTGTGGTCATCACTTCGCACAGAACCGCATGTGCTGCTTGATCACTTAATCTAGCTCACGCCTGGACAAAAGAGACTTCCCTAGAAGTTCCTTCCTCATACTCATCTGGGGTGAATTCTGTTTCCTAACATGACTGTGGCTGATGAGCTAGCTGGCAAAGAAAGAGTTGTCTGTGGACTCCAGTTCTTCATCTTTCTGTCTCGTGAACTCACTCTAAGTCAGTGGAGTGACTACCCAACACTGGTGTCAAAGGCACTAAAGACATTCATTTCTGATAATGGTCAATCTTGCCCAAGCTTTTAGCTTCGTTGGATACTTGTCCCTGAAATCTTCCCATTCCCTGGACTCTAGACTTTTATGGTACCTTGGTAACCAAACTTTCCCATTGTCCTTGGATGTATCCTCCCTGTCGCAGAACCCAAATCGCTCTTATCCAAACCTGCTTGCTGCTGCTCATAAGCACTTAGCTGGGCTTCACTGTGAATCTCCATCATAGTTTAGGGGAGCCACGGGTGCAAATTCTAGGCCTGGTCCTCAAGGTCTTACCGTACACCATCATTCATGTTCTTTCTCTCTACACAGTAGAGATGCTCATGCTGACCTTAAGACACAAGCTCGGAGGTACAGAGTAGCTGCAAAGTGAGAGAAGAGCCCCTCACCAGAACACATGTTTGGGCTTGGTATTAATAAGAATCAGCTACAGCATTTGTGCCACTAGATTTATGGGGTTTATTTGTTACAGAAGATAGCATCAACTCAACAAAATCACTCCACAGCTTCCGGTCCTGTTAGCAGCAAGTGACCAGGGCTTAGTCCTTGGCTTTATTCTGCTGTATTCTCTGTGACCTTGCCCAGCCACAAACCCAGATGATTTAACACCATCTCTGGTTTTTGTAAATCAAATTCTTCTATTTGTTCAGTGTAAAAATTACTCTTGGACATCGTAACTCATCCGCTGTTAAATTCCATGAGCTCAGCCTTCTCAAGACCCAAACAGCTTTCTTTCCCTTCTTAGAACTCACGCTGCCGTCCTGGCCGTAGATCTGCACTTGGAATGCTGGGACAGCCTCTCATTGGCTTTCTGGCTCCTGTCTTGGCTGTTTTCACTTGAATTCTAGTATAGTCAATAGCATTGGATCATGCCGCTCTTCTGCTCTAAGCCTTTATAGCTCCGTGTTCCGCTCAGAAGGAACATGGAGCTCCATAAAGACCAGACACAGCTCTCAGTCTGGGTGCTTGTCACTCAGGCCTGTTGAATGCTGCTCGGTACATCCCCATCTCAGGACCTCTTTCCTTCCTCCCCCTTTTCCACTGCAGTCTCAGGACCTTCACATGCTCATCGCATGAACAACCTTAGCAGTAGATTTCCCAGGCCATCCATTTAAACCGCAACCCTCTCCACACAGCCACCTCTCTTCTTCCCTTCATTCTTTCTCCAGGTATAACCATCATACATGATTTATTTGATTAAATTGTCTTCTTTCTTCTCTTGCTGGAATTTAGCTCACTGTAGGCAGATATTTTTCCTTATTTTATTTATTGCTACATTTCAGAACTGGGAGCAAGGCTTGACCAAAAAAGTGGATTTTGGACCTGGTGTGGTAGCCTATACCTTTAATCCAGCACTCAGGAAGAAGAGCCTGGCAAATCGCTATGGTCTGAAGCCAACCTGGTCTGCATGTGAGTCCCAGGACAGCAAGAGGGACCCTTCTCAGAGTGGGGCAAGGCATTTGCAGATTGAATGACTGAGTGAATTTTCTCTCCTCCTTTTTTTCTAGCCAGGAAATTTTAGATTTTAAAGCGCTGTCTATAAAGCAAGCCCAAGAATCAACACAGAGGAGACGTGAGCCTCCTGAAGAAACCCAAGGGTGAAAAGACCCAGAGAAAGGACAGCAGTCTAACTGGCCATGCTCCCTCCACCTCACCCGGTTAGTCAGAGCAGCATCCCTCAGCATTTGTTAGCTGAAAGCATCGAGAAGCCCGTCACCAGGCACCAAGACATGGTGCATTGGGAGAGATGTAGAAACCCCAGGAGCTGCAGTCCAAAGCAGGCCACAGAGACCCAAACTTCTCCAGGCTGTCCTTTGCACGGGGACTTGGCCATGCTGGTCCTGCAGAATATGCTCGATCTTTCTCCCGGCAGTCAGCACTTACTCTACCATCCTGCAAAGCCCTGCCCTTTGGATCACAGAGGCTTGCTGTAACCCACACTGTTACCAACCAGCACTTCCACAGTCCTCAGACTGACCCCGTCCCATTAGTGATGCCGACAGAGCCATTGATGGGCCTCCTCTGACCAGCATCTGAGACCAATCAGCCAGCACTTCAAGCTCATGTTGCTAAGCTTAACGTGGTAAATCAAATATCTTGTCTCCTATAATATTATTAAATAGCTATGTTTTTTTTTGAGACAGGGTTTCATTTCCCAGGCTAGCCTCAAATTATCTATATGGTTGAGAATAGCTCTGAACTTCTGATGCTCCCATCTCTGCCTCCCAAACCCTGAAATTATAGGTATGTGCCACCATAAACAATTTATATAGTGCTGGGGATTGAACCCAGAACTTCATTCGTGTTAGGCAAGTGCTCTATCAACTGAACTACATCCCCAGTCCACAGATGACTGTAAATTTCTTTATAAGAAGACCATCGAGCCAGTACACATAATTTACAAAATCCAAGAAAAGGTTAGAGAAGAAAAGAGTGGAAGAGGAATGAAAAAACAGGAGGCATGGAAGGATGGCGTATACGTGGTTTCCAAGGTGTAGATGGTTAAGAGACGGGTACGTGAGTGACAGTTGTTTTTCCTGGGTAAAGGGCCGGCAGAAGCTGAATACATGAACAGAAATCTCCGTACCCAGCTCTCATCACCCCGTTCAGAGCCAGAGCAGCTCCTGTTTCTCAGTGAACCTGGAAATCAGTCTGCATCTACCTAATCACCCTGTCATCAGCAGCCTTTTGTGACAGACATTTTGAGCAATTTAGACATTATAAACAGCCCAAAGTGCAGATTTCGCTCACCCGTGGCCTCCGTGTGAAATAACGACTCCAGCTATGAGGTACAACGCAACATCTCGTACTGAAAAACCACGAGAGATTAAGCACAGATTTGGCTTGGCCTCTGAAAAATGATGTCAAGTGATGTTGTGGGGGGTAATTATTGTGAAGACTTAATTCCTGTGTCATCAGGTATTTGTAGATATACAAAGCATTCCCCTGATTAAACAGCATTCAAGGTGACTACATATTCCCTGTGATTGACAGTTTACAGCTCAGACAGACTAAAAAGATTAAAAACATTAGAAAGTGGCGGTGACTTCTTCCCCTCGGGACACTTCCGCCCTGCGAGGAAACCGGTTGAGAGCTCTAATAATGTTGCTCACAGGTAAATTCTCAAGTGTCTGCCTGCAGCAATCCTTCCCCAGTAAGGGATGCAAATCCTGTTACGCATCTTTTTCATCTTGGTGAGGTTCCAGTGGCTCGGAAAGTCAGATAGAAGGTGAAGCAAATATAACTTCCTTGAGACTTAACTACCCCGAGACATGCCCAACTTCTAGGGGCAGAAAATGTCTCAAAGCTGTTAGCCAAGATCAATTTGTTTTATATCTGATACATTCTCTCTCAGAAATGGAGCCAAGGTTATCCAAAATTCGGTTATTCATAATTTCAGGTAACCAACTCTGCTTCTCCATGAAATTTGCCCTGTAGCTAGCTGATACTTGACTGATTTACATGGTTTCTAATTACATACCGAGGGATGCCTTACCTCAGCCCCACTTTTTTCCTTTTTTCTAGAAAATTCAGAGAGTTCTTAACATAATCTCTTCTTTAAGTTAATACTACTTGCTTCCTACGAAGATAGAATCATAAAACCTTATAGTTCTTTGAGCTATGTAAAAAAGTATTTCTTCCCACCCCTTCTTCTATCTCAAAGCAGCAGTAGTATCCAGGTACAAAGTTGTCCATGGAGTTGCTAGATGAAGGACTTCCATTTGCCAAATATTCATAAGACACTTTATTAACTATTGTATGAAAATCTTATAACAGTCCACAGTGTAGATGAGACCAGCAGAACGGCCTTTGTGTCATAGCTGAAGCATCCAAGTCACAAGGCTGGAATAGCTTGCCCAAATCTCCAGACTTCTGAGGACATGAGTGAAGACGAACCTCCTAACCTGCCGTTTCCCAGTCTAAGTACCTTACCAAGAGTCTCCTAGAGCCTGCTGTCCTGGAGTGGGGGCACACGTGACTTCTGTGAGTTCTGCCCCTCGAGGCCAGACAACCACCGCTGGGGCTCCCAGCTGTGTTTTCACTGACTAGGGAGACTCTATTTTGCACTAATTAGGAGCACAGGCTTCGTCCTCTGACATACCAGGGCAAACCTTGGTAGCTGCTTACTAATTGTAAATGGAATAAGTACAGGGTTCTCATGAGAAGAAAGGGAAGTAAGACACCTCCCATGTTGTTTCTGGCTCATGGTACACCCTCCATGAATTATTGTCATTGCTATTATTATTCCTAGACAAACTCCAGAGCTGTGCGGCTGTACCTGCGGGCATGTCCACGTCTCCACACCAGCTGTCTCCTTGGGCTCCAGCCAACCTGGCTCGTGGCCCCAATACTGAGCTGAAACTAATGGTCCCCTGTCAATAAATTCCTCCTTCCTCCACCAATCCAGAACTCTTCATGCTGGACAGCCTTCAGGTTTGGCATCGGTACAGCTGACCCTGGTGGCTTTCTCTTCTGAGAGTTCTTCCCACCCCGCCCTTTTGAGTTTTGCCTGGCCCTGAGAACGAATCGTAGACTTGGGTCTAAAGATTGAGGTCTTATTTCTCATCCAGGTGTCTCCAGTGTATCTGCAACGTCTTCCACAGGAGCAGTGAATGGGTTTAGTCTCTTGAGCCTTGTGAGGAGCCATAGAATGGCAGGAAACAAACCACAAAACAAAATGTCTAATCATTTGTTTGCCTCTAGAAGCCTCTGGGGGTGCAGCTGTAGACTCCCACGGGTCGGGTCGTTTCTCTCAGGCAGGCTTCTGACCTGGTGATCTAATCAAGAGCAGCTCACCTCCCTAACCCTTAGCATTCTCTCTACACCCAGTCCCATCTAGAGTCTCATTGAATCAGGAAGAAACTCAAACTCAGATAACCGGGCCAGCCCTGACAAGCACCCTGAAATAAATGAGGCTTGGGTGTCCTGCTTGAACCACCTTCTGGGTATGGCCACAGATAAAGCCACAACTGTTACAGTTTGTTCTATGAGATCCTAAGGTTCTGCGAACCTCTCTAAAAGCTCAGAAAAATATCCCTTTTTCCCGTTCTTGTAGTCTCCTTCCCAGACAGGTGTCACGGTGAGGCTCACAGACTCCTTACTGCTCCTCCACAGAGGGTCATAGTTTAGGGGTGCTGCCACGCTCCCCCAATCCAAGGCATCCTGGACACCTTGGTGTGTTAACATGGATACAGAAAAAAAATTGTTGAAGCCATTGATGCAAAGTGATTATAACAAGGAAGAAATTTGGGATCAAAGGGTGGGAACTCTAGAGCCTCCTTCTGCTTCTCCAGTCTGGGCCTGGAGAGACCCTAAGTGAGGTACAGACATGCATGTCAGTGCCCTTTCGCACAGAAAATAGGAAATGAATTCCAAACAATACTGGAAACAGCTGACCCTTTTAGCACAAAGCTTAAATATGCCGGTGCTTAGCCAAGGCAGCATGTGCAGAGTAAATATTTTAATCCTTAATTAATCACTTTGGTTAGATTGGTAAAACAGAAGTCTAATGAAAATAATTTGAAATTTCCTTCATGAATAATTGCCTTGTTCGGGGAATTGTGGGAAGAGCCAGCACACTGACCTTCCCTCCTCACTCAGCTGTACTGCTCGGAGACTTAATCTGTGTCCTTCAACCTCTTCCAGTCCCCGTTATGAGATTAGAAATACCTTCTGTGCAGTTTAGCAGCAGCAATGCAGTGTGACAGTTGAGCTGGCGAGAGGAAAAGGACGCAGGACTCCTGGCTGACTGGCTGTGGAGCCTGGTGGTGACTGGCGTTTGTGTGGGGGGAGCATCTTCGAGACCCTGCGATCTTTCATTAGGCTATGAGCAAGATGAATTGCTGCAGGTGATTGAACTGCTCCTGTTCCCCCCCCTCTTTCTTCTTCTTTTTTTAATTAGAAACTTGACTAATAAGGTACCCAGGGTTTAGGCATTTACAAAGAGGGGAGAAAGAACTTTCCAGCTCGGAGTGCTGAATGCTACCTTGATTAGCAGTATGCCACCAGATTTAATTACTTCTTTGAGTAAATCAAATCTTTCTCAGAGGGCAATGCTTCCTAGTGTGTAGAGACCAAAGGTTAAGTCACCTTACTGGTTACCTATTCAGACATGTTGGAACCTGTTAGAGCCAAGGCCGGAGTGAGCTCTACTCCACACCCCTTGCCCGTTCTCCTGGTCTTCCTCCCACTGCCCCCCAAGTCCTCCTCAGCCATGAATGCATTGCTTATCTGGTTGGAATGTCACTGGGAGTGATGGCTGGCACTTGGCCATGTGGCTGGTGCACACTGGCTCACACTGCCATCACTGCTAAAAATTGCCTGGTCCACCAGTCAGTTTGGCCGGTTCTGTGGACTGTCAAAGTCCACCTGGTGGACCATCTGCCACCTCCCCCTGGAGGTTCCTTCTCTCTTTTGTTTTCCAGTCTGGTCCTCTTTCTCAGTCTTGCTTTTTGATCTGGGAGATTCGAATATTTGGGGGAATTTTGCTTTTGCTTCTTAGCCATCAGAAAGGCAGGATGTTCTTGGGTTGCTGGAATGTATTTTGGATAATCGTACCTTAACTCTTGCTATCCTGAATCCATCTTGTACAGTGGCCAATAATTTGCTTAAAAAGCTTGCTTATAAGGCAGAAAAATACCTCTCAAATAGAAAGCATAAAGATAAACAACATGTAACCCAGGTGCTAATTGAATGAAAATCTGGATCAGATTTGGTGTCTCTATTCACAAATGGAATTAAGCACATTCCATGCCAAAAGGGCTATGGAAGTCCTCCATCTCGCAGGATCAGAGGCATGCAGAATTGGAAGTTAAAGCCATGGTTCCTGATCACTTTCGACTATTGTGAATGTGTGGAAGGGTAACTGTTGCACCAAACAGTATAATATTCAGGCAAATATGAGTAACTGAAGGTATTATTATTGTAATGATCATTTTTAATAGTAACTATGCAATAAGAATGTAAATTAGTATAGTCAGTAGAGATGAAAGTATAAAAGTTCCTCAAAAACTAAGATAGAGTTGATCTAGCAATTCTACTTGTGGAAATAGGTAGGTAGGTAGACAGACAGACAGACAGACAGAGATTTATACAGAGAAAATTATATATATATATATGGAATATTTGCATGCCCATATTCAGTGCAATACTATTCACAGTAACCAAGAAATATAAATGACCTTAGTGCCTTGGAACTGATGAGCAGATGAAGAAAGTACAAACACAATGGGAAGACTATTCCACCTTAAAGAGAATGAAATCCCGTCATTTCTGACATGAATGGGATTGGGGATCACTGTGTTAAGTGACATAAGCTAGGAACAGAAAGACACGCGCTTCATTTGCTCATCCGCATGTGGAGTCTGGAAAGGTGGAACTCACGGAGATTGAGAGCAGAATGGCAGTGAGCAGAGGTGGGAGAGCACAGAGGGGGAGGAGAGGGGAGGGGAAGGGACTGACTGTTGGCACTCAGCTACACTTGAAAGAGGTGCGAAGTTTTGGTATGCTACACAGAACAGCGAAGTGACTAGAGACAGCAATCATGTGCTCCATATTTCAAGCAATTAGAAGAAAGAATTTAAAATAGTTCCATGATAAAAAAAATGCTAATCGTTTAAGGAAATAACTTGAAACTGATTTAAACATTGTCAAAAGCATACATTTATAAACGCTCATGGGATGCCTCGTTAATATATACAACTTTTATGTTTTAGTTAAGATGAACCAAATTAACAACGGTTAAACAGTAACTTCAGGGGAATCCCAACGCCTGCACTGTCAAACCTCTGGATCATAGGGTCAAGTTCAAAGAGCTGTGGGGGTCACTTTCCGCTGCTGTGACAGAGTATCTCCAAGTAGCAATTCTGGTTTGTCTGGACTTGCAGTTCCTGGGTTTCAGTCCATGGCCTCTGTACTCTGTCACTGTTGGCCTGAAGGGAAGGAAATATCAGGGCAAAGCAAGGGTGTTGTGTGGGAACCTCTGCCAACACAGAGGCAAGAAGATCTGCTTCAACAGGCTTAGTAGCCAGTGTTGGTTCAAACTTCCAGAGTCTGAGCAGTTAATTTTAGGCATATATAAATACAGTGCAATTTGGGGGGAAAGTTTCCTGGTGTAACACAAGGCCATGTGTACAAGGAAGGCAAATTCCATCAAAAGAACATGTCACTTCTTCCTTGAAGACAGGTTCTAAAGATAAGATGTGTTATCTTAACATAGGTGGAGGGGGTCTGGTGTGATCTCAGCCATACAGATACTGAAGAGGTCATCTGAGCTATTAATCACCTCTGGTCCTGGTTGTGAGAACTTGGGGGGGGGGTCCAGGTACAGCCTGGCCCTACAGACAGCACAGGGGTACCTAGGCTATTAACAACCTCCATTGCCAGTCTTCTAAGTAGAAAATGTCTTTTTCCTAAAAAGATGGACCTTGACATTTGGCATTCCTGGCTTCCCTGGTGCTATTTGTGGACACAAGGACCTCAGTGCTCACAACAGCACTGGACCAGAAAGGTTTTATCCTGGCCAGTAGAAAAAGAAAGACACGGGATAGGGCCAGAGCAAGAAACACAGGGATCTACTCCCTCTAGCCCAGGCTTCTAATTTTGATACCATCAAAGTATGAATCTATCAGTGGGTTAATTCATTCATAAAATCAAATCCCTGATCCAATCAGGGGCAACGAGACCTTTATCACATGAGAATTCAGAAGACTTTTCAGGCTCAAATCAAATTTGACTCAAGAAGAAATGTCAAGAGCTACTGGGCTCCGCAGTCTTGATGAGTTTTCCCAGGCTGGGTCCTGTTGACGACCGCATGTTCTGCCCTTCCCTTCAAAGTGTTCAAGTTCATGTCTTCATTCGTTCAGGAACGTTGATTGAACACCTACTTGATACTAAGGGTTGTACCTAACACTGCCCTAATTAGACTTAACCCCTAACCTTATTTAACTTTTCCTTGACACAACAATTTAATCGCTTTCTGCAGCTTGTTGGGTTGTCTTGATCAGTACCATGCAGTTCACGATCATTTGGCCAGTCAGGTCTTTCTTCTCTTTTTTTTTTTTTTCTGCTTTGCTTTTGAGACAGTTTTGCATATCTTGGGTTGGCCTCAGCTAAGATCGGCTTTGAATTTGAGATTTCCCTGCCTTCATCTCAACTAGAAAAGGTTTAATAGGTCCTGTAGCCCCTCATACATGTTCATACAGGTTCATGAGTGACTTGCTGACAGGCACAGCTAATTGTGCAGGAGTCGAGACTAGAAAGCTGGCTTCTGGTGCTAGACCTTGCTTCCTGCAATACATTATGACTTTTAGCCTGAACAACTCATAGTTCTTTTGAACTGATTACCTCTGCTATCCAGAGGAAAAAATAAATTACTAAATTAAAAAGTTAAGTCAAATTCACTTTAAGCAGTGGGTAAAATATCATAGAGATTCAATCTACTTAATGATAATAAAGCCTGTATGAAACTTTCTGGTTTGGGAACTTTTCACTGTTGTTTTCCTTGGGTTCACTAGTGTTAACCCAAGGAATTTGCCCATCACGAACACTGGAGAGTGTCCAGTCTGCCCCATCTCTCCCCTTACCCTGCTTTAATTACTTCTTGGTGCTTCTTCATCAGCCAACCTTGCACACAAAAGCTGAATGCCTGGCCCAGGGCCAGGGCTGCCTCTCAGACTAAGCGAAACCCTGAGTCTGGATTTGGAAGCCAAGAGCTAAGTTCCCTCTTGCTTCCATACCAGCCTTTCCCAATGACAAGTCCCTGAACAACATAGACCTTCATCCTTTAACACAACTGGCAAGCTTCTAGAAGGTAACTGGTTAAGCCTAAGGTAAACCGGATTATTTATTTTTGGACAGGCATCTCATTCACAGAATACTTTGTTTCTTTATTCAAATCTTCTAGCAGCTTCTTATTGGTTTGCTTGTTTTTTTTTTATTTTTTTATCAGAGTGGCCAATGTTTTTTTTTTTTTAATAGATAGCCATGCATTTTTAAAGTAAATGTGTAAAAGTTCAAGCAGTTTATGTCTGTGAAACTGGGTCATGGCTATCAACATGCATGGAGCCTAGTACTTAATGCAAGCACTCGCTTTACTTTGGGAGACTGGAGAGAGAGATGAAGGAGAAACAAGCCGCCAAGGCTGGGATGTGAGGACTAGGGGGAACGTCGGTTGTTTGGAGGCACTGAAAGACCGCACACTTCCTGGAATGAAGAATCCTTGCCATACGATCATTCTGGAAAATGTTAGAACCAAGCTGTTTATCCTCAGGTGCTGGCCTTTGGAAGATCCTCAAATGCTGGATCTATTTGTAACCCCACTGACCTGACAGAGTTCCTAAGAGAATCATTTTACTTGGGAATGTCTGAGGAGAAAGAGAAAAGTGATCCCCATGAGATTGCCCCACCTTACATGCAAACTGGGCTCACAGGACAGACGGGTCAGCACTCATCATGAATGAGAACAGGGAAACAAACCAAGCTTAGGCAAGCACGGAGCCCACCAGCTCCAGGAGGGAGAGGCTGCAATATTATCCTCAGGGATTCAGAGGGTGTCTGCTTCAGGTAGATGGTTCCATCAGGTGGCTTTGAAGACTCATGTACCCAGAAGGTTTGATTCCCAAATACCTTAGCTCTTCTTACCATCGCTGCACTGTCTCATTAGCTTACCTGAAGGCAATGGCAACCCAGAACAGGCAACTGCTTCTACAAGTTGCTATCAGAGACACAGAGAAGAAACACACAATTTCAGCCTTCCTCCATGCCCTGGGAGAGAGAATCCACTAGGTATTAGCAGTTGTGTGTCATGGATACACTGAAGCAAACCTCATTTCCTCTCCTACTGTGTGATCAGGAAGTTTGGTGCTCAGACTTCCAGGTTAGAGTCTCAGGGCCATGTTCAGAGAAGCCTATCCTAGACCTCAAAGTGAGGAGAAGACTAATGGCCACCTCATAAGATTACTGAGAAAAAAATAGCATTATGTGCAAAGTGCTTGGACCAGTGGCTGGCAGACAGCAAGAGATCAGTGAATAACTCCTGCTATCTGTTCCATGGGTTGGACAGTTTGGTCCCATGCTTTCTGGAGAGGAAGTTGGGTAATGTGCAGACGACAGGCAAAGAAACAGTTTTGCACTGGCTGGAGCGAGTCTTTGAATGCCAGGAATGGAGGACGCCGAAGAAGAATGAAGAAGGCAGAAGCAGAAAGCGCCAGAAACTGGCACTCCTGACTGTAGCCCGCCTAGTACCCGGCTGTCCACTTCATTAATAAGACCTAAAGAGAAATTTTTAAGGACTCATGTGCCTGTCAACTCATGAGACTCAAGTGCACGGGGAACCACCAACTTCACAGATGCTAGGTTCTTCCTTTCCCAAATAGAAACCAAGAGAGACGCCTCACAGTTGCCATGGCTGCAAAGACACTATCTACTTCCTGGAAAGTTCACCGAGCACATGGACTCTATTCCTCTAAAGACTGGGGACCCTGGAGGGCCACAAACAAAGGAAGTGACGAGAGCAGCCACCTAGTTTGTTCCTGGATGTCTCCCGTCAGGCCTTTCTGAGAAAGTTTGGGTAGGCATCACTGTCTTTGTCTTACTCATAGCTGAGGCTAGCTTCATCCCAGCATAAAGAAAACTCATTCCATGGTGTCAGGGTGAACTTGGATGACCCCTTTATTAACAGCTCTGATGACACAGGACGTAAGCTTCCTTTTCGCCTATCCCCACACTATTCCGTTCACCCTACCTCTGCGTGCTTTAAAATTGATTTGGAGCACAACAAGATCAGAGAAACAAGGGCATTAGATAGTGTCCCCTGAAATGGACTTCTTGTACTCTTAAAAAAAATGTTCTTAGAAACACACGTGAATTTCTTTGCACTCAAATTAAGGCGGATTAAGGGAGCTAGACAGTTGCTGCCCAGTTCCCTTGGATCATGTGGCCAAGGCTGAAAAGCCTTAAGTTGCTGGCATGAGCCTAAGTCAGCAGCCTGATCTCCAAATTAATTTTTGAATTAGATGATTGTCCCCTCCCCCCTTTTCCTTCTAACTGAGACTTCCATTGAAAAGTGCTTAACAAACAGATGGAAGGCCCCAGAACAAAAGGCCGTTGTGAAATAATAAACGGAGGTCATTCGGAACAGTTTTAGGTTAGCACTGGAGATCCAATTAAACCTTTCTTTTAATTATATTTTCAATAACTATAAAAATGGCTTAAAGTAGAGGGGAAACATCATAGTTAGAAGCTAAGGAGTAGTTGGAAACCGCTCAGATCATCCCAGAGTTGGGTTTTGTGAGCTTCATATCCTTCCAGGAACTCAGAAAGAAGACCCCACACGGAACCCTGTCAGGCTTCGCTTTGCAATTAGAATGGTATCTTCTGACCTAAACAGTGCTCCTACTGACTACTCACTCACAGAATGTTTCTTTTTGTTTTGTTTTTTGAGACAGGGTTTCTCTGTGCAGTCTTATCTGTCCGAGAATTCACTCTGTAGACCTGGCTGACCTCATAGAGATCCACCTGCCTCTGTCCCCTGCGTTCTGGGATTAAAGGCGAGCACCACCACTGCCCAGCTTAATATTGGTTTTTAAAATGTTGATTACAAACTCCTTGATGATTAACTTGTGCTCAAACTCCAAGGGAGCTTTACTGATGAACAGTATTGAAATTCTCTTTGTTGGTTCAATGATAGAAATGATAGGAAAGTAGACACTGGCTCTAAATGAGTTCCTTACTGTTTGGAAATTCCTTAAATATAAAAAAAAACCCACTTATTGTAGGCCTGCAGATGTGTAGTAACTCATTTGGGAGAGTTCTTGCCTAGTGTGCACAAGCCCTAGGTTTGATGCCCAGTACCTCATAAACCAGGTCTGGTGAACATCTGTAATCCCAGTACCTGAGAACCAGAGAGAGGATGATCAGAAATTCAAAGTATCTTCTTCAGCTACCGAGCAAGTTCAAGGCCAGTCTGAGATATCTAAGACTTTATCTTAAAAAAAGATAATGTTTGTACCTGTTATTTCCCTGACATTGCCTTAGGCACTTGCGGATACATTGGTAAGCAAGCAATACAAAAATCCTGCCCTTGGGGGCTGGGGAGATAACAGACCCGAAGCAGATCTTTGTATCACAGGATGGCAATGCCTTGGCATAAAGCAAAACATGAAAGGAGGTGACGTTGCTGTGCAGAGAGAAGGTAGCTGTCACTGTTCTGATTAGAAAAGTCAGAAAAGGACCCATGAGAATTGATCCTTCACCAAAGGAGCCTCCAGGCTGCTGTCTGGGGCAAGAGCTGTCCAGGCCAATGGAAGAGCAAGGACATGTGCCTGCGGTGGCGTGTGCCTGCTACGTCTTCAGTTTACCAGGAAAGAGAACCTACAAACACCTCAGCGCAATGATTCTAGCTAGGCAGAGCCAGGCTGACTGAGGGGAGAAGTGTAAAGAAGTTAGAGAAAAGATGGGGACGCCTTTCGTGCAAGCTCTCATGGGCCATCATGGAAACATTTACATTTCCCCCACGAAGAGAGAGCGATGACACGGGTCAGCTACTCTCTTAGTCAGCTCAGGCTGCTGTGACAGATCCCTGGCAATTTAAACAACAAACCTTTCTTTTGCATGGTTCTTGGAGGCTAGAGGGGTGGGCTTGCCCTAACGATGAGGTTATGGTAAAAACCTATTTCCTGGCTTGCTCTGTGTTTTCCCACAGTAAGAAGGAATGAAGACCCCTGAGGTCTTCTGAAGGCACCAATCCACTCACAAGGGTTCCAGATTCATGACCTAATTCTATCATATCGGACAGTAGCATTTCAAGGCCTGTGTTCTGCAAGTACACAAACACACGGCGAGCACTTGGGAGGGATAGAAGGACAGAGGGACAGGAGCAGGGGATGAGATGAGCAGTATCTGCTGTTTGGAAGCTCCAGTAGAAGCCTGCAAATCCCAAAGCGGGATGTTTCTTTCTTTCTTTTTTCCTTCCTTCCTTCCTTCCTTCCTTCCTTCCTTTCTTTTCTTTTTCTGTAAAGAATCAGATAATGCATATTTTACACTTCGTAGACCATCCGGTTACCTTCTCAACAGCTCAACTCATGGCTGCCTTTCTAGTTTCACTTGTAAGAGAAGAGTAGCCAGGTTCAATGAGCAATCCAGAAGATAGTCTGGACTTGCCCCTTAGCCTGCAGCTTGGGTGGCCAAGTAAAAATCATTAAGATTTAGTTAGTGCTAAGTTAGTAATCTAGTTTCTTCAGTTGATAGAGTTATCAGTCTACAAGGATAAGTCCTTGTAGTCCTCTGAGCTGGCATTATTCATATGAACACATCGATTTCTGTCTTTATTTTCTTGTGAATAAAACAGAAAAAAATGATCTTGGATTCAGAAACAATCCATCAGTAACTGGCTAAACAACCCTATCTAGAGAGACAGTGACTATCAGCCGCTTCGAGGAGATAAAACGCTGAGTAACTGAAGGAATAGGGAGGACAAAGATAACCCTGGATGCCCATGCCTTCCAGTCTACGCCCTTCTGATCTACATCCCAGCGGTTTCCCAACCAGGCTGTGATTGCCAGCATCCTGCATCTGCCAGCTTCCAGACTTAACAGAAGGAACGCCAAGGGCCTTTAGTGGTAGTTCCCACCATGGCTACAACTTCTCAGCTTTACCAGCCTCCTTTTATTAAAAACAAATACTTTTCTCATAGAGTATATCCTGGTTACAGTTTCTGCTCCCTCCACTCCTCCCAGTTCCTCCCCACTTCCCGTCCTCTCTGGATCCACTCCCTTTCTGTCTCTCATTAGAGAAGAACAGGCTTCTAGGAGATACAACCAACAGGACAAAATGAACTATAATAAAATGAAATCAAAACCATCTCATTGAAGTTGAGCAAGACAAGACAACAGAAAAATAAAAGAGCCCCAAGAGAACACACAAGAATCAGAGACCCACTGTTTACACACTCAGAAGACCCCTAAAAAATACTAAGCTCACAGCTGTAGTGTGTGCACAGAGACCTGGAGCAGAACTGTGTCTGCCCTGTGCCTGCTGCTTCAGCCCCATGAGTCCATATGAGCCTGGCCCAGCTGGTTTAGAGGACATTGTCCTCCTGGCGTCCTCCATCCTGTTTGACTCATTCATTCTTTCTGCCTCCTCTTTTGCGGGGTTCACTGAGCTCTGAGGGGAATGATTTGATGGAGGCACCCCATTTCTATCAGCTTTATTTTTATACATATATATATATTATTGTGTGTGCACATTACCATGTGTGCACATGTGACAGTGCAGGCGTGCAAATGCCACAGCATGGATGTGGTCAGAGGACTCCGGGATCACATGGATGCAGTCAGAGGACTCCGGGATTGTGCACATGTGACAGTGCAGGCGTGCAAATGCCACAGCATGGATGTGGTCAGAGGACTCCGGGATCACATGGATG
>NC_022019.1:1023307-1056434 GCF_000317375.1 Microtus ochrogaster
TCACATGGATGCAGTCAGAGGACTCCGGGATCACATGGATGCAGTCAGAGGACTCCGGGATCACATGGATGCAGTCAGAGGACTCCGGGATCACACAGCATACATGCAGTCAGAGGACTCCCTCCAGGAGTCAGTTTTCTCCTTCCATCATGGGTTCTGAGGATTAAACTCAGGCTGTTGGGCACGCCTGCTGGTCCTTGGCTCTATCTTTTGCCGGCGGCATCCACCAGCACGGTCCACTTGGTGACTCTGGCCTCTGAAGGACAGCAGCTCCCTGCTCTTGCAGTCTCCAGTGGAGCTCGGCTCCTCTTCAGATCGTCTGTGGAGCTGGACACACCCGCCTTAGAGTAAATTCTTCCTGTTTTGAATGCTATGGTGGGTTTTGTTTTTCTGTTTGGACCTGGCTTGCTGCAGGTCCCCTTATGAATGTCACTCTGAAGAGAGGGTCAGCTGCCGATGTTTACCAGACTCTCACGGCTACTCTTACCATTTTCATTAATAACCTGGATAATGATGTACCAGATATGTAAGCTAATCACACTTGCAAATGCCCTGGAGCTTATTGGAAAAGCTATTTGCTATGTGACAGAATCAGAATCTAAAAATATCTTAATAGACCGAATCTAACAAGAAGGGATTTAATGAGAAAAAAACGGTCAATTTTTTCACTTGGGCCCCCAAATAAGCATGGGATGGGGAAGCTGAGACACTGAAGCATCTTATGCATTTTCATTTCAGGCATGCCTCACAGGCAAAATTTTACAAAAATAAAAAAAAAATCCAAAAGACGCACTTGTGTCATTAAGGACTGTGGCATCAACTGAGCCTTCTCTACTCTTTCTGGATCAGCCCGATCTTAGAGTTCGCATCTAAGATTGCATAGCTTCCAAAAATAACAGTGTCATTCCTGAGAGTGATAAACAAGGGAAGGGCAGCTCGAGTCATTAAAGGAAATCTTAATTTTCTACCCGGTTTCCTCTGTGCTGTCAAGAATTCTAAAGATGCTATATTTCCAGAAACAGCATGGTAGCTTCTGCGAGTTTTCTCCCTTAGCCATCCAGCAAGTTATGGTGTACAGGCTTAGGTGAAGACAAAGCTGCCTCAACTGCCGCCTGTGAGGTTGATTTCAAATCCAGTCTCTTATTAAAGGTGTTAAATACTGAAAAAAAAATAAAAGGAGAATGGAAAGGAATGGGGAAAGGAATGAAGGGCGAGAGGGAGAAAAAGGGAGGGAGAAAGGAAGGAGGAAAGTGGGGAGGGAGGGACGGAGGGAGGGAGGGAGGGAGGAAGGCAGGCTATGTTGCCCCTGAGAGGGACTCCAGCAGAAGACTGTGCCATGCCCATGCTGGTAGAGGGTCACAGGGGACTGGAGAGAAGAAGGGATAATGAGGTGTCGTAAGATGAAGACTCCAGGGCCATTGACAAAGACAGAGACTGAGGCCCTGGCAACAGCATCTGGGTCCAGGACTGATGCTGTTCTGGGACACAGGAGGGTTGTCTGGATCCTAAGCCAGCACGGAGCTGTCAGCTGGGGACAGGAGGAGGGATTTACAACCTGGAGGCAGTGATGCTATCCTGAAGTGCACACCTCCAGTTTTTGCAAAACTTTTTGTACATCTAGATTATTTGCACTCGTAGACAACCCCGGCTGCTAAGAACATTCCAAAGACCCGCCTCTCTGCCCCTTCCAGGGAAACCCACTCAGAACTGGCCTTTCAGCGCAGCCTCTCCTCCTCTCCCTCCTTCAGTCAAGATCATCTGTTTGGAACCTTTAACTTCTTATTATATGACGAGAAACTTGGTCCTGGGACGATAGGTCCTCTGGACTACAGTTGACAGAGATTCAAATCCCATGGTGGTCTCAGTCTGCCAGGTGCAAATCCCTACTGTCTGTTTGCCTGGGGTTAATATCAACTGTCCATCCCCATGCACCACTGAGGTGCTAGGTCTCGATCTTCCCCCTTCCAAATTCCTCCAAACTGCAGGTCATCACCCACCATTTAGTAACTACCTGACAATAGTTTTCATGTAGCTGGAACTCACTTAAAGGGAATGAAGCAAAGTAATTCTAAACAACTGATTCTTTAAAATGTTTTAATCCATTAAACCTATTGGCACTTCTGCTTCAAATTCTATTACTGTGGTTATTTTGAATAAAGAGTTAGTGTTTAGCTCTCACTCTAAGCAGAAAATGGACTATCATGTCTGCTTCTCATAATTTTTAATGGTGATAAGTTATTGGTGGTGTCACATCATGGCAAAAGGCCATCTGGTGCTTTAGAGAGAAGGCTTCCAAGAGGTGGGGCAGTACCAGATTTCTATACTTCTGCACAGACAGGAGTGGCATAGAACAGGTCGTGAACAGCTGTGGTCAGTATATGACTTTTAGAAAGTTAAAGGTAGGAAAAGACGAATTTTATAGCATTTCCTCACAAATGGGAAATCAAAACTCTTCAGGCACGCAGCAACCTGCTTGGGCATATATGATCTGAGTCCTACACGTGTTGGCGTTGAGAACGGGTGCTCTTTGTGTTAGTGTTCCACACTGACAGCTGGGTCCAGTCCTGGTACCCTTAAGAATGGGACAATGGGGGCTGGAAAGATGGCTCAGTGTTTAAGAGCACTGGCTGATCTTCCAAAGGACCTGGGTTCAATTCCCAGCACCCACGTGGCAATTCACAAATGTCTGTAACTCCAGTTCCAGGGGATCTGGCACCCTCACACAGACATACATGCAGGTAAAATCCCAGTGTACTTAATAGATAGATAGATAGATAGATAGATAGATAGATAGATAGATGATTGATAGATAGGTAGGTAGATAGATAGATAGATAGATAGATAGATATATAGATAGATAGACAGACAGACAAAAAGAATGGAACACTAATGGTCCTCCTAGAGAACTACTCAGTGTATTCCTTCAGGATCTTGTCTGAGAGTTGAGGAGAGAAAGAGAGGATGTAGAAATATTTCCAAGTGGGAGCAAGAGAGGTTTTCCTCCCTCTTTGGTGCAGCAAGCCTTCTCCAGATGTTGGAAAAGGGAAGCCAGTTCACTGAGGAGGAGTTCAATGAACTCAGAGCACCCAGCCACAGTCTGCATTAACCAGAGTGCGCTAAGAAGGTAACAGACAAGCGGCCGGTGTGGCCTCGAGAGCCCTGGGCTTTTGCTCTCATCACATACAACAGTTTCTTCCCTCTCCCCGTGAGAACGCTTTCAAAGGAAGATGATGCCTGCAAGGTGTACAGTCCCACATGCTGTCAAGGAGAAGAAGCCAGGGTCTCTTCTAGTGGGTGGGAGGTAAGAGTTACTAATCCAATCTGCTTGAGTTAACTCAAAACAAGGCTTAGTGAGGAGTTCCAGAGAGCGTTAATCTCCCTTTACAGGAGTAGACTTCAGCATGGCCACCAAGCCCACGGTTTATAGTTCTTGGGAACAATGAGCCAATTAAACTTGAGAGGGAAAAAGAATCTTGCCCAAGTTTACTGATTGTTACCTAATACTCTGAGTTGCTTTGATTTGTGATGATTTGGCTTTGTGTCTCAGACACAGGAAATAGAACATTTCATATTCATTAGGACGCTCCTAAGTATAGTGTACCTCCTAAGTAAATACATGCTGTTGCTTGCTGGCTATTCTTCATCTCCTGCTTTATTAAAGAGCGTTTGGAATATATTGTTTATATATAGCTGATAGTGCTTTGCCAAAAATGTACATCAATATTAACATATACCTTTTTTTCCAGGACAAATATTTAAAGCTTACATGAATTATAAGTGGAACAAATTGTTAGCTATTTAGATTTCATCCACTTGGAAAAGACTTTCAACTGAAAAATATGTCCTTTTTAAAGGGCACATACATCTTAAGAAATGCTGGAAAAGTATTTCCCTTCTTTTCCACCAATTTGCTGCAGTCATTCGTGCCCATAATTGTTGACGCTAACCTAATCTTAAGGTTTGGATATCTGAATGCATTCTGAAATTGTTCTTATTTGATTTTTGATTTGCATAAACAGTGGTTGGTTTATTTTGTTGACATACTGAATCAGGAGTAGGCGTTGTTAATATCAATTACTTTGATTATTGGGAGTGGGTATTTGTCTGACAATGCCATTGACTAAATGACTAGCAATGTGGTGACTGACTGGATACAGAAGATCTCTCGTGTGCTTCTCCTTACAGAAACAATCTCAGTCAGTCTTAAGGTCTAGAATTATTTTGCAATTTGCACTACATAAAACTGTCAGGAAACACTCTTGTAATGTTTCCAGTAATTTGCATTATGGTGTGTTCACAACTTTGCTTTGTAATGAAAGTTTAATGGCAAAGGAGTCATTTTAATTAATCAAGCTTGCAATTAAACAAATACATTTTTATGTTCTGTACCTTCCACTTGAATTTAGGGTGTCAGAGTCTTTTTAAAAACAGCTAAGCTTATTTATACTAGTTAAATAATAATTTGATATTTTTACCTGTGTTTCATTTCGTAGTCCAGGATTTTTTTTTTGTTTCTCAGCATCAGAAAATTGAAGCGATGATAGCTAGGAAAGTTACTAAATATGATTTTTTTTAATAAAAAAAAATCTTAGTTCTTTCTTCCAGTCAGTGCCCATGTGTAAACTCCACCAACATCAGCTGCAGCCAAGTCGCCATGGGCAGGCTGTGGGAACCCATTTCAGGAAGTTGGTATTTGCTGTGCAGATGGCCCAGCTATGTTCTCAAAGAAGTGAAAACTGTTTCTGTTTTAAGTTTGTGAAACTTTGTGTGTGTGTGTGTTAGAGAGAGAGAGATTTTTAAGTTTTATTTGTAGTATCACTATGCAAATTTATTTATTATGAGTTAAATCGCACTGAAATGAAAATGAAAAGGCAAGGCTGTCCTTTAATATGGTTCACTAACCTTGTTCACACCGAGTTACTGACGCTCAGTAGGAGCTGGCCAACACCAGTCCTACTCAACCCTGGATGATTATGGAGGATTTAATTATAATTGAAAATGGAAAAAAAAACACCCTCACTAAAATCTAATCCAAAAATCAATTTTGCATAGAATTTAATAACAGATGGAAGCTTGAAGTCCTATGTTACCAACTGAAGAAAGAGACCTTAGTCTCCAGAGTCAGCCCGCTACCTGGTGGACACGTCCTGACATCCAGAGTCAGCCCGCTACCTGGTGGACACGTCCTGACATCCAGAGCAGCCCGCTACCTGGTGCATGCGTCTTGACCTCCCCTCTCTCAGCTTCCTGACAAAGGAGCTGGCCTCATGCTGAGGCATGGTAAATACATTATGAAATAAAAGCAGGCGTCATAAACAACACCAGCCGTGTGGAACAAAGGCGAGTCAGAGGCTGCGGGCAGTTTCTCCCTCTCTTGTATGTAGGCGAAGGGTTCTGCAACCATAGTTAATAGTTCTTGCATTCTTCCTCTGGGCCTGCTGCAGAGTGGACGTCAGTGGCTGCCCATGAAGCTAGAAGAGCTTTAAAATGCTTTACCTTCTGCCGAGTTTTCCCTACTTGCTGTGTACACCAGCAGAAGAATCACTGACAGGAGGGAAGGAAGAAGGACATGGCCGCATTTCCTGTTCATCTGCCATGCTTGCGGGAGGCTCAGGAGCATGGTCGGTCCTGTTCTGTTTCTGACATAATGCAACCTCTCCTACACGGCAAGAAAAAGCTAGCAAATGCTATTTTTGCTTTTCTGATGCAAGAATCCAAGCACTTTAGAGAGCCAACTTGTTGGTTGCTGTTTTTGTTTGTTTTGTTTTGTTTTGATGTAGATTGTGATAAAATACGGAGGCTTGTTTGGCATATACGCACTTTAATAACAAAAGCCCTGAATCAGATCGCCAGGGTGAATGCGAGGCTACGGGTGTAGTCCACATACGGAAATACGTTTTTCCAACGAAAAGTGGAGTTTTGGTATTCGTAACAGTTAAAGGTTCCCCAGTCAGAGCCCTTAACTTGGTTCTTGTATGGCCGATAAACACCTCAGTCCCTAGAGTTGTGGCTGCCCCAGAGAAGCCCATGGTGGCTGCGTCTGGCCATCAGTCTCACGCAGGCCAGTAACACCAGTGAAAATGTGACTGAATCACAGTCCCGTGCTGAAGGGAGCAGTGGACTTTTGCTTGCAAACCCAACCTTTCAATTTGGACAAAAGGCTTGAAAAAAATAAGAGTAGTTCTTAGATGTAGTTTGGTCGATCAGGTGAGAGGGAGCTGGCTGATGAGGCTGTAGACAGATCTGAAGGCAGGCTGCCACAGCAGACGTCATGCTGTATGAAGACACACACAAGAGAAAGTTCCTGGCTCAGGGATGCCTGTACTTTTGACAATCTGAAAAATTGTTTTGCGACCAGGGCGGTGCTTTTGAAGGCCTAGTGTGTATAAGTTTAGTTCTCTGGTGTGAAAATAAACCGCTATTACCACAAATGATCTCAACTAAACCCCAAATTTGTAAATTCACCTTCATCTTTTCTTCTTGTAATCCCTGACACAGTACTTTCCAGAAAAAAAAAAATTGGCTTTTTCATCCAAACTTTCCTAAAAGTTTTTTTCCCCCAATATCTTTCTTTATCAAGTGGAGAACCATTCACCCACACACCTGTGCGACCATGCTTATCAGGTCTTAGACGGTGTTTACAAAATTCAAATGTCTATCACATTGTGCCTTTTGCCTTCAGAGAAAATTTAAGTAGAAATTTTAGAAAATCCACATCTGTTAGTGGTGAAATGCTGGCGTGTGGGTGATCCTGTGTTCTAACACCCTTACTTAGCGCCCTTGGACACCAAAGCCCAATTCCCTTCTGATACAAATGTTTATTTATTGTTTAGCTCAGGACTTTCGGGTGAACTTGATTTTTCAAGAAATTTAAATGTATTTATTATTTTTCAGTATTTTTAAAAACTGAGAACTTTTAAAGGAGAATGAATCCTGCTCTGGGGAAGAGCCAGGCACTGGTCCTTTTCCTCTCTTGTCTTTCTTTCCCCTCCTCCCTCCCTCCCTCCCTCCCTTCCTTTCTGGTTTCCCTCTGTTCTTCTTTCTTTTTTCTGAACATATTCATTTGCTGAAAATGGCCTGCAATTGGGCATGAACAATAATATCCACTTTGCTTCCTCTCATGAATCCAGGGACGGTCCAGTCTGAACGCATTCCATGCCTGAAGCACAAATGCATTGCTTTGTTTTACGACATGTTTCGTTCCATCTGTTGGATGCCGGGTAAGTCAATATTTATCACATTTATAGAGTCTGCATTGCTAGCGACCCCAATACAACAGGGAAACAAGCCCACCATCCTTTCTTCCTGATTGTAAAGTTTAAAAGTCTTATCTCTGTGATGTTAATTTCACCATTTTCTGCTAAAATACTGAAGTCTGACGCATGTTTAAGTAAATCATAAAAACACTGCATTTTCAAAGTTTTTCATTCCCCAGCCCTCTGTAATTACCGTGTCGTGATTACGGTTTTGCTTTCACTACTGCTTTCTGTGGAAGCCCCAGGAAAGAGTTACTAAAAATTAAATTTCATGCTTGCGTGTGTTTCTGTGATCTGCTGCGTGTATGATCTCGGAGTGCAAACTTCTCTCAAAATAAATGGATTACCCTTTTTACTACACTGTCTGATGTCTCCTCCGCTGATAGCCTGGCTTCCCTGTGATCTCCAACCCACCTCAATCAGAACGACAAGCGTTGAAATGGGGGCCTCACGGTGGCGCCCTCTGCCTTCGCCGGCCTCTTCTGCAGCACGGAGCGGCTTTGGCTGCAGAGAAATCTCAGTTCCTCATGGACCCCTCCTTGCAAAGGCCCCCAGGAATCCTAACTCCCACCAATGGAGTCCGCTTTAGGAAACGCTGGCCTAAAAACCAGGATTTTGAGTTCTCAATGCCTTGGGATGAACAGTTTTTGCTGTAAAAAGTTCTGTCTTTATACCTGCCAAAGGCTGATTCAGGAGGAGGTGAGTCTGCTATTAAAAGGGACTTAATATATCTTACATATCCTAAAACTGCAAAAAATCTTAAAAGTTCCCGTGGACTCACACTTAGGAAAAACCTGTTGGAGTAGCAGGTTTTCTAAAAGCAAGCACGTGGGTTGTGGGCAGATAGCCTCTGACCTTTCCTAAAGTGTTCTGTAAATATCATCCGTGCTTAGGTTGTGAAAAACTAATGTGTTTCCACTAACAAAACTGTCTCGGGGTGGCTGCCCTCTAAAATAATGCCTGTTTTCCTATTGGGCTTCCTCTTGCTGGCTTTTTTTTTAAAAGGCAATTAAATTTCTCTAAGGGATTGTACTTTGAGGCTATCCAAGGAATTTTAATCAAGAACCAAGGAGAAAGCCAATTTTGAGTGGGTGTTGGAGCAGGGACAAAGTAGCAGACCTCAAAAGTATTAATCAGGTACATTTTCTAATATTGCCTTCTGACTAGCAGCAGATTGTTTCTTTCTAAAAAAAAAATCTTTAATAAATGCTATAAATAAACAATTACTTCTGGAATATCGGTTTCTTCCTATATGCCCAAGGTGATGCTTAAACAACAGGAGTATCATTAATTGCTCTTAGTACAACAATGGTGTTAATAAATACACCAATAGTGTTGCTTCTCTTCCCAGAGCTATCAACCATCAGGGACTTTCCTTTAAAGGAAACCCTAGAGCCTGTCCACATGGTAAATTTCAGGTCAGCCAAGGCTGCATCGGAGGATTGGGTCTCAAAACAAGAAACAAGGAAAGAAAGAAAGAAGGAAAGGGTATGAGGACATGGCTCAGTGGTTAAGAGCACTGCCTGCTGTTGCAAAGGACCTGGGGTCGATTCCCAGCACCCACATGGCACCTGGAACCATCCATGACTAGTTCCGGGGATCCAGTTCCCTCTTCTGAATTCTACGGGCTCTGGTACACAGTCATATATGCAGGCAAAGCATCCATATACCAAACACATGTAAATGTTTCTAATTTAAAAAATAAGTAAAAGAAAGAAAAGAAACACCAGGATGCATGACACCCTTAATGGAAGCCTTCTTTCAAAACGGGAGACTTAACACGTTATTAAATTGACAGTGATGAAACCAAGTTTCTAAGGCTGCTGTTGCCATAATTATGACACAGCTCACTTGTTCTTGTAACAGAGCAAAGGAACCAGCCAGGTGCCAGCAAGGGAAATCAGGCTGTAAAAGGTCCTAAGTGTCAGCGCTGTGCTCCTGTGATTCTAAAAAACGCCCAGTCACAGTCACAGGTGAGGTTGGTCCAGTTGTCTACCTTTGCACCAGCTCACACACCTAGAAAACAATATAGTTAGTTAGTTAGTCATGCTCCACTGTGGAAACATACCATGATACCAGCAGAAAGAAACACAACAGGCGTGTCATACAAGAAGCAGACGCTGTGATGTGTATGGAGCTCCGGATTCTCAACAAGGCAGCTGTGTTCTACAACCGCAACACAAACACGTAGCAAAACAGAACAAGGTCAGCGCATAGGCCCGCAGAAGCCACCAATCAAACACCCAGCTGTACTAAGGTCAGTGCTCAGGCCTGCAGAAGTGACCAGGCAAACGCCCAGCTGTACCCTAAGGTCAGTGCATTGACCTGCAGAAGCCACCAATCAAACACCCACCTGTACTGAGGTCAGCGCATTGGCCCGCAGAAGCCACCAATCAAACGCCTTGTTGTACTAAGGTCAGCACACGAACTTGCAGAAGCGACCAGGCAAACGCCAGCTGTGCCCTAAGGTCAGTGCAGAGACCTGCAGAAGCCACCAATCAAATGCCCAGCTGTACTGAGGTCAGTGCGCAGGCCTGCAGACGCCACCAATCAAACGCCTTGTTGTACTAAGGTCGGCACACGGACCTGCAGAAGCCACCAGTCAAACGCCCAGCTGTATTGAGCATGGCTCTCCAGCTGGAGGAGACTGGTATGCTAGAAAGGAGCCTTGCCCATCCTTGACCTTGGTGAAGGTCAGTAGGTCACAGAGCTAAATAAAGCTAAATAAAGCTAAATAAAGAGCTAAATAAAGCATGAACTGATACTCACTTCCGGTAAGAGACAGAATATCTGACATAAAACTCTTAGTAATTTCGGGAAAGAACTGTCTTAATCCGATGATATGTTGTATGTTACAGAAGGCTTCCAGTAGTCCATAAAAAAAGCATAAATAATAGGAAAATGTACATTTTTCTAAGTGGTGTAATATATCCCATATGTTAAGAGCTAGGTCATTTTATGTAACTATGCATTTTATGCAATCATTGTTTGGTAGGTTTAAATATTACACAAAGAAAAAAATTTTAAATTTTTATATAAGATATAAAGCAGAATGTGATGGTGCTCACCTGTTATCACAACCCTCAGGAGGCTGAGGCAGGAGGATTGCTATGAGTTAAAGGTCAACCTAGGCTGGAGTGAATGTGAGGAAAGTCTGGACCACATGGTAAGACACTGTCTCATAAAACCAAATATATGTGTGTTTGGATAAATTATAAATCATGCCTTTAAAGTCATCCATTGGTAAAAGAAGAAGAAACGGATGAAACAGAGCACTCCCGGAAATCACCTTACAACTCTAGCTCTAGTCTGTCTGTCCGGATGAGACGCTGGGCTCAGGGGTTATTTTCTCTTCTCTGTGCCCTGTGTACCTGAAGGGCTCAGTACACCCTGACTGAGGGAATGACTTTGTGTGCGTAGTATTAAGTTGATAAAAGACACTCATTTGGGTCTTGTCAGTCATGTGGAAACTGATGGCGGTTCTCACAGTTTAAGCATTTGTGTTGTCTGCATTTCTCTAGTGTTGACCACACCTGGCTTTGTTCTCTGGGCCTTGGAAAGTGACTTCCCTAAGGGCTGTGCCTGAGGTATTCCCTCGAGGGGAGCTAAGGTGGTTGATCATCAGGAGACTGAGTTCATAACTGCTGTCTTGCCCTTAGGCCTTCCTCCTCACATATTTTTTTCTGGAAGCAAGAAGTGATCTGCAGGATTAAAGTACACTGTGTGTGCTTGTTCGCAACAGATGGGTGCCACACACCTTTCAGCCTCAGCTGGATGGGAAGTTTGCTGGCAGAAGTGTCTGCTGGATTTCTAGGGAAGGATGAAGGATGTATTTCCTTAGAATTTTGTTCTTTCATGAAATTTCAGCTTAAAATGTGTTCAGTCTCTCCCTTCTATGAAATAGAAAAACATACAGATTGGGAGCTAAGATATTATTGGAATAATGATTCAAATCTAGAAAGGTATAGCCCAGAAAGAAGAAAAACATGACATCAACAAGTACTGCTAAGTATGACTATGCCCAGACTTGCATGGAGAGCCAAACCCAAGGCAAACAGAGGGTCTGACCAAGAAGACCCCCCAATAAATCAAGGAGGGCAGCCTGTATCCATTTGTAAGCTCACACTCTCTCACACACAACCACAATTAATAAAGCAGTGATTAAAAATAACACATGAATCATAATAATTGCAAGATGGTGCAATTAAAAGCTTCCACAAAAATCCACAAGAACAGTGCCTCCCAGGAGTGGGGTTCATCAGGGGAAGCTCTCTGAAGTAGTGGGATTTGAGCAGAGCCTGTTAAGTTCAATATTTTATGTTGCTCTTCATCCGACAAACATTGATGGAAGTGCCTTTGTGGCCTGGGGAGATGTCAAGATGAACAAAACAAGATCATATTCCTCTCTTCATTCTTTTCAAAATATTTTTTCTTTATTTTTTCCTTCCTTTCTGCAAGTGTGTGTGGCATGCATGGCATTCACCCGTGTATAGATGCATACCTGTGTTGCACATGGGTATCTGTGCAGGCATATGCATGCACATGGGTGCATATGAAGTGGATTCCTGCAGCATCCACATCAGGTGTCTTCTTCCACCGAGCTCCATTTTATGTATTAAAGCCAGGTCTCTGAATGGAGGTGGGCGGTCCTTGGACTTCCCACAGGTCAGGGAACCCTGATTGCTCTTCAAGCTGATGAGGGAGAGGGACTTGATCGGGGGAGGGGGAGGGAAATGGAAGGCGGTGGCGGGGAGGAAGCAGAAATCCTTAATAAAAAAAAAAATAAAATAAAGCCAGGTCTCTTGCTGAACCTGAAGCTTGCCATTTTAGGTAGTCTGGCTAGTCTGTTTTCCCCAAGGGTTTATCCAGCTCTACCCCCCAGGTGCTGGGATTACAGGCTTTTACATGGATGCTGAGAATCCAAACTCCAGTCCTCAGCCTTGTGAGGCAAGAGCTTTATTCACTGAGCCATCTCCCTAATTCTGTGTGCCTTTTGATGTCACATTGGAATTCCTGATCAAGTGTTTCTGGATCCAGTGATAACAAAGGCAGGCACAATAAGGAGGAGCCGTAGCTAATGTGGGAAGGCTGTTCACAAAGACCTCTTGGGTGCTCTTTGAAACAGGGTCTCAAATAGCCCAGGCTGGCCTGTAACTTCTTATGTAACTAAGGACAGCTATGAACTTCTGATCCTCCTGCCTCCACCTCCCAAGTGCTGGGATTACAGGGGTGTACAACTAAGCCAGGCTGACACAAATCCTGAACCAGAAGGAGTAGTCCTAAGATCTTGCTCAGCACAAATGGGTTTTTAGCAGCAAGTAGCTCATCCTATTATGTTTTTTAAAAAAAACAAAAACCTAGGCTTATGATTTCATATTTTACTTCTGGATGGTAACTCTGAACTTTGCAGTTTCTGGGATGCAGCTGTAAATGTTTGCTGAAATTATCGTAAATGTCTTCTTTTCTTTCTTTTCACTCATTCGTTCATTCATTCAGTCATTTTTTTTAATATTTTGATTTTGTTTTTTTTTTAAATTTATTTATTTATTAAGGATTTCTGCCTCCTCCTCGCCACCGCCTCCCATTTCCCTCCCCCTCCCCCGATCAAGTCCCTCTCCCTCATCACTTCCCACAGGTCAGGGAACCCTGATTGCTCTTCATTGAGTCATTTTTTGAGACAGGATCTCACTAGGTAGCACTGGACGTCCTGGAACTCACTCTGTAGACCAGGCTGGCCTTGAACTCACAGAAATCCACGTGCCTCTGCCTCCTGGGTGCTGGGACTAAAGGCGTGTGCCACCACCACCCATCTGCCGTGGATATTTTCCATCTCAAGTTCTTATAGTGTTACTTTAAAAGATTTCTAACGTTCTTACGTTGTTTTTATAGCTTCTGTTTGCTGTTTCCTTTTTCTAATTGCCACATTTAAAAAATCAAAGGTGACT
The DNA here is from genome assembly GCF_000317375.1 of Microtus ochrogaster. Taxonomy (NCBI): domain Eukaryota; kingdom Metazoa; phylum Chordata; class Mammalia; order Rodentia; family Cricetidae; genus Microtus; species Microtus ochrogaster. Next base: position 1,036,509 of record NC_022019.1, read on the forward strand.
GACATCAGCTGTGAAAACTGCCCCCCTCCCCGGCAGGGATATTTTCCTGTCTTTCTAGCTGCCACTCCATCAGTTACCCTCCTAGCTGTTGCACCCTAACCTTCCTGGTCCTGAATGATCCTGGCCCTTCATGCTGCTGTCTCTTAAAGTCTCTTGTCTAGCTCTGCTGTGACGTCTACAATGGGTTCTCAAGCCTTACCTGATTGTCCCCCCCCAACCATCCTTCCTTCTCCCGCCTGCCTTTCACAGTATCAAGGCTTCCCTATCACCACAGGTGTGTGACCGCATTTCCCCGGCTTCCTTCCTGCTTCCCCAGCATTCCTTCAGTTTCCTTTGTAGAGTCCCTTCTGCCCCTCACTCCCTCCCCATGAGGGCTGGCCAGAGTTCTGTCCTATCTTCTCTCATTATTCCACATGATTCCTTCATGGTAAGCCCTCTCAAACATATATCTCCAGCCCAGATCCTCAGCTGGACGTGTCCAAAACTGTGTCCCTCATTCCCCTGTCACTCACCCCTCCTGACTGCCACGTGTGCTCTCTGCATGTAGATGGGACATCCTCGCTCTCCCTGCCATCCATGCAGAAATCTGGGAGCTGCTTTAGGACCCTCCCTCCCTCACTCCCCACATTTGATCATCCTGGAGAGGGGACCCGCTAATGTTTCTGGAGCCAATGTCCTTTTGCCAACTCATTTGCCCTTGTCAGTTCTCTCGATTTCCAATACACTACCTTGGCAAATATTCACAATAACCTTTTTTCCCAAGGAAAAAAAGAATGCTTAGTTACAGGTGGATGGCACTTGCTGATACCAGGATGGGAAAGCAGGAAGTTCTGCTCTGGACCCTCCCCAGCACCCTGGTACTGGGTATTGAAGCCAGAACCTTTGCACATGCTAGGAAACTGAGCTCCATCTTCAGCTCTCATTTTACTCTGTATTCTGGGATAGTGTGCGGGATGGCTTTAGACACAAGCTAATGCCATCTGAGAGGAGGGAGCCTCAGTTGAGAAAATGTCTCGGTAAGATCAAGCTGGAGTCTAGTCTGTAGAACATGTTCTTCATTAGTAATAAATGGGGAGGACCCAGCCCACTGTGGGTGGCTTCATCTAAGAGCAGGTGGTCCTGGGCGCTATAAGAAAGCAGATTGAGAAAGCCATGGAGAGCAAGCCAGTAAGTAGCATCCTTCCATGGCCTCTGCATCAGCTCCTGCCTCCAGAATCCTACCCTGTTTGGATTCCTGTCTTGTCTTCCTTTGATGATGAGCTGTGACATGGAAGCATAAAGCAAATAAACCCTTTCTTCCCGACAATAGAAACCCGGATTGAGACAGATAGGGTCTAACTAAGTTACCCAGGCTTGCCTTGAACCTGCGCTCTTCCTGCCTCAGCCTCCCAAATGACTAGGCTTACCGGCTTACCCCAGAAGCCCCGGCTCAGGATCCGCGTGTTTAAGCACCAATTCTATCACTATGTGCTTCGGAAGAAGCGATGGACAACTAGCTTGTATAGTCTTTTCTTTGCTATTGAAAAGTATGATCCAAAGACTGATACACACCACATCACGTGTGGCCCTGCTGGAAATTCTGGCTCTCGAGGCCACCCAGGCCTACCCGGCACAATTTGCAATTCACTGTGAGTCTGGGGGATGCTTGTGTCCAGCTGCTGAGGGGAGGTGTGTGTGTACGATCAGTGTTTGTCTTCATGGCTCCATTCTTTCATTGAATAGCTTTATCTGTGGTTCACAGTGAGACTTTTTTTTTGTGGAAGACAGAAGCACTTCTAACTAATAGCAACGTATCTTTCCAACTCAGATCAAGAAAGCTGTAGGGACACACGACAAGTGGGGAGCTGGGGTCACAGCTGTGCGACCTGAAGAATATCTACTCCCTCTGGGGTGCCTGGCTGTGCACTACTCTGTCTCCTATCAGCGTCAACAGGACCATACAAATACAAATAAAGACACTTCTGAAAGGGGCGGGGAGCCTAGAGGGAGACGCAGTCCCTCTTCGGGTTCGTGACAGCGGTTGCCACCTGAGTCACACTCGTTTGCAGTCCTACAAAGCAGAGGCTTGGGTGCCGGATGCGTAGGCAATAGACGCAAGCACAAACCCAAGGATCCCTAGGTCTGTGGCCTGGCTTTCGCAGTGGGACCACACACGTGAAATCATCCTTTGTGTTGACTGCTGAGTTCCCCTTCACAAAGATTGTATCCTGGGAACCCTTGTCTCCAGCTCTGAGGCCAGCGTGGAGAGGCAGATTGGGAAGGCCCCCTCATCTGCATGAGCAGGGGAAGATTTGCTTTCTGCATTTGCTCTGACCTGCAGCTACGGTCTGCAGGACTCTTCCTTGAAGCCTCAGAACTCGATCCAAAGATCACTGTTGTCTTACAGTTTATATGAGAAAATCCGTCTCTTGCCTTCACAATTAACACTGAAATGCTAAGTGGTAATATTGATGAGTCTGGAGGGAATGTGAATGAGTCTCTCTCTCTCTCTCTCTCTCTCTCTCTCTCTCTCTCTCTCTCTCTCTCTCTCTCTCTCTCTCTCTCTCTCTCTCTCTCTCTCTGCAGGCTTAGTGAGATCTGTACCAGTGAATCCAATCCCATTAAAATGACTTGTAAAAAAGTGAGGTTTGCACGCTGTTAAGCCGTTTCTGCATGGCGGCAGCATCTCTGCATGCAGCGTGTACGTGTACGATGCTTCTGTTCCAAATCGAATCTGTGCAAAGGTGGTCTTCAGATCTGCCGTCTTCTCTTAGGGGTCTTCCGAGAGAAACACCTGCCAGCTCAATCTCTTCCTGATGGCGAGACCCTGGAGCCTTCAGATGCGGCGGCAGGAGGAGAAGTTGAATTGAGCACAGTTTCAGAAATACCTGTGACTAGGGGATTCCACGCTGCAGAAAATGGTGCCCAGAAACAGGAGGCTGACTTCCCTCTCCAGAACAAAGGTAAGATTTACTTTTTTGATGGCTGTGAATTTTTTCTGTCTCATAAGAAAGGAATTTAAAGAACCTCGATTCTTAAGGAAGTCAGAAGCAGGCAACTGAAGGTGGGCTGCGGTTGCCCTGATCTATCCTGCTCACCTTAGCCACACACCAGGCCTCAGGCAAGACCTTCCAAACCCTCATCTGCCTGCTGAAGTGCCAGTCTTCTTTCAACTTGGACCCAAATGGTGTTTGAACTTTCATCCCAAGAAGGCAGTTTTGAACATTAAGCCACTTCAAGACTTGAAAATCCCCTGGATAGATGAGCTGTTCTTAGGCAAGGATTCTAATATCCTGGTCTTTGACCAGCCAATGAAGTAGACACTGTGTGTCCCAATCTCAGAGGTGTTACGTTAGATGTGGCTTATCACCAGCAGGAGGCATTTCTGCCTGACCCATTTTAATAGATAAAAAAGCTGTCTGAGAAAAAGATAAGGGGCAGGTTCCCTTAACTTTTCAAGTTCTTTTATATGGGAAAAAGTAAGACTATAAAGACTATAGCTTTAGAAGGCATAAGAGAAATTGGAAAAACAACAACAGCAAAAAACAGAGCATTTTAGGGTAAGTTATGCTCATATTTAGGGGCCCAATTGTAGAAAGCCAAAGCCATACCTTAGGTTGTCAAGGTGGCTTTGCAGGTGAAGGTACTAGCCACAAAGCCTGAGGACCTAAGTTTAAGTCCCAGGACCCACATGGTGGGAGGAGAATTGACTCCCTCAAATTGTTCTCTGACCTTCACACACACACCCCATGGAAAACATATGCTCACCCCCACATAGACAAAAGTAAGAAAAAAAATTATAATACCTCACAATGTCTTTAGGAAACATGGCATTACAAACAATGGCTATTTGAATAGACAACCCTCTCTATTCCTGACTAAATTTATGGAGGATTTGCCTTTAGGCCACAAGCAGACCCAGATGAGGATACGCCTCAAAGAGACCATCTGAGGGGCAGAGTGAGTCTGAGGGGATTAACAGCAGAATAAAACCCAGATTAAATCAAATAACCAAAGAGAAATTAGTAGCGCTAGGAAGGTTTTCCTGTCTGTCTCAGAGAAACGCCTACCTCAGTGTACTCAGAGAGGAGGGGCACCTGGCAGCTGTCAGTCAAAGCCCCAAACTAACTTTGATTTCTATTCGGAGCACCCATGACTTGCTCCTTTAAAAAAGTAATTTATACTAGCTTTATTTTTCCTGTCAGTTAAAGTAACGGAGGCTGCCAAAACACTGTCACTTCTTCTAAGTGATTGCTGCCCTCCTTCCCAGGGCTGTCATAAGTGTCTCAAGTGCGTTTGTCTTTGGAATGTTGCTCCTTTATTGCCTTTTGTGGGTCCTGTCTTACTCTGGCATTTTTACTGCGGTAGACACATTGCTATATTACAGCAGGCCAAAGGTCATTCACACGGCCATCAATTCGAAGAATGATTTTTTTTTTTTGGTTAATAAAACTAACTTTCTTAGCTGAGGGCTGCTTGCTGTGAGGAGGGTATATATTTGCCAGATCATAGTTTTCTTGGAAGTGATGGAATGCCAACCATCAAATTATAATGACTTGTCAAAAACCAAATTTCCTGGGGCTTGGAGAGATGGCTCAGCAGTTAAGAACTCACGCTGCTAATCCAGATGATCCAAATTTGGTTCCCAGCGTCCATGTCAGGTCGCTCACAGCCGTTTGCAATGCCAACTCCAGGGGCTCTGATGTGTCCGGCCTCTGAAGTCACCTGCACTCACATGGCGGTGAAGCCACCTGAGCTTCCACGTCCAGGCCCATCCACAGAGACACGCATGCACATTCTTAAAAATTAAAGCTTTAGAAGAAATAGAGAAGCCCCACTAAATCTTCCTTTGAGTCACATGGGCTTTGAGGATGACGAGAAGGTCCCATTATGCAATAAAGTGGCAAGTGTCACCTTCCTCCTGCCTCACAAAGTCCCCAAGTCAGGGGAAACAGAGGTGTGTGCTGCCTAAGGCCAGGTTTTCCAGGGTGGGTGGTGGGCAAGGGGAAACCGCCAGCTGTCAGCAGTGTTCATTGACAAGTTCATTCCTGTTTTTCTCAGCTGGGGTTTTGTAAACACAAGGTGGGCATGACGACAGGACACACCACCTTGGTTTATGTGGAGAAAGAAAGGCACACACAACACCAGATCTCTACCATGTGTTAGCCAGAAATGACCCGTGGGACTTCTCAGCAAACTCATTGGCCAAAATGAGACAGAGGACCCCCCTTACCTACAAAAGGCCACGAAGGCGTGTGCTGGAACTATTTGGTGATTACCAACAATGATGGCCACAAAACATTTTATATGCACAACTGCAGGCATGCAAGGGTATGTGAAAGGGAGAGAGCAAGGGGGAAGGAGGAGGTGGAGTCAGAGACAGACCTGATCTCTTTCTGTAGGTGAATCAGGGAGACTTGCTCCAGCTTAGACTCCACATAAAGCAGGACCGTCATGTTTTCATGGGGACTCCACCCCACCCAATGCCCAGGCAGTGTGAGTAAAGAGAGGGGTCCTAACCTACGGTAAGATCTCTGTTCTCTCAGTCCGTGCAGTCCACATGAAACAACTGTCAAGACAGAGAACATTCTGCACGGGTGACAAGATCCTCCAGTCAAATGCCACCTAGGGAGTAGCTTTTGAGTAAGTAGGACACTCTGCTGCAGCCAGGGCTGGGGCAGAAAACACACTGGTGTGACATTGGGTCAGAAGTCATCTTAGCTCTCAGATACTCATGTGTACAGATAAGCTTAAACTTGGTGTGGGTCTGAGTCACACATAACAGATCACATTATAACTCTTACTCCGGAAGGGCATCGCAAAGCCCTGTCTAGGACAGACAGACTCAGTGATGTTTCCAGTTCATTACTTCATGCGACATCAGGGAAGACAGATGCTCCCAGCCCGCTATAGAGAGTGCAACATTCCTTTCAGTTCCATTAATAAAGTAAGGCTCGGAGATGGAATTTCCCAGGTGAACTCTGCCCTGGTCATGTAGTGAGCTACACAGTGCAGGAAAAATACCAAGGGCACCGGGGCACCTGCCTCACCAGCAGACCCAGAAGCTCTGAGCTTTCCAGGCATCCCTGGGCTCAGGATCATGGGTCAAAGTTGCATTCCTGACCCAGCTGGTGGGTTGGAACCACTCAGGGAAGACTCCTGCTGATTGGCAATGGGGCCAACTAATGACCTGGTCCTGCTGTGGTCTGAACCAGCGAGTGTCTCCCAGCACAACCACATCCCCAGTGGAACCTGGGGGCCTCCTGAAACAAGTTATTCAGCAGGAAGCCTTGGGCTAGGAGTTAGCGAGACCCAGGTTCTGATCCCAAGCCTGCTGCTGACTGGCCTCATTGCACCTACATTACATGCTCTTTCTGACCTGTTTCTCTTCGTATGAAATGTTGCATTTGAATTAGCTGGGGCTTTTCAAACTTCGTTTTCCCACCTTCATTACTAAGTGAAACCTGGCCACCCTGAGTTAGTGGAGGAGTTGTGAGACACAAGCCCCACCCCACCCCCAGGGCCTTCAGGGCTTTCTCACCTCCTTTGCTTCTCTTTGAGACCTCTGGTGCCTTGAACACTTAGGAAGCCTCACTATTTCACACAGTGCTCACATACCTTTCTGATATCAGAGGGTGAGCTCTCAGGTCCACCATGCCCTTCACTGTGAGACACACACCCCTCCCTGGCTGCCCCCCCCCCCCCCCCCGGCTGCCCCACTTTGCAGAATTCCCACGAGCAGACTAAAGACTTATAGACTCTCTGCCTTCCTCAGAGACCTCTGGATAGGGCAGGTTGAGAACAGGTGTCTTAGCTTTAAAAGTCCTGGGGGTAGGGGACATGTGTGGCTCAAGCCTTTAATCCTGGCACTTGGGAAGCAGAGGCAGGGGGATCTCTGTGAGTTTGAGGTCAGCCTGGTCTCCATAGCAAGCTTCAGGGCATTCAGGACTACAAAGCAATGTCGGATAGGGAGGAGTGTAGATGATAGTCCGGGGACCCAGAGTCTTGAGTAGACACCCCTAGTGGGGTGCACATTCATGACAGTCCACACCAGGAGTCCCACAGTTCTACATGGAGCAGATTAAAAGTAGGGAGAAACAGAAAGAATTTTGTGTAATGGGCATCTGGCTGGCACCAGCAATTTGTGCTGAGGTCTTGACATCCCCTCTGCTCTGCCTCCCTTCTGGAAGCATCCTGATACACAGTTGGAGACAACTGCCAACAGCTTAGGTTTTCTTGTGTGGAGTTTGCTTACTTTTAACCCTTTATAGACATGCTGCAATCAGCGATTTGAGCGTGTTATTTTAAAGCTCTCAGGGTGTCCAGGACTCTACCTTGCCCTAACAGAGCTAGATAAGGAAACCATTTCCCAGGTGAAAAATGAACAACGTTCCCACAAAGTCAGAATCCGTGGCTCACTATGCCTGACTGTCATGCATACTGGTGCATGGACATATGTGTCACTACCTCATGTGGCCCCCTTTCTCTTCTCTCTGTTGCCCCAATTTAATCATCATGGGAGCAAAAACAGCTCAAGGAAAACAGAAAAAAACATGGAGTTTCTTTTTCATCAGTGCTCCTGTGTTGTCCGTGGTCAAGTCTCTCTGGGTTTAAGCTGGCCCAGGGTAAAACAAACAAACAGAGGAAAGATTTGGTTCCTCAAGAAAGATGCCCTTCTTGTTTTTGGAATTATGTGGCTTTACTGAGTTATCTTTCATTTTCCTAGTAAAATATTGCATCTCTTTGGTATGTGTTGGGGGAGGAGTGTTGCACAGTGTGCACACTAGTAGAGATAAAGGGACAACTTACGGGAATTTGTGGGTCCAGAGGATCAACCCTACTTGGTAGTGATTGCCTTTCCATGTGAGTCAGTCACCTTGCCGGTCTGCCCGCTATCCATTTGAGCAGACATGATAAGTAAGAATTTGCTTTCCTCTTAGCTGTAGAATCAGATGCCTTTGTGAGCCAAGGAATGGGGTAAAGACTGGAAAGGGAGCTGGGGTAACCTGTGCTGAGTGGACGCCATCTAACTGGAGTAACTTCTCCTCCTTCAAGTGGAATACAGGCCAAATCCAGACCTTTGGCTTTTTCTAAGAAATAGAGAATTCATTTTAAATCAAATCAATTAATTTTAAATTTTGGCAAAACTATAACAAGAAAAGTTAAGAAAAATAACAACCACCATGGGGTTACCAGATCAGCAGGCAAGCAAGACACCTTATAAAATTGTAATTTCAAGTAAAAAGTGGGTAGGGTTTAGTGTATCTCAACTATTGTATGAGGCACATATTAAAATACAATTTGTTGCTCATCTGTGTGGTGGTTTGAATGAAAATGGTCCCCATAGGCTCATAGGGAGTGCCACTGCTAGGACGTGTGGCCTTTTTGGAGTAGGTGTGGCTTTGTTGAAGGCAGTGCGTTACTGGAGTGGGCTTTGAGACTTCAGGTGTTCACGTCAGGCCCAGTGGCTCACTATCTCTTCCTGCTGCCTGCTGATCCAGATGAAGAACGCTATGCTACCTCTCCAGCACCAGGTCTGCCTGCACACCACCATGTCCCATCATGACAATAATGGACTAAACCTCTGAACTGTAAGCCAGCCCCAATTAGTTGTTTTCGTTTATAAGAGTTTCTGTGATCATACTGTCTATTCAAAGCAATAAACCTTGACTAAGACGATGTGAAATTTGAATGTAACTGACAATCCTAGGCAAACCTGTGCCTGTGGGTCACACTAGCATGCCATGTACCAGCTGGCCACCTCCTCTTCTGATAAGCATTTCTGCAGCGTATCTGAAAAGTACAGTGTGGTTTCCTTTTCTGATGTGGGAGTGTCATATATCAATCTGTTGATTTCATTGGTTAATTAATAAAGAAACTGCTTGGCCTGATAGGTTAGAACATAGGTGGGTGGAGTAAACAGAACAGAATGCTGGGAAGAAGGGAAGTTAGGCAGACGCCATGCCTCTCCTCTCCAGGTCAGACATGCTGAATCTTTCCCGGTAAGACTGGTGCTACACAATTACTAAATATGGGCTAAGCAAGATATCAGAGTTAGCCAAGAAGAGTCTAGATATAATGGGTCAGGCAGTGTTTAAATGAATACAGTTTGTGTGTTGTTATTTTGGGGGCTAAGCTAGCCAGGCGGACAGGAGCCAGGCAGCAGGAATGCAGCCTGCTCCCCTCAACACTTTTCCACTCTATATTTGTGGGATATACGCACACTGTGCGTTGTGCCGCCACAGTGTATTCTAGAATGTGGTACAGGTAGTGAGCATTTCCACACTCTCTGGATTGTAGCGTACAGTAGTGTGTTCTCTAATTTTCCAGCAACTTGACAGAAGCTAGAGTAATCTGAGAGGAGGGACTCCAATTGAGAAAATGCCCCCATAAGACCAGGCTGCAGGCAAGCTTATAGCTTCTTAATAAATGATTGACATGGGAGGGTTCAAATCACTGGGGCAGTGTCAGTCCTGGGCTGGTGGTTCTGGATAGAAGCAAACTGAGCAAGCCATGGGGAGCAACCCAGTGAGAATTTGTCCCTCCATGGCTGTCACGCCCCACCTCGTCCTGCAAGGAATGACGCTACCACCGGAGCTCTTCTTACTGCAGTTTATTCCAGGACTTTATTCACTTTCTCTCTCTCCTTCCCCTCTCTCTCCTCCTTTCTCTCTCTTCTCTCCTTTCTCTCTCTCCCTCTCCCTCTCCCTCTCTCTCTCCCCCTCCCTCCCCCCCTCTCTCTCCCAGGGCAAACCTCTCCCAGCCCTTAAGTAGGCATGGGCTGCCAATCCTGGATTGCCAGGTGGGCACTGCCCATAGGTTCACGCATATGCAGGCAGCTGATAATCATTGCATGATCATAGCATAGGTAGCCATAGGAGTTGATTATACATCTCCATCAGTTGTGATTCCACGCAGCTCGCTACACATGGCCTCTGCATCAGTCCCCGCCTCCAGGTTCCTGCTTTGAGTTTCTTTCTTTCTTTCTTTTTTTTTTTTTCTGGTTTTTCTACCGCGCCAACCAATCTCCCCAACTTGCTTTTGGATACAGTGTTTCATTCCAGCAACGGAAACACTGATTGAAACCACTAGTGCCGCCTCACTGTCTGGGGAGCGCTGCATTCTGTAAAGGATAGTTTGTGTCGTCTTAATTGTGCTGAAATGAAATTCAGAGATATCATAGTTCAACTTTCAAAAAAATCAACCTAAGGCCCTAATTATAAGAAATAAAGATGTGGAAGCCTTGCTTTGTTTTTTATTAGGTGTTTGTGTCTCTGTGTGGGTGCCTACCGCAGAATGTGGACGCTGGCAGAGACCAGAAGAGAGACTGAGATCCTCGGGAGCTTAAGCCACAGGTGGTTGTGAGCTGCCAGATGTGGGTGCTAGGAAACTCAGGTCCTCTGGAAGAGCAGCAAGTGCTCGCAATTGCTAAAGCTATCTCTCCAGCTCAAGAAATTAAAAAAAAAAAATCAGAAGCAAAGCAATGCGCAGTGCTTGATTGTGCTACATCAGTGTCTATAGGACACTTGGCAGCTGGTGGGCTGGGTGGAGCCATAGACACCACAGAGCACCACACTTCCCTGGACTCCAGCTGCTTAATCCTCATACTGCCCCACAGCCTTTGTGATGACCCAAAATAATAGTCCCATATGTATTTCCAAACGAGTCCTGGAGGAAGTGCTGGCGAGACTAGGGCTGTTAGCGAAAGGGTCAGAGCAGCAGTTAGTACATGGGGAAGGAGAGGGGGTAGCTGAGCTGGAAATCCAGGTCGGTGTTGCTGCTTTTATCTAGGGAAAACTGGATGGGAACTAGCTGAAACCGAAGGGAAAGACAAGAGGAGGCCTTACATGGGAGAGACCAGACAAACGAGAGTTTATTCTGGAATAAATGGATTCTGTTTATCCTAGACTTCTGCAGGAGTTCCAAGAGGAGCCGCATGGAGTTGGCAGGCGGTATGGTCAGAGGTGGAAGCCTGGAAGACAAGGAAGCATCATCTGTGTTGATGGGCGTCACTCAAATGAAGACCCTGTAAGAGGGGACAGGGCCCATGGACACAACCCTGAAAACAGTCTCTGAAAAGATTCAGTCTTCTATCATTGGTGCGGGGGAGGGGGGGATTGTCTGTATTCTGTCAATCATGTTTTAAATAAACACTTATTGGCCAGGCAGGAAGTAGAGGCAGGGCGATGGGAACAGGAGAATGCTAGGAAGGAGGAAGCCCATTCCTCCCACTCCTGCCCAGACCACCAAGAAGCAAGGTGTAATCTGCCCAGCTGAGAAAGGTACTGAGCCACGTGGCTAACATAAATAAGAATAATGGGTTGATATAAGGTATAAGAGCTAATAAGAAGACTGAGCTAATGGGCCAGTTTATAACCTAATGTAGACTCTGTGTAATTTTCTTTGGGGCTTGCCGGCTGTGGGGAACTGGGCAGGGCAGAAACCCCAACAAACAGGCCCCTTTGTGTTACATATCATGAATGAATGAAGCAATTTGCAGAAGGGGAGTGGGAAAAACCAAAGGAAGTGGTGTGACGGAAGGCACGAGAGGAGAGGAGGATGGACCTAAGACCACAAAGAGGTCCGCTGACAGCCGACGTGGGAAAGCGAAGCACGAGATTTCTGATGGCTGCGTAGCTGCAGATGGAGCGTGGTGCTGGGGTGTCAGAGCCTCGCTAGCGTTGATGAGAAAAGACAGGCATAGCCTTTCCCTCCCTTGTATGGGGCCAGACCTGAAGCCTGCCTGGTGCTCCACACACATGCTCTATCCGGAGTCACTCGTGTTCGGTTTTGTTTATTTGTTTGAGACAGTGTTTTGTTACATAGCTTTGGCTGGGTTAGACTCATTTTATAGCCCAAGCTGGTTTTAAAGCCATGATTTTCTTGTCTCTGCCTCTTAAGTACTAAGATTATAGGTGTCGACAACTATATCCAACTCCTAGGGACATTCTTAATGGTTTTGTCATTCCCTGAGTTCAAACTTTCTCCGGAATTCTTCCCCATCTCATCATGTCCACTGTTTTTAGCTGTTTCCCAGCCTTGTCCTCTTTCCAGGACCCAAGTGGGTCCCGATGGCACCCATTCTCCCTACAGTCCATATTCAGCACACACGCCACAGAAAGCTTTGGATTCTCTTCAGCTCAAAGCTCTGTAGATAGAAAGCCCCTCAGCCAAGAGTGAGCATAATAAATTAATGCATACACCTCACCTCCTGTTCATCCAGGAGCCAAACCCAGGGGATGGGGCCGCCCACTTTTGCATCAACGAATAGAATAAGACAATTCCCCCACAGACACGCCCACAGGCAAATCCGACTGGACAATCTCTCCATGAGACTCTGCTCTAGCCTATATCAACATGACAATTTAAGCTATGGCACATGTCCTCTCCAGAACCCCTTATTATTGGCATATTGGCTGGCGGCTTCCTGCCTCCAAAACTGTGAGAAATGGATGTGTGTTTTTTAAGCCGTGGAGCATCTACATTCTGGTTACAGCAGCCTGTGCTGACTGAGGCAGTAGAGGCAGTGTATGAACGCCATGACTAGAATTCAGAGGGGAACGCACTTGGCCCAGTGAAGGCTACACACAGCAAAGTGAAATCTTCAGAGAAAGCAGAACACATTTGCCTCCAACCACTGTTTGGGGCAGAGAATAATCCTGCATATCATCCGCTGTTGTGGGCCTTCTCCTTGTGGCTATGCTCTTTCGAGCACGATTTGTCTCCCAATATGAGGTTATTTTACAGTTGGTTCTGTGCTTGGCCACAAGTAAAGCTGCCTAGATTCTGTTACAAGAGAATAGAAAAGCCATCCCCCCCTCCCCTCCGTCTACCATTTACAGGAATAGAAGGTAAAGCATCCAATATAAACACCCCAAATACTATGCAGTATGTCATGTTCTTTCCACGTACTGTTGACACAGTTTGGGAAATACCTGTCATTGTTAATCTTTCCTCCCATGGGAGTATTGGCATGGTTTATTTATGTCTATGGGTTGTTGTTCTTAATCTAAGCAGCAATACAAGTTTCTTAAATCACAGATGCTTCCATGGGTTTATTTCTTCGCTTGTTTGTTTTTAGAATATAATAGGAAGGACACTGATAGAGCCTTGGGAGTTATTGAATAACTGAAATTATTCAATAGAACGAGAAGCTTCATTCTTGTCAAGTGAATGATGGCAGGGGTCTTTCAAAGCATTGGTGGTGACGTCCCTCTGGGCTCCACCCGTGCAGTAATGCCAGTAGACTGGACTCTCTTCCTGGTGCAAAGGAGAACACATCTGAAAACCTAGATAATATAATGAGTAAGACATTTGGTAAATAAAAGCAATTAAAACTCAAAAATGGCAGACATGTGGAAAAACAGATAATAGAGCAAGTAAGACATTTAGTAAATATGACCAAATAGTGAGGGCATAAAGCTTGACCTGAGTCGGGCAACAGGCTGCAATTCTCCATCCAGCGACTGATTTGTCTCCGTAGGCAAGCTTCAAAGGTCACAAAAACGTTTCCTTGGCATGTGCTCTGAGGTAGGGTAAAATCAGAAATGCTATGATAAGCATATCTGTACTTTAGGGAGTGGGGTTTGTGTACAAGAAAAGGCTCTCTCTCTCTGTCTCTCTCTCTGTCTTTTTGTCTGTCTGTCTCTCCCTCTCTTCTTGGATTTTTTTGGGGGGTTTTCAGACAGGGTTTCTCTGTGTAACAGCCCTAGCTGTCCTGGAACTTGCTCTGTAGACCAGGCTGGCCTCAAACCCACAGAGATCCGCCTGCCTCTGCCTCCCGAGTGCTGGATTAAAGGTGTGCGCCACCACCACCCGGTTTAAGCAGAGGATTTTAGTGAGGAGAGGGCAAGCAGAGGCGAAGGCTGACCTTCTATACCACAGGCTTTCCTCTATACCAACTGTTCTCAACCTGTGGGTCACCACCTCTTTGGGAGTCAAACACCCTTTCACAGGGTCACGTAACAGATATCCTGCATATCAGATATTTACATTACCATTCATAGCAGCAGCAAAATTGCAGTTATAAAGGGGCATTGGAAATAATTTTAATAATGTTCCAGGGTCACCACAACTTGAGGAAACTAGTTACTAGCTGTAGTAAAGAGGCATTAGGAGGGTTGAGAACCGTTGCTCTAGAGACAGGAGGTAGTTATTATGTATGGGGCATAACAGACCTCTGCTGAAGTACATGGAGAGCGGTTGGGATTTCTCTCTGTTCCTCTGCAGAGTAATCAGGTTTCCCTCCTTTACCCTTGAAAATGCCATTAAAGGATTCTGTTTTCATCCACAGAGTCCATACACAGCCCTATTAATCCTCAGAGCAACTTCAACATGAAAATGACCCGAGCCTGGCCAACACCGAGGACATCGCTCTGCTTGCAAGAGAGTCACAGAGGTCTGTGCGAGTCATCCCTTTTAAGCGATCTTCCTTCTGTGTTCACCCACAACTCCTCTGCCCACAGTCCTGAGCCTCCCTGGGGCTCATTGTAACTATCTTTCTGAGGCAAAGGTCAGTTCAGAGGGCAATTGTTGCCTCCTCTCTCTCCAGGGAGTGAGCTCTCATCATAAGGATTCTTTCTCCCAGCAAGCGAGGATGACCTGGAAATTTGACAGTACCAATGTTACAGACTGCTCTTTCTCAAGAGAGAGAGATATTACCTTATAGAAACCAGCTTTTATCCTGCTGGGAAACTGTACTGTGTGCTGTGGATTGTCTCTGATTAGAGCCGGAGGGCTGTCTCCTGCAACACCTCAAAGGCAGCTGGAATCGTCCGTGACCCTGAAAAGAAGCTGCAGTGTTTCTTAAGGGGAGGTGGGGAAGACAACCGTGTCAACACGAGCCAGCGTATTCCTTGCTCAGAGTGAACGTGAGCTCTTAAACACACCAGGAGAAAAGTCCTGAAGGTTTCAGAACTCCCAGTGATGGGAAAGTTCTTGGCTAACTTCCTAGAGCATTAACAGGCATTATAAATGTCCTTTGAGTTCACGCAGTCCCTAAGAACAAAAGAATTGTTTGGAGGATTTTAGTGTTTAATCTTGAGGGAGTCTAAAGGCTCTATTTGTAATTTCTCAATAAAAATCAAATCTTTGTCATGTCAAACAGGGTAGAAAACATGACAAAATATTTTTGAAACAGCAGTAGGCATTTTCTCAGTTACTCAGGTAATCATAACTGAGCCCTGGGGTGTACCAGGCAACGCAGCAGGGATAGAGCTACGGTGGTGATCCAGATGGGCACAGTCCCTGCCTTCCTGATGCAGTGGGCAGGATAGCCTTGCGGTAAATCATGTCGAGGGAAAATACCAGTGACCACAGGTACCATTTCAAAGATCATCAGGAACACTGTGTAGGATTTAGACATGCATTGTACCGTAAAGACAAGGAGACTTTGAAAATGCACAGAGCACAGCTCAGGGCCTTTCATGCACAAAACCCAGAGTTTCATCTCCAACAACAGGGAAATCCATTATTTGAGTTGCTATCTAATAGATAATGATGTTTGAAACATAATGTGTGTTTTCTTGATTGATGACTGACGTGGGAGATGGGGAAAGCCCACCCCAGTGTGGGTGATGCTACTAATAGGTAGGTGGTCCTGGAGTATTTCAGAAAACGAACTGAGCAGGTCAAGAGGAACAAACCAGAAAGTGGCACTCCTCCATGGCCTCCACTTTGCTTCCTGCCTCCAGGTTCCCGCTTGAGTTCCTGCCCTGACTTTCCTCAGTGATGGAGCGTGAGTTGTTAGGTGAAGCAAACCCTTTCTTCTCTAAGTTGCCTTTGGTCATGATGTTTAGCATAGCCATAGAAACATTAACTGACACACTAACATCCATTATTTTTATTTATTTTTAAATATGTTTCATTTACTCTTGAACAATTTCTTACATGTATACTAAGTATCTTCAACATATGCACCACCAATTCTTCCCAGTGCTGGGATTAAAGACATGTGCTACCATGCCTAGCTTCTCCTTTCTTATGTCCCCTGCAAATTTACCTCTCAGTAAGGACAATATGTGTTGTAGTGGAACCGCTTGTTTGTCCCTGCCACCCAGATGCTTAGCCCAGAAATAATCACACAGAAACTGTAGTCATCAAATCACTGTTTGGCCCATTAGCTCTAACTACTTATTGGCTAACACTTACATCTTAATTTAACCCATTTCTATTAATCTGTGTATCACCATGAGGTCATAGCCTACCAGCAAAATTTCAGCACATCTGTCTCCAGTGGCAGATCCATGGTGTCTCTCTGACTCCACCTTTATTTCTCCCAGCATTCAGTTCTGTCTTCCCTGCCTACCTAAGTTCTGCCCTATCAACAGGCCAAGGTAGTTTTTCTATTCATTAACCAATGTAACTACTTGGTTTGTTAACACTATAAATAATATTATATTAAAAGACACTTGATAAACAAGAAGGAGGAGGAGAAGAAAGCAGCACTGAGTTATGGGTATAAACACAAATATTTATATGATATTTAGAAGGTAGGTTGATAACATATCCTTTTAGCAGAAGAAGAGAAGTGGGGTTTCCCCCTCACACACACACTAACTTTCCCAGGGCCTCTAACTTCTGGAACCACAGTTTTTGACCAGAATTACATCAGACATGAATTTGTTCCTATAGAGCAGACCTCAAATTCGATCAGAAAGTGGTTAGTTGGTCCCACATGACACCTATACCACTACTACACGAGCGAGCATAACTTGTCAACAGGCTGGTATGGTAACCTTCTGTTTTCATCACTGAAACTATTGATGACTCTTTGGATGTCTCTGGGGCCTCTCTAACCAATAGCACATAGGGAGCTACCCCATACCTGACCCTGAGAGTTTTATTAATAGCTCATACATTCGGAGGCAGGGGATACATTATCTATCCATGCAGAATGGACTCTATAGTCGGTCTTTTATTTTTAAATTGGCTTATAGAAGCAAGATGGTGGTGACCAAACAGTGGCACAAGGGCATAGATGTTCAGGCAAAGAAGCCAAGAAGATACTGAGCAGCCAGCTAAGCAGGTGGCTGTGGCAGAAGTGGTAGAGAAAGGAGACAGACTGCATCCTGGGGGTTCTGACCAAGAGTGGCATGGGGAAAGGAAGGAATGGATCCTCATCTTCTCCTCCAGAGGAATAAATAGCAGATCAAGACAGGCGGGGCATGACTGGAGAGTGCCAGCGCCTCTCTCTGACGCAGACACTATGATGAAGCCTAAAGATAACATACTTGAGCTGCACAAGGCTTGTGAAATTAAAACTGCAATAAATGTATCTCTTTATCAAACTGACGCATCTACTAGTGCATTGATCTGTTGATCAGAAATCTATTGATACATGGCGTATTGATCATTGATGCATTTATTTGACACTGAGAAAAACAGGATCTCTGTATGTGGCTTTCAAATTCATCTCATGGGCCACCTGCCAAAAATTTTTTATTTCAAAACATTAATATGCATACCCTGGCTGAACTAAAGATGACCAGAAACTGAGAAGTCCTTTCCCCCATTCGTCTTTTCACCCTGCTTTTGATGAATTGCCACACTGCGCTTTGTTAAAAGGCTCTCAGTTCAGATCCTTAGGAACCATAGCATCAGGCTTACTCTCACCATTTCGGATAACAGGCTATGGCTTTAGAGTTTCCAGATTACAGAAGGTGTGGCTACAATGGAAATGAGACCTCATTTTGTCTTCAATCTCACAAAGATTTTTCAGGGGAGATTTGGAGGGCCAAATCTCATTACCAGTCTCTAAACATGTGTCAGCATGGCCAAGGCCCATCACAGCGGCAGAGTGCTGATCTAAGGTGCTCATCAGCAATACTGGGCAAGGTGATTCCTGCCTTAACCCCAGCACTTGGGGGACAGAGGCAGGTGAGTCTCTGAAAGCTTGAGGCCAGCCTGGTGTACATATACAGTTTGAGGACAGCCAGAGTTACATAGAGAAACTCTATCTTAGGGGAAATAATGTTCATAAGCTAAGGAAGATAGATTGTTCCTCATGAACCCACTGAAGATGCCTCTGTTAGACCAGCAGAGGAAACACCAATAGGAACACAGTGGGTAACACCAGAGCCAAGAGCAGATCTGAAATCAAAAAAGAGAGGGGTTTATCGGAGGTAGCAAGACGCACAGCAGAAGACGAGGAAAGAGAAGATGAATCAGTGGACAATTAATGTTTCCATTTATTTTGTAGGCCCTGTGTAAGTACTTTGGCTATTCAGGATTACCTTGTGTCTATTTAGGGCACCATTTTTAAAATCTTAAAAAAAATATGGGTCTTTTTCTAAATAAAACATCTCCAGAACTCAAATAAATAGACAGATGACAGATAGACAGAAGATAGATAGACAGATAGATAGATAGATAGATAGATAGATAGATAGATAGATAACAAAACAAAAAATTGAAGCTTACAAAGTAATGGGTTTCCATAAGGTTTTTGTTTTTTATTTTTTTAATACAACCAGGCTGACCTTGAGCTCCCTGCATGGCCAAGGGTGGCTTGACCTTCCTCCTGGGTGGCAGGAACACAGAGCTGGGCCTGCTCTGTCTGAGTTAGGCAAGCACTCTGCCAGCAGAGCTACAGCCTCAACCTCCTAAATTTTCTTAAAATATGCTCTGAAACACAAGCTTCTTTATGTATATATTTTGAGAATTCTGGAGAGAAAGTTTTCATATCTACAGCATATCCTGAGTACTAATGTGCCTATTTCTTTGGTAACACTATTATTTTTTTAAATGCTTGCAAACATATACTTTTCATAATAAATTATAACAATACCATGTTAATCATTTTGCCTATAGCATTCTGAAACACATTTTGCTGAGTTGCCGTTCTTTTTTGTTCATGATTTTTGATACTCTGAAATTTACATTTTATATATTGCCTACTAAAAACTGTATCTATTGTTTTCTTTGGATTCCCCCCATGGGTTAACATATTACAGATGCTTTCTTGTCTCATGAACACTTTAAATATTTCCCCCATATTTCCTTCAATAGTCGTTGTATGTGTTTATAACTTACTTTTGATTCATAATCCCCTCTTCAATTTTCTGGAATCTAGAATGTGATGTAGGAATCAGATCGAGGGGCTGGAGAGACAGCCCAGGGGTGAAGGGTGTGCACCACTCTTGCGAGGTCCTGCCGCTCTTGCCACATCCACAGCTCACAGTGGCTGCAATCCCAGCTATAGGGTACCTGACATTATGTTCTGGCCTCCAACGTCTCCTGCACACTGCACACGGTCTCATACAGATTCGTATGCGGAAATAATTAGCAAATAAATGTATTTTTAATGAATCATACATAATTGTCCTGTTGTGTTCCAGATTCTTAACCATCTTGTTTAACTCCATCACTTATCTGAATAATCTGCTTTTTACTTGTGTATTCTTGATGCCTTGATTTTTTTATTCTGGATAATCTTTTCTGTAACATGGGTCTGTCAGGCACTTCTTGTTCTGGTAACAGACTTAAATGTAGCGATGGCATGTTCTGTGTTATTTGACATGGTTAGTCACTGGCCAAATGTGGTAATCAGGTGGGGCTGATGTGACTGGGAAACTGGAATTTTGATTTTACTAATTCACATTTAAATTTTAAAAACTTTTACAGAATTACTAATCAGAAAATTATAATTTTGGAATTGCATGTGTTCACAATGTGTTTCCTCTTGTTAATTTTATGACTTTAAATATAGCTCAAATATTTTCAGATAAAAGTTGGTGTTTAGGAGTTGGGGAGATGGCTGGGAGAGTAAATGAGCTTTCTGTGCGAATCTGATGACCCGAGTTCAAGTTCCAGAACTACATACATCTGCAATCACAGGTGCAAGATGGGCGCAGCTCTGCAATCGCAGGTGTAAGATGGGGGCAGCTCTGCAATCGCAGGTGTAAGATGGGCGCAGCTCTGCAATCGCAGGTGTAAGATGGGGGCAGC
>NC_022019.1:1056534-1057504 GCF_000317375.1 Microtus ochrogaster
AAAAAAACTAGCCAGTGCTCCTCCTGTCTGTACTGATTAGTAGTCTACATACTAATTTGTCTCAAACCAGCCAGTTCGAACCCTCCTACAGGACTGAATATAGGGATGCTCTTGCCTTTTGGACTGGGAGCTGCAGAATGCAGGCCTTGGGTCACAGCAGCCATTTCTCCTGCCCTTGGCAAGGTGCAAAGCCTGAGGTAAGGAGGAGGGAGAGAGCTCGGGGAGCTCTCCTTGGCGGTGTTTCTGGGGTACTGGGCCAAGTTTTGGCAGAGATGATCATTCTCCAGACATCAAATGAACTAGCATAAAGGACTTCCTCTAAGAGACATATAGGTTTGAGCCAGCACCTTAGTCATAGCAATGCTGTGAACATTTACTTTCTACCTTTTTTTGATGTTTTTCTAAACTTCTGCTGAGCAAGACAGTGCTGGGCAGATGTGATGTCTCTGGGTGTTTATGCTTCAAGAGTAAGTCCATGGTGCCATGGCTGTGAGCACTGGAGGTCCAGAAAGTTCTCTTTCTTTTTGTTTTTCTCCCCTCATGTGTATGTGCCTGTGGTGAGCATGCATGTGTGGACACACGTATGTGAGCGAGTGCTCGTGCTAGCTAGTGTGTGGACACACGTGTGTGAGCGAGTGCTCGTGCTAGTGTGTGGACACACGTGTGTGAGCTAGTGCTCGTGCTAGTGTGTGGACACACGTGTGTGAGCGAGTGCTCGTGCTAGTCCCTGACTCAAACAAGATGGAAGAAGGGAACTGACTCCCAAACAATTGACTTCAGACCCATATACACATGCTGTGGCACAGGTCTACCTGCATGCACACACACACACACACACACACACACACACACACAAAATCCTTTTTAATTTTTTGAAAATTAGCATCTAAATTAAGATTTTCTGTAAGCATAAAAATAATGTAAAATATCTCAATAAGTTTTATACTACTAACATGTTAAAAAATGAATG
>NC_022019.1:1057628-1068901 GCF_000317375.1 Microtus ochrogaster
GACACACGTGTGTGAGCGAGTGCTCGTGCTAGTGTGGGCGGAGGTGAAAGTCTGACATCACGTGTCTTTCCCCACCACTTTCCCCCTTATTCACCGAGGTGTGGTCTCAGTGGAACCCCAGTTCTGTCCTGCAGCTAGTCTGACTAGCTATCTTGCTTTGGGGATTAGCCTCCCTGTCTATGCTTCCAAGGCCTAAGATTACAGGATTGGTGTCATCCCTACCCAGCCTTTACAGGGATCATGAAGATCTGAATTCTGCTCCTCGTGTTTACACAGCAAGGGCTTTAACCACTGAGCCATCTTCCCACCCCCAAGTTGTTCTGCTTTTATTGAGTACTTAATGAGAAAAGGGTATGGTGGCTCATGCCCGTAGGCCCAGCACTTGGGAGACTGTGGCAGGAAGATCGCTGCAAATTTGTCAGCCTAGGTTATAGAGGAAGACCTTATTTAAAAAACCTGAAATATTAAAGTAAAAGAAGAAAGTACTGCCATAAATGGAAGCGGTGCATGGATGCACCGGCTCCTGTGTATCCTACGCCACGACCACCACCATTGAACTCATTTTCTAAGACCGTCCTTCACTGGGCTGAATCCACAAGCTCTCATTCCTGGGTCCTGAAGGTCTGATACTCTTAATGCTGCCCTCGGAGAAAGAAGTGACCCCCTTTCTCTAGCTTTAATCCCACAATCCTCATAGGTACAACAATGGGGCAAAGGATTTCAGGGCAGGACTGAGTCTTCAGAGCAGGGTACAGTGCAGAAGTTCACACACACACACTCACATATACACACATACACACTCACAACTAACATATACACTATATATATAATTTCAAAGATGCTTTAAATTTCAAGACAGCAACAGCAAAGATTAAACAAGCATGAAGCTCATCCAAGCAAGGGGTTCATGAAGCCAGCTCTGCCTGATGGCCAAATTTGATCTCTTAAAGTCTTAATTCCTTCATTTGTAGAATGGGAAACAGCTGACCTTGAACGTAACAAGTATGACGTGTTTTATTCGTGGTGTTTTGGGAATGCTGAGATCTCAGGCCTCCCTGGCTCGAAGGCCCTGTGCTCTTAACAAGAGTAGTGACTGTCTTCAGCCACATTGCCTCCCCAGCCCCCATTCTCAATCCTTACTGCCCGTCTGCTTTCCTGGAGCTGCAGAGCACAGGGCAGCACACATGTAAAGAAGCGTAGAGGCAGCTGTGTTTTAGTGGCATTGTGACTTTCCTCCCTGCATGCCCGTCTCATGGGAAGCAGAGAAGGAGAACTGCTCTGTTTCCTGGTGTCTATCTGTCTGTCTGAGTCTCCACTGACTCTGTCTAGGAGACATGCCCTCACAAAGGCGCTTCTGATGAAGATCTAACGAGCCCTGGACACGTGAAGGAAGCTCAAGAATAAGGTGGGCATGCTGCCCCATGCTGATAATCTCCGAGCTTGGGAGGTAGAGAAAAGGGGGGTGAGGAGTTCAAGGTCACCCTCTGCTAAAGTGAGTACAAGGCCAGCGTTAGCAACAAGCAACCCTGGAGGGAGAGACACAGAGAGAGAGAGAGGGACCAGGCACCACGCATTTGCCTGTAATCCCAACAGTGGGGAGGTGGACAGAAGAGGCTTACAAGTTCAAGACCATTCTCTCTGCTACACAGGGTGATAAAGGACATCTCAGAGGACACGAGACCCTGTCTCCAAAAAAAAAGGTATTACAGAACACCAGCTAAGCACTTTCCCTTGTCTTAAAAAGACTCGACTGCTTTATTCATAAGAAAGTAGCATTTTGGGAATATATGAAGTGGTACATCTGTGAATATATCACAAGAATGATTATTCTTTTAAATAAGACATAGGCTTCATAGAATTAGCAATTATTTATTGCTCTTAAAGGCCCAGCCCCACCCTGCCCCAGACTCAGAGCTTGTTTGGGGTATTGTGTGTGTGTGTGTGTGTGTGTGTGAGTGTGTGTGTGTGTGTTTCGGTGTTTGTGAGTTTGTTAGCTTGTTTTGCTTTGCTTTGTTTTGTTTTGTTGTTCTACAAATGGAATTCGGGGTTAGGTAAGAGTCTGTGTGTGGGGGAGGGGGAGGCATGAGAATGTGTGTGTGTGTAAGGTAACTAATATACTAAGGGAAGGAACCTAGAATTTATACAGTGCATGTGTCCAAAAAAAACAAACAAACATGGAAATATAGATCAAACAGAAAACTTTTGGTTTTATTAGGGTGATATGTTGGATTATTTTATGTCACTTGACCAAGTTAGACTGATCTGGTGTAAATCATAGTGTCTGCTCTATGCTCTACGGTATGGTATGCGAGTGGGAACTAGGCTGGAAAGTAAAAAACACACGCACACACAGACAGAGAGACAGAGACACAGGTCATCCTCGAAACAAGAATGCCAACTTTATTGGGTTCCAGGAAAGTTTATGTAGGGATCCTTAACTGACAGCGACGCCCCAGCTCTTGGGATTTCCAGCTGTGAAACCCACCAGAATTCACTCCCCTGCCATCAGGAACTCATGAGGGTCTGGTGCTCAGAGCAACTGCAGGCACAGGAAAACAAGTTGTTTTGCTCAGTTCATTCCAGCAGGCAAAGGGTCTGAGGCACGCGAAGAAAGTCAAGGGGCCAGGGGTCTGCAGCCCCCAACAATCTGGGAAGGGCAGTCCATCAGATTGCCTGTAGACAAGTCTCTGGGGCATTTTCTTGGTTAATGATTGAAGTAAGAGGGTCCAGCTCACTGTCGCAGTCATCCCTGGGGCTTGTGGTTGGGGCTGTATTAAAAAATCAGCCTGAGGAAGCTGTGGGGAACAGGCCAGTTGGTAACAACCCTCATGGTTTTAATTCCTGCCTCTGCATTCCTGCCTTGAATTCCTGCTCTGACTTCCCTCCATGAAGGAGTGTGACTTGAAACAGGTAGGCTGAAATAACCTTTTCCTCCCCGTTCTGCTTCTGGTCATGGTGTTTCTCACAGCAATAGAAACCTGGACATGGAACAAGTCATAAAGGATGATGGGAAAGCCCTGTACTCTCATGAGGACTGCAGGAATTCCCCCAAGAACATGCTACAAGTTTATCTTCCAGAGTAGCAAGGAGACAGCCTTCATCAAGGCTGAGGAACGAAGGAGGTAAGCTCCGGGAGTGCGCTGGAGCAGGTCCCTCTTGGATGTGGCTACAAGTCTAGGTAGCTCTCTGGGGACAGGAATTGCATTTGAAAGGGACAGCTGGACAGCTGGACTCATTGTGGTCCTATATAGGAAGTCCCCCATGAGGTTTTCCATGAGCTGACTTGGAAAAGCCCTCAGATTTCATTACTGTAGACCATCTGGACTGAAGTAGATCTTCCCTGAGCCCACTCAGAGGCAGCTCTAAAGTAGCATCGTATCAGACATGAATGCAAGTCTCCATCCTGGCCACAGCTGCAGTGTGAAGCCTAGCACTGGCTGTCATTGGGCAAAGGCACACCTGGTTTGAAAGGCAGCCCCTGTCCCCTTCCAAGGATCTAGACAGGATACGTGACAGCTAAATGCTATGCATGACACTCCCTTGTAAACAAACATTTCTTAATATTTCCCACATATCAATATTTTGAAAATGCTTTAAGATAAGGTCTCACTTCATAACCACTTAGCCTAAAACTCCCTATGTAGCCCAGGCTGGCCTCAAACTCAAGAATCATCCTGCCTCGTCTCTCTAAGGGCTGAGGTTACTGGTCTTAGAACATGAAGGTCAACACTGTTTTTATTCTATTTTACAGATTAAAAGAAAAATCTTAGGTAAAATCAAGTCAAGTTTTCCTAAGATTGCACGGTAAATGTTGTCGATTTCACATCTAGGCAGCCTGCCTCTGGAGTCTGCGCTCCTTCCTGGTTTCACGGGAGTTGGCTTTCCTTCTAAAAGTCTTTGTCCACATCTTACATATTTGAAGAAATCAATCTGAACCATTCTAAAGAGCGGCAACCAAAAGGGTGGGATTGGGGTGTAGCTGGGTGCTAAAAAACTGGTTTACCACGCGCAAGGTCCTGGGCTTGTTCCCAAGGACATCAGGGGTGGGTGGGAGGAGAAAAACACAGCAAGATATGTTTTCCTGTGGAGTAGAGAAACCACAAGCAAATCAACAAGTGGACATAGCATGTGCTGGAGGTGATGGAGCTACAAAGAAAATTCAAGTACAGCGAGAAGCTAAGATTGACAGGCAAGCACTACAGCCTTAGGGGAGTGGTCACTGACGGCACGAGGATGATTGACAGGCAGGCACTACCGCACTAGGGGAGTGGTCACTGATAGCATCAAGATTGAAGGGCAGTTCCCGAAAGAACATCCCCATTGTCTCAGAGTGTGGGTGTACCCCTCGCGGTCCTGAGTTCCTTGCTCGTGATCCCCCTCCTTCTGCTCCTGATTTGGACCTTGAGATTTCTGTCCGGTACTCCAATTTGGGTCTCTGTCTCTGTCTCCTTTCATCGCCTGTTAATATTCAGGGGGATGCCTATATGTTTGTCTTTGGATTCACCTTCTTATTTAGCAAGGCCAGCTGGCCTGAGTCTGAAAAAGCATGGGATAAAACCGGACTTGCTGAACATAGCGGACAATGAGGACTACTGAGTACTCAAGAACAATGGCAATGGGTTTTTGATCCTACTGCACATGCTGGCTTTGGGGGGGCCTGGGCAGTTTGAATGCTCAACTTACTAAACCTGGATGGAGGTGGGCGGTCCTTGGACTTCCCACAGGTGGGAACCCTGATGGCTCTTCAAGCTGATGAGGGAGAGGGACTTGATCGGGGGAGGGGGAGGGAAATGGGAGGCGGTGGCAGGGAGGAGGCAGAAATCCTCAATAAATAAATTAATTAAAAAAAAAAGATTGAAGGGCAGGCACGACCACACTAGGTCAGTCAATGACAGCACGAAGCTGGAGAGATGGCTCAGTGGTTACGAGCACTTAATGTTCTCACAGAGGACCCAGGTTTAGTTCCCAGCACCTACACTGGACAGGCTAACAAGCTAACAACTGCCTGTAACCAAAGTGCCAGGGAATCTAGTGCCAGCTCCCGGCCTCCTCTGGTATCTTCATGCGTACAGTATGCATAAGCTCATAGGCACACACACATAAGTCAATAAATCCTTCTAGAAAGGAGTAGAGTCCTATGACACGCCCTCTAACAGTTTATCTCTTATGAACCATCTAAGCATCTACAGCTGGGCGAGCAAGGTGGCTCTGCCTTGGGGGCACTTGCCATCTAGCCTGACAACCTGAGTTCGATCCCTGAGACCTACCTGGTACTAGGGGACAACTCCTGAAAGTTATCCTCTGCCTTCTGTATATACGCTGCGACCCAACACACACATGTGCACAACGTGAAAAGGTTAAAAGAAAGAAGGTGCCCTTTGCATTTTATAACAAACTTAAGCACTCGTGGGTTCACGGTAACTATGGAGACTCCGCAGATAGACAAATACATAGCTCCGCATCTATGCTGTCTCTACTATCCCAGACCAACAAAGACGTCATTTTAAAAGCCCATCAGCCGGGTAGTGGTGCACACGCCTTTAATCCCAGCACTCGGGTCGCAGAGGCAGGTGGATCTCTGTGAGTTCGAGGCCAGCCTGGTCTACATAGCGAGTCCTAGGACAGCCATGTAAATCTATGTAGAGAGACCTTCTCTTAAAACAAACGAAAAATAATTTTTAAGGAAGAACAAAATTAGAAGTTGTCAGTACCACTATCTACTTGTAAAATTTCAAAACGAAAAGGAAAAAAACAAAACAAAAAAAGAAAGAAAGGCAGACAGATACACAGATCAATAAAATAGGACAGAGAATCAGGAATAGACTCACAAGGATATGGTTAACTGATGTTTCAAAGGTACAGGGAAATCCAACTAGTAAAGGAAGGTTTTTCTTAACAGAGGTCACTACAAGTGTTGGGTTTCTCTAAGCAAAGAGATATTTATCTTACATTGCACAATACAATTAACCCAAATGTAAAGTGTTAAAAAAACATGAAACTCTTTACACAAAATTGAAGAGAAAATAATCTTTGTAAATATAAAATAGATAAATATTTCTTTTATAAGCTGCAAAAAGAATACAGGCTATAAAACAGAACTTGTTACCAGACTTTATCAAAATTTTAAAGTTTTGTTTTTCAAAACATACCACTAAATAAGCATAATAAAGCTAGTACATACAGCAAATTATTTGTATTCAGGATTTTTTATTTTATTTTTTAAAGAAAACACTATCTTTTTCATTTTACAAATCAATCCCAGTTCCTACTCCCTCACCCTCCTCCCATTCTCTCTACCTACCTCCACCCCACCCCCATCCAATCCTCAGAGAGGGTAAGGCACTTTGCTTTGGGGAAGGCTTTGGGGAAGGTCCAAGGCCCTCCCTACTATATATAGGCTGAGCAAGGGATCCATCTAAAGTGAATGGGTTCCAAAAAGCCAGTACAAGCGGTAGGGATAAATCCTGGTGCCACTGCCAGTGGCCCCACAGTCTGCCCCAGCCATACAACTGTCACCCACATTCAAAGGGACTAGTTTGGTCCCATGCTGGTTCCTTCCCAGTCCCGTTGGAGTTGGTGAACTCTCAGCTCAGGTAAGCTGTTTCAGTGGGTGAACTCATCATGTTCTGACCTCTTTGCTCATACTCTCACTCCTCCCACTCTTCAATTGGACTTTGGGAGCTCAACTCAGTGCTCCGTTGTGGGCCTCTGCCTTTGTTTCCTTCAGCTGCGGAATGAAGGTTCTATGGTGACATTTAAGATATTCATCAGTCTGACTACAGGGCAGGACCAATTCGTGCACCCTTTCCACTATTGCTTATGGTCTTAGCTGAGATCATCCTGTGGATTCCTATCCAGGATTTTTTTTAAATGGTTACAAATGCTTAAAACAACAACAAAAAACTTAATGGATAAGAGATTTGAACAAAGAATTCACATAATAAGATACAGGAATAGTTAATAAACATCTTATTCACTGTAGGGAGATGCAAAGTAAAAGCATGATGAGATTTTATAGCACACTCATTAAAAGGACTAACACTGAGTCCGACAGCATTGAGCGCTGCAGAGAACATGGGAAACCGGAAGTTCCTATACTTCTGGTGAGAATAGAAAATTGTCTATTTGAAAAATGTCTGGCTGTTTCTCAAAAGCTAGGAAAATACTACGTGTAACCAGCCATTTCCACCATCAGACACCCAAGTTAATGAAGACATACTCTGTGTAAAGACTTCTGCACGGCTACTCACTACATCACTACTCACAAAAATGCTAAGCTGGAAGCAGTCTGAATACCCACCAAGTGAGGAATGCATAAAGAAAAGCTGAGGGAGCCAAACTGCAGAACCTTCCTTAGTAATAAACAGAAATGAGTTACTGATGTTTAATAAAGTGAGCTAGCCTCAAAATCACTACGCCACATCAAGGCAGCCAGGTACCAAAAACACATAGAATATATGATGACTCCATCGACAGAAAATTCTAAAAATAGAAAATTTCAGAAAAAGAAAAGTGTATTGCAGTAACACAAACCAAATCCATGGCCACATAAGCCATTTGGTAGAGGGAGAGACTCTGCGGTAGAACACTAAGTACACTCTAGGCTGGGGGAGAATCTGCATTGTTGGAACTCATTGAACTGAGCGTTCATGATGGGTGCCACACCCTGAATGTAAGTTGTTTCCCAACTAATTTGAGGGGAAAAAATGTTATTTTATTATTTTTCAACTCTGTCCTCTATCTTTTTAAAATTTTATTTAATAATTTATTTATTCTCTATGTGGGTGTTTCATTTGTATATATGTCTGTGTACCACTTTCCTACTTTGGAGGCCAGAAGGGGTGTCACATCCCCTGGAACTGGGGTTACAGGTGGTTGAGAGTGGCTATGTGGGTGCTGGAAATTGAACCCGGGTCCTCTGGAAGAGCAGTCAGTGCTTTTAACCCTCTCCCCAACACCTTGTCCCTTTTTTGAGACAAGATTTCACAAAACCAATGCTACATGAACTCACTTATGCCACCAAGGATAACTTTAAATTTCTGATCCTCCTGTCTCTCCCTCCGAAGTGCTGAATTATAGATTATGCACCACCATGCCATGCTGTCTTGCCGTTGTAATAGTCTTTTATTGTTGATATATTTTAATGAAATGTTGTTGGCAGAAGTTTCTGCCCCATCAGCCAGCTCCCAAATAACCATACAGAGATGTATTATTAATTATAAATGCTCACCCAAAAGCTTAGGCTTATTACTAAATAGCTCTTACAACTTAAATTACCCCAGATTTATTAATTTATGAGCTGCCCCATAACTCATGGCACATCCTCCTTCCTCTGCATCTGGTTGACGACTCCACCCTTCTTCTTCCCAGCATTCGGTCAGTCTGGCTTTCCCACCTAACCTCTTCCTGCCTAGCTATTGGCAATGAGAACAACACATCTTCATAGTGTACAAAAGGATTACTCCATAGCAAAATGATCTTTTTTTAAATTTTTAGAGACAGATTCTTGTGTATCCAGGCTGGCCATGAACTCACTAGATAGCTGAAGATGACTTTGCCTCCTTCCTACTGAATGCTGGGATTACCAGCCTGCACCACCACTTCCTGTTTGTGTGGTGTTGGGGATCAGAGGGCTTCCTGTATGCTATGCTTGTACTTTTACCAATCTTAGCCATGGACGTTTAACTTTCAAAAATGTACTGGCCACATTATTTTATGTTCTATTTCTGGTAAGTGCAGGTAGTTTAGTCCAAAGAGCTTTGAGTACATTGTTTCCTTTTTTTTTCTCTGACTCTCCCTTTAAGATCTTAAGTGATTGATGAGCTTTGTCTATGAGTCTAGATATCATTCATCCTAATCCCTGAGCAGTGGGGCTCCAACCTGGTGAGGTCTGAGCTTGCTTCTGTTG
Source organism: Microtus ochrogaster (assembly GCF_000317375.1). Classification (NCBI taxonomy): domain Eukaryota; kingdom Metazoa; phylum Chordata; class Mammalia; order Rodentia; family Cricetidae; genus Microtus; species Microtus ochrogaster. Next base: position 1,066,537 of record NC_022019.1, read on the forward strand.
GGAGCCATAAGTATGTTGCTGTACAGAGAGCACACAGTTCCCTCCCAGGTTTTTCCGGGTGTTTGGTGGGTCTCAGGGGTAGGTGCTTCCTCACCTTATCTGCAGCCAGGATCTGGGCCTACTTGATCCTGCCCTGAACCTCACAGGCCCCCACTCAAATGTTCGATTTTCTACTCTAGATGAACCTGCTCTTCCTGAGAGCAGAAGGCTTCTGGCTTACTTCCTGCGAGCCCAGTTACCCTGTGTCAAGCAGGAGCTACGTGGAATCAGTTTTTACAGCCAAAGGAACCCGAGATGAATCTGACATGCTGCTGGAAAGGGCATGTTTGCATTTATCTTAGAGAAAAAGAGAAATAAGCTCCAAAAAGTTAAATGATAGCTCTGCCTTTGAAAGATTTTGAACTAAAAAATAAATCTGGAAATACTCAAGCCATCCTCCATCCAGAATCTGTCTGTGCATCTGATGGTATGCAGAGAAGCCAAGTATTAGGCCTGCACAGCCATCCATCATGAGCTAAGTGTGAGGGGAGATGTGTTCTAGGGCGGGGGTAGCGAGATAACTCCACAGATGACAGCACAGAGAATGACTGCAGCACAGAGCAACCAGACCCTTGTAGTTATCCCAACAAACATATCTTAGAAGGGTAGGAGCAGTTCACAGTTGTCAATCTCTGAGTTCCCTCGGAGATTTTACCCAGCTTATTATTTATTGATCCTTAGAAATTGGTTTATCTTCATTTTAATATTTGAATATTGAACATCCATCTTCTTTTGAACACAGTTGCCTCCTTTAGATGACAGGCTGCACCGGTTTCCGCGGCTGACCCCAGTTCCTAGCTCCTATCTCTCTTTACAAAAAGGTGCAAAAGTTCATTGAATCTCTTAATTTACATGCAAACTCAGTCTCCAGTCCAAAAGAAGAGAGCATTCTACTTTTGTTACCATTTAATACCAGGTGATAAAAGAATAAATTTGGGAGCTGTACGGGGTAAATAAAACGTCATTTGTAAATAATAATAGAATCGTGTATGAAGTAGTGCCCAGAGCAGGACCGGAGCAAACACTTTGTTTCTCCGATGAGCACATTGCCATGGTGGAAGATTGGAACCGTTCATTGTTCTGATTTCTCATCTGGTCTGAGTTCCGGTAAGGCAGCCAAATACCAGCTTCAAATCCTCACACACTTTTTCTGTAACCCAAATGCAGATCGCTCTTTGGGAGGAGTGGGCAGGGGCTGCTGCTGCTGCTTCTCTGTCTCCTTCTTTTCCATCATCTTCATCTGAAGTGTGTAACCAACCTGCCGGAAACCACTGCTTTAGTCAGCCAATCAGGAGACAGACATGAAAGGCAGCGCTTTCCCCGGCACCGTTTTCCTGAGTGGATGTAACTGTATCTTTGGGAGACCCAGTTCTTTCTGGCTACAGTCTGCATCACATTCGAATAATTTCTGCTGGCTTCCCTAGTCTGGGCAGCTAGCAGTGGCTAATGACGAGAGATAATAGCCAAATCCCAGTTCACCTCTTCGGGTTCTGAACTCAACTTTGGGACTTGGCAGGACCTGGCCGGAAAAAAAAAAAAAATGGAAATACCTTCCGTCGCATTTTTTGCTTATGTTTTCTAAAATCACTTTCAGATAAGGTGGCGAGCTTGCTAGAGTGGGAAGCGCTGACTGACAAAGTGTCGTCTACTACAAAATTCTTTCCGGCGCTCCAATCATCCTTTCCTTCTCGACTTCAGTATCACATGTAGCCATGTGTAGAATCATAAAATAATTATGCGGTGTACAAGCTTTCTGGGAGCATGTACCACTGTTTTCCTAATTCTTTATCTCTCCCATTGATCGTGGCGTGTGTGCATTGATCCAAGTCGGCCATCTGGTTAGGCAAGATAAGCATGCTAGTGTCTTTGCATTGCACTGTCACGCGGGGAGGGGGCACATTTTGGCTGTAGGGAATTACGGGGGCAGGATTAGCCCTCTTCCTATGAGAAAAAGGAATTTTAAATGCAGTGTTGCAGCTGCATGGGCCATGTTGCTAACTTCTGTTTTTGCCATGAACTGGGTAGATTTTTCTCCTTGCTTGTACTGTCTCCAAAGGTATAAAGATGCCTCGCATGACACAGGCAGAGGTAGAGGAGAGGGTGAGAAAAGATTCATCTTTAGCACACGTTGGACTTGGAAGTGACTGATATACTATAGGATTTCTAAACGACAGAATGTTTTTTAAATGACGACAAAAGGCTGCTGGATTTGGATTCAAGAGGGGAAAGAAAAAGCACTTTATACTGCAGCTCTTGCCCTTGCCCCAGCAAAATCATTTCTGAGAAGGAAGAAGTATTTGTATTAGTCTATGAGAAAGAGGGAGAG
>NC_022019.1:1069134-1074557 GCF_000317375.1 Microtus ochrogaster
GCAGAAGCCGGGCTCGGGCCGGAGGTCGTCCTCTCCGATTGTTTATCTCTTTCATGTATTGAAATGACTGTTTGTCCCGAGTCTATGGCCGCTGGGACCGAGTGAGGATGCTATTTAATTCAAAGAGACTTTCTCCCCAGCCTGGTTGGCCACTGTTGTTTTCAAATTTGATTGCGGCCATTGTTGTCTCATATTCTGCAAATGTGTGGAAGACTCAAAAGCTTTTCCTCAAAATTGAACAATTCTGTCAAAAAAGATTAGTTCTATTTTGTCTGCTGGGTGCTGACTATTCATGAGCGTAAAGAGAGAGGGCTTGGGTGTCATTCTGAGTGGCTAAGGTGGCTGGATCTGGGCTATTGACTTGAAGTTACCCAACTAGAATCTACAAAAGAGCAGGCAGAAGCAGAGGGAGCGGCGGCCTGCCATGTGCTTGGCTGGACCTTCTTTAGCTGCCCATTTATTTCTTTTGTTGCCAGAACTTTTATTGTCATACAGTTGAAAAAAAAAATGTTAGACACAAGCTTCAGGCAGCACAAGCAGAAAAGGGGAGTTAGCATATCAGTAGGATCATCTTACAGCGAACCAAGTTCTTTTCAGGATGTATAATTAGTGAATACAGTCTTTTTTTTTCTTTTCCTCTTTCTCCCTCCCTCTTTTTTTTTTTTTTTTTTTTGAGCCTATGGCTGAGGGGGGGGCGGGGCTCGGATCTCTGGTCAGAATATTTGAGGAAATAAAATACATTTGCCAATTTTGGAGAGATATACACATATTAACTCTTTCGACACAGCCTTTGCAATTCCCCCAAGAAATGTCTGGTTGAATGGGGAAACTTACTATGAATTCTCGTCACTGTGTCAGGGGTCCTGAGAGGGAGCTTCTCTGTAGTTGGACATATTCAGAATTTTAGACAGAGGAAGCAGGATTCAGGATGAAATGAATGTAGAAGACCCTCCTGAGCAGGAGGGAGTGAAAGGAAGCGTGTGGTTTTCACACGACGCCTTTGTGGTCTAAAGGAGTAATGAAAAATGGGACGGGAAACCCAAGCCAGGAAAATGTACACTCGCATCTATGAGTGACTGAGTCTCACTGGCAGCCCGAAGCTGCCCTTGTGCTTCCTAGATGTTAAATCTTATCTGAAGTGAGAAAATTGGAGACCGGGGTCATTCCGTCTTCTCTTTTCTTCTCCCCCTCAGTTGAGCATTTAAGTGTCTTTTATATACATAAAAGCACGTGCATAAAACCAGATCTTTTTTTTTTTTTCAGATTAATTCACAATTCACTGAGAGGGTGTCTACTTCTATTTCAAAATACACAAGCTTTAAAGGAAGTCTGTAGAGTATGAGGAAGGAGAATCTTTTCTTTCGCCCAAAACCGTGTATTTTTCAGATTAATATTCCTTAAATGTGAAAGCACTTATCTCTGTGTGTCGGAATACAGTTCTGAAGGCAACCGAGTTGCTCAGCAGACGACGTGTTTTGTCAGTTTGTGTTCTCGGGGCCTTTTTACTGGGGTGTGGCCAGTTTGTCTTTATTTCTTCCCTGCTTGCTGTGAAAAGATTAGCTGCCCACTGCAGGCTTCCTGGTAAAACAGAACCCAAACCCAGCTCCATTCTCATCCCTGTGTGCTAGGGACTCTCTGCCTGGATTTGTGTGGGTAACGTAATCATGAGCTCTATGTGACTGCTAATGAGGGCAGTGGAAACTGGGGTTCCTAGGAAGTGGTCATTTTCACCTCCAAACCCCTGGCTGCCCTGAGAGAAGCCTCCACTGAGTTTTGTCCGGAAATCAGTCAGGCTAGCCCTGACTCTTATTTTCTTAAAGCTTCCAGCTTGGAATTGGGATTCCAAAAGCCAAATGGTTTGGTGAGAAACCGTGAGGGTAGGTTGTGAAGCTGTGGCTGTTTCTTCGTGTAGGGAAAACTCACTTTAGCTTGCATGGGTTAGGTCTCCACAGAAGCTGATATATGAATTAGAAAGGAGGCAAAATGGGAGAATTCCAGTAAAATTATTGTAAAAATGGGTATTGTTCATTGTTGGGTATCATTGTTGAATTATTTTCTTTCAGTATCTCAGCAGCAATACTTTTCAAAAAAAATCACTGTTATTTTAGTACTTGTACTTTGTAACACCTATATTTTTCTCTGATATTTATTTGGAAACAGAAATGAATGCCTGAAAGGAAACCCCTGCCTGTACACTCACTCCTGATCTAAGAGTCAGATCACTAGTCCTTATGCTGGTTTCTTTTTTTTTTTTTCTTTTCTTTTTTCCTTTTTTTTTTTTTTCTTTTCCTCAGACGGGGTCTCACGATGTTGCTTTGGCTGTCTTGGAACTCACTATGTAGACCAGACAGGTTGGCCTCGAACTCACAGAGATCCACCTGTCTCTGCCTCCCGAGTGTGGGATCAAAGGCGTGTGCCACCACTGCCCAGTTTATGTTGATTTTCTAAGGATACATTTTAATCAGACTTGTGTTTTGTGGTCCCCAAATCGCTGGCTTTTTAACTATTTGCATGTTTTCTGGTCTTCCACCAGTTCAGGTCAGGCCGCCTGGATTCCTCTCATGAACAGGCATGTTTACAGTGCGGAAACCTAGGCATGCTGCAGGGGACCTGCCCTCAGAAACATGGTTTTGAATGGTCCAGCCAGTAAGAGATTTCCCCTTAAGTTTAGGGTTCAAACACCTGAGTTCAAGAAAAACAACGGTAAGCCGACCACAGTACCTGGTCCCGAGAGTAAGTTCAGGAGGTCTGGGCAAGTTGCCTTTTGGTTTAGACTTAACAGCCACGGTGTCAATGTGTGAGCCCTTTCTTGTGAAGCAGCGTACAGAGTATTCGGGCCGCTGGTGAGGCGCGGTGCTGGGAGGGGCCAGAGAGAGGAAGAGCCGGACTGGAAGGAAGAGCTCGGCTAAGCACAGGAAATCAAGAGCGCTAAGAGATGAGAAAGTCTGGGAGTGGGAGGAAGGTGAAAAACATTAAAACAGCTTAAATTTTTTTTCTGAATAGCAAGTCTGAGCTTTAAAAAATAAGAAGGAATCAGGCAGTGGTGGCACAAGCCTTTAATCCCAACACTTGGGAGGCAGAGCCAGGAGGATCTCTGTGAGTTCCAGGCCAGCCTGATCTACAGAGTGAGTTCCAGGACATCCAGGGCTACACTGAGGAACTCTGTCTCGAAAATCCAAAATAAGTAAGTAAATAAATAAATAAATGGGGGGATTTATCATTAACTACATAGTCTGTTAATGTCGGTATAATCTATATCGGTGGTTCTCAACCATCCTAATACTGTGAGCCTTTAATACAGTTCCTCAAGCTGTGGTCGCCCCAACCATAAAGGATTCCGTTGCTACTTCACAACTGCAATTTTGCTACTGCTGGAATTGTAATGTAAATATCTGATTTGCAGGATATCTGATGCAATCTCCTCACAATGGGGTTGGAACCCACAGGTTGAGAACTGCTGATCTGCTGATTGTTAGTAATATTTCTTAATATGAGCTCTCTGATGACACAAAATTTTCAATCAAGCCACATCAAAACAAGCCAAATTAAGAAATATCCAGGTTTAATGGGAGATCTGCACTCTTGGGTGGCCCCGAAGGGGAAACCAGGAAACCGCAGGAATGTGACCCCCTGGAGGAAGAAAGGGAGACCACGTGTTTCTCTTTTGGGAGGGTCACTTAAGTACCAGGGAGGGGTCAGGACCTGCCCTGCTGGGATTTGAAGTCCAGACCAGGCCTGGGGGTTGGGATAGATGCAAGGGACTAGGACCTAGGCTCCCAACCTAACACTGATTTATATGATTTTTTAACCTCAGCAATGTATCAGCAGGTGATATTTCCTTCTCTCTCTCTCTCTCTCTCTCTCTCTCTCTCTCTCTCTCTCTGTGTGTGTGTGTGTGTACGTGCACGCACACACGTGTGTATTCAAGCAGATGCACATACGTGTGCAGGTATACAAAGTATGCATGTACATATTTGGAGAGGCCAGAGGTCAACCTTGGGTACCGTTCCTCAGGAGCTCTTTCACTGGTTTGATACTCACGTAGTCAACTGGCCTACTGGGCAACAAACCAGGTAGCCTCCCTCTGTCTCTACCTCCTCAGAGCTGGGATTGGCACCATGTGCCACCATGACTGGCCTTTTCTGGGTTCTGAACTTTGAACTCAGGCTCTCATGCCTGCACAACAAACATTTTACTGACTGCTTCCCAAATCAAGTGGGAGAGTTTCCATGCAGAATACTGTTTATACTTTTTACATTGTGAAGGTAGTATGTTATCGGGATCAACATACTTCTCGTTCCTCTTCTTTTTTGAGTCAAGCTGGCTCTGTATAGCCCAAGTTAGCCTCAAATTTACTATGTAATCCAAGATGGCCTCAAACTCATGATCTTCCTGCCTCTGCCTCTCCTGAGTGCCGGGACTGTAAGTATGTGCCATCAAGCCATGAAGGTATCAATCTTTGTTTTTCCCCTGTTCAGAAGCTGGGGATCAAACCAAGGGCTTTGCACATACAATGGCAAGGGCTGTATGAGTGAGCTACATCTCCCTGATAGAGCCTTATCAACACTCCTTAACTTTAACCTTCAGGGTGACAGGAGCTACCTGATGTTATGGGTTTCAACCCCATACATTTGTTAAACTAGCTAGCTAGTTTTAGGACAGCATAGTTAGGAATGACTTCAAAGACCAAAGTTCTGCAAATGTGTGTATTTTAAATACAACTCTAGTCTAACAGGTTGCAGATTTCCTGTTAGAGAAGAAAAAGACAACATTTTAAATGGATAATAATGCCATAGTTCATATTTTCAAAGCGTCAGTTTAATTAGACCCACATTGTTGTGATAAAGATAAGATAAGCCTGTATCCATTTTCTGACACACTAGAAGCATAGGTTCCTGTTGCGCATAACTATCCAGGCAGGTGTTAGAGCTAATGGTATTTTTTAAAAGCTAGTGTTATTTTTTTTAAAGAATCATTTATTTTAAAAAGATAATGCATGTCCAACATATCCATGCATATTTTTGTCAGTCTATAACAGGAAAGCAAGAAGCTCTTCCATTTTAGTGGCTACTATATGAGTCCTATTCAAACTCTTATCCTCACTTTAGAGAGTTTACCAATGATCATCTCGTTTAGCCTAGTAGCCTATGACATAAAGGCTGTTAGTGCTACTGTGTCCCTTTTATCGATGGAAAACAGATTCACTAATAAGAACTTACTCACCCAAGATTATGCCTCTGGAACAGGTAAAGCTGGGATCAAAACCAGGTAACCCTGGCTTGAATATTCTTCAACCCCTGGGAGACAGAAGGAAACTGTAGAAAAAGAAGGAGGAGGAGGAGGAGGAAGAGGAGGAGGAGGAGGAAGAGGAGGAGGAGGAAGACAGAAAGGAAGGAAGGAAGGAAGAAAGAAAGAGAGAGAGA
>NC_022019.1:1074657-1080799 GCF_000317375.1 Microtus ochrogaster
CTTCTGGGAGCCTTACAGGAGGAGGAGGAAGACAGAAAGAAAGAAAGGAAGGAAGGAAGGAAGGAAGGAAGAAAGAAAGAGAAAGAGAGAGAGAGCTAGAGAGAGAGAGAGAAAGAAGGAAGGAAGAACCAGCTGGACAGAAATTGTTACCAGACTGCACATCCTGGCAAGAAATTTAAATGAAGGCCTCTAGACACACAGGATGTGAGTGCCAGGAAGGGGTGAACTATTTGATACTCAGGCTTTTCCTTTTCCAATGACAGAGCTGAAACTTAGGGAAGAGGCATGACTTTTATTGACAATAGAAGAACTAACTCAAAACGGGAATTCCCACAAAGGCTAAGCTCTCCCTAGTATTTGAAGCCAACAGACAATTCCCGGAGAGTCTGGTGAAGCTAAGGGCACAGCAGTGTGTTTGATGATGCTGTCCACTCCCTCAGGAGGCACGGAAGTTGCCACCATGTCTGAAAGCTGCCGAAGGACTCTCTGTGAGAGTGCACAAGTTGCACTCACACAAACAAGGAAGGAACAGAAAAGCTTCACCTTCAAGTTTAAAACAACAGTAGAATGAAGACAAAGACAGAGAAGTCCCTTGAATTCCCGCTTACTTGTTCTCAACTGGAAACTGGTTCGCCGTGAAGTGGTACCTCTTGTCTTGAAGGAGTTGGAGGTGCAAAGGGATGTCGTCCAGGCATGAAGAGGTGAGAGCATTGAAATCAGGAGGTCTAGTGTACACATGTACACACATACACACACACATATGTACACACACATGCTCACACACATGCACACACATGCGCGCACATGCACACACATGTACACACACATGATCACACACATGTACACACACACACACATGGGCTCACACCCATGTTTTCACCTTTCTTCTTTTGCATTCTTGCTATAAGACAAGGTTTAGAAATGGGGACTCTCACCTGTTCACCCAGGCTCATACTCCCAGACGTCTGTTTGACCTGAAAAACTCTTCACAGGTCTTTGACCAGAAAAAACAAAGAAAGACTCAAGCTTGGGCAGGGAGCAAGCTTTCTTCTTCCATTTCATAAGGTCTCATCGCCGGTCTCCGAGGTCATCATTTTTGCTTGATGCGTGTGGTGGGATACACATGTCAGCATTATTATGAACTGACACCCCAAGCTCGCTTCCTTGAGCCAACTGCTGAGTTAGTTCTTGTTCAAACAGAGGTTAACGACAGCATTCATCGCCCCTCCCCCCATGCTGTCTCTTTGCATTAGGGTAAAATTTATCAATGTTACCAACTCTGTGGCATTTTTGGCAAAAGGAACACGGGTGGGTGTTAGTGCACAGACCTGTGTGTCTGGCTTCAGATCTCAGCCACACCTGAGTTAGTCTGGAGTCAAAAGTTAACATTTGCGAGGATGAAAATGGGTCTTTACTGCTGAGAATGCAGTCTTAATTAGGTAAACAAAGAGGTTTTTCATTACATTGTAAACACATTTCACAAAGAGACCCCATTTAAGTTTCTTTTTAACGAAACTGGAAATATTGAGAAAGTTAATTGAAGGTCACTCAAACGACAATTAATGAGCAAACACAGTTATCTCCTAGCTAGTATGTGGCTTGAGGATTTTTTTTTATCTTTCATTGTGGCCTTATTTTAAAATGTTGCGAATGCCAACCCAAGTAGGGGCAGACACGATATTAAATGACAGATTTCTCTATTTATATTTAAATAACCATCTGCATGAAATTATGCACAAATCATGGAATAATTCCTAGCAGAAATTACTGTTTATGAAATAAAGAAAGTATCTGAGAGATGGGGTGCTTGTCGTATTAAATTGCCCATTTCCAGGACATCATGTGTATTCGCATAATGCAGAGATGCTACATTGCAAGACCAGTAGGAACTGCTCACAATATTAATGAAGATGGATGGAGAGGATTGAAAAGCACGCATTTACAAGTGCCAGGGGACCGGAGGGTGGCCATGTTCCCAATCTCTACCTACTTCTATTTATTTATTTTCCTTCAATAATAGCCAATTGTATGGTCATAACTTTAATAGGACAGCGCTTGGTGAGGCTTTACCATGGGTTTTCATTTTGAGTTTTAACTATGGCCAGTTTCCCCCATTTGGGTTGAAAATAGTACATGTGAAGTTGGGAGGTTTACAGATAAAGCTAAGGAAAAGGAATGTTAGCCTATGAAGAAGTATGCATGGAGTAGACTAACTACAAAATTTAAATCGCCCTTTACATCCAAGAATAGTGAAATAGCTCTTTGTCCCGAAAAGACAACTTCAGGACGACCGACCTTTTCTCCCCACCTCTAACAGCCTGTCAGCCCTCCGGAGCTCAGCCAAGCCATAACTGGAATGGGATGGATAGGAAACAGGGGTGTGCTCTGAGGACAGACACAGTTAGTCCAGAATCCCAGGATGTAGGCTTCTCACAGTCCATCAGAGCACAGCGCTCTGCCGAAACTCCAAGTGCCTATCAACAATCGAGAGGCAGCCAGGAAGTACCTTACCCCTGATTTTAAAGAGGTGAGCTGGGGGTCTGAGGTCCTCGCATTCCACCAGACCCTCAGCCATCCAGGCTCCATGACATCTCCGCACATTTACTGATGTCCTTCCCCATCGGTAGCTGAGTCTATGTTTTCCCCTGTGTCTCAAAAGAGTGAGACGCAGACTCAAAGCCACCGCATGAACATCTTCAAAGGCCAGCCTTCCTCTGGTCCCATTTCAGCTCTTCCTCCTTGAGTTCCCCACACTCTGCAAGCTGTGTTTGCTAACTGCTAAGTTCATTTGTCCAGCAAATGTTTATTGTGGATAAATATTTATATGCTAGATACTGGGACACTGCTGTGAACAGGACAAACACTATCTGTACTGCCCCAAACCTGACAGACTCATGAGTCAACACACAAGGACACCTAAGGAAATCAGAGGGAGTCCCTGAAAAAACAAATATCCACACCAAGGTCTGAATTGATTGAGCATCTACTTTGTGCAAGACAGAGTACCCCTAGGGGTGAGGAGTAAAACCAGCTGCCAGTCAGTGCCATTAGCGGTCAGTGAGGTGCACACAGTAGGTAGACATGACTGATGCTGGAAATGAGACCAATCAGCTCCCAGGAGGATGGATCTCCCGAGGACGGCTCTCTAGAGGTTGGACCCGGGGCTTTATAAACACAACGACTTAGAGCTCATTTTCAAGAGTGATGAACAGAATCAAAACCCAGACAGCCCAATGGGTAGGAACAGGATGCAGGGGTAAGAAACTGAAGTGTGTTTGAGGAGCAGAAATGGCCACACTTGTCCTTGCCTGGAGTCAGGGAGTACACAGAGAACAATTGTCCTGCCCTTTGCAAGACAGTGTGAGCATTGCTCTCTGGGTATCTGGGAGCCCAACCTCCCTGATCTCCCTGACAGGGGAGTAAGGTACATGTACCCAGGAAGCCCAAGAGACTTTGATGTCCTATTTATCATCCCACCATACCAGATCACTTCAGTATCTTCCCAAGTCCCCTGCCCAAGAACCCAGGTTCTTTAAATGATAATAGTAATAAATATTTATTTTTTACACTTTCTGTGTTTGTACAAACAGGTGTGGGTGTGCAGGAGTATGTGAATTGAGGGACGATGTCTGCAAAAGCAAAGGAGGGCGCAGAATCACCTGAGCTGGGGTCACAGGAGTTATGAGTTGTCCATAGGAGTTGCCAGGCACCAAACTCCAGCCTCTGAAGGAGCAGCGAGTATTCTTTGCCACTGAGCCATCTCTCAAAGTTGGGTTCTTTATTGAGACCTGGGGCACGTACTACATCCTTGCAGAAGCGTTTGATTGATGCCCTGGGCACTCACTCTGCTACATTCTGTGTTCAGAGACGAGTTGGCACAGAACCCAAATCCATGCAGCCAGTTCTGAACAGAAGGGATCTTTAAGAAATTATTCACAGCACAATATGTAAATTATTTAAATTAGCTTTTTGTTATTTTGGGTTTTTTTAGACAAGGTATACTGGGAATATGGGAAAATGTGCCGATAAAGTCAGGAACAAGGAGGTAATAAAATATTCAGGCTGAAAGTATGAAAGAAAGTTCTTTACGTCTTCCAAGGCAATCCTTGGAAATTGTGTATCATGGAGATGTACTAGGGATACAATATTTCACCAGATACGTGTGTGTGTGTGTGTGTGTGTGTGTGTGTGTGTGTGTAGGGGGGGAAGGAGAGAGGGAGACAGAGAGGGAGAGGAGGATGGGATGACAGGGGAAAGAGGGAGAAAAGCGTGTTGCCTACAATATGTCCATGGTTTATAGACATCTAGAAACTGTTATCAGAAAGAAAGTCAATAGTTAATATGTGTCAGGACATTGAGATCTTAGAAAAGACCCACCGAAGACATTTCTGTGATGTGATAGAACAGAGACAAAGGCAAGTGGATGAGGTAATTCATTACCTGATCTCTCAAAGACCTTGCCTTGTGTACCCCTACCTCGTCTACTTTATACCCAGCACACAGTAGGCCATTCAATAAATAGTTGATAAATCAAGATGCAGAGACCAAGGGGGGAAATCAGTCATTACTAGTAAGTGTGAGCCCAGTGAAGAAACTCAGAGTAGAGTAGAACGTAGATCACCCGAGATCAGAGACACCACTATGGGTAGGGAAAGGTTACCCAGAGGTGTTTCATGGGCGTGGAAGAGCAGATAGCAACCACGAAGACAAATAGGTTGGAGAAGGGGGTGTAAGGGTGCATGGATGGGATGAAGAGGGTGTTTCCAAGGCAACCAAGAGCCAGCTGCAAAGACTGAGCCAGAGTGTGTTCAGAAACTACAGGACTCGGTAGGTAACTGTAGCCCACCATCCTGCCATGTTCAGCGCCTCAGTTCCCAGTCCGCATAATCCACAAGATCTGGCATACAGCAAGCATTTGCTGAACACTCCCTGCCTTCCCCTCCCCTGCACTCCTTCTGCCTTATAATGGGTGAGCTTTTTCATTTTAATAGAGGCTGGGGATGGAGTTTCAGAACTCATTTCCAACTGTGTCAGCTTTCCCACTTACAGCTTTCCTCCTGGTCCCCTTTGTCTAAAAGTTCAACTTTAGGCTACAGAGCATCACACTTAACACAACCCCTTTCTAGTCAGCACACATGAGGGTCTGACGGTCATGTGTGTGCTATTTCAGAGGGGTGTAGGGGTTCAGGGAATGGATGGTTGCTTCCTATTGGCCATGTAGAAGACTTATGTGCACATGAAAAATGTCACCCAAAGGAAAGTTCCCAAGGAGGAGCTCGGGTTTCCTTGGAAGAATTAATCCTGACATCATATGAAGATCCCAGGACAATGAACACTGTCCTCAGTGGGCACACGAGCGATGGGATAGGGTGAAGGGCTCGGCAGAGGCACAATGGTGGGAAGCAACAGCCCCAGAATAGGCTACATCTTGTAGCCTGACAAAATGAAGTTCTAGCTGGGGAAATGGCAGAAAAGAACATCTGCCTGTCAGAGACATCCCTGAAAGACTCAAAGAGGAAGCTAGGTATTATAGAATGGATGTCTGGATACCATGCCTACACCCAAAGAGGTCTGTTTCTATTTTTTATTATGGTCTCTGCTCCCAGACACAACACACTGTAATAGGTCCGTCAGCTCTTCCCCAGAAGAACTCATCTCCTGAGATATGCAAAAATGTTGAAGCCAACCACAATCCAGGATATACACATTCACCCGTCTTCCAGTTGACTTGACTGAGCACCTGGATCCATGGAGCCAATCAGAGGAGAGCGATGTGAGTGACACAAATGTGGTCACCTAATAACAAGCCTGTGGCCAGAGGTGTGTTTTCTGTAAGAGTGGGCCTGGAGGGAGAGAGGCCTTCTGGTGCAGACAAGTCTCCTGGCTTCTGAAGACAAAATGGCTTGAGGCTCAGTCATTGTTTAAAAGCCATTCCTCACATTCCTTGTTTACTGTCAGCACAGTGAGTTGTGGGCTGTCACTCTGTCACTTTAGCTGTTAATGGGACTAAACACTTATGCCAACAGATTAAGCCTTGCTAAAACATTAAGAAAATTGGCCCAAACAGAATTTGGGTAAATGCTGGTTTAACAGCTGTTTCTTCAGGGGTGGGTGGGGGAGAGGTTGATTGTCCTAAGACAAT
>NC_022019.1:1080929-1097461 GCF_000317375.1 Microtus ochrogaster
GAGAGAGAGAGAGAGAGAGAGAGAGAGAGAGAGAGAGAGAGACTAGAGACAACTGTGTGAATCAGTAGATTGCTAAAGGAAGGGACTGTTTGAAAAGGGAAGGAAGAATTTAATCTATCATTTTCCTGATCACACAGAGCATAGCCAAGATTCTCTGAAATTAAAGGTAGTGGTTGTTTTAATTGAGGCACATCACACATATTTAAAAATTCCAATAACTTTCTGGGAGAAATGAAAAATTGTTGGGTCTGTCATGCAAAGGATCATCCAGGTGCCCGATGGTACTGGAGAGAGACATGGCTTTCTGTGTTACTTTGGTTCTCTCTAGGACATGTCAACTCTATTTCTAGTCCAGAAGAGGAACCACGCTTTCACTCTGGGTACGTTTAATTTCAAAATCAATTTTTCAGCTCACTTTATGTAAATCCATGTGTCTTTACTTCACTTGTCTTCTTGAGCAAGGACTGTTTTGTTTTGTTTTTGGAGACAGGGTCTCTCTACGTAGCTCTACGGGTCCTGGAACTCACTAAGTAGACCAGGCTGGCCTTGAACTCACAGAGATCCACCTGCCTCTGCCTCCTGACTTCCTGAGTGCTGAGATTAAAGGTGTGAGCCACCACCACCAGTCTAGAGCAAGGATTTTTAAGATGTCCTTTTATGACCCATTTCCCAAATAAATAGAGAACAATTAAATGTTCCACTTTATTTCCAAGTCTTAGGCTTGAAAAAGAGATTCACATGCGGCATTCTAGAGCCAGCCTGGTCTACAGAGTGAGTTCCATGACAGCCAGGACTGTTACATAGAAAAACCCTCTCTTGAAAAGTAAACAGGAGGGAGGGAAGAAAAGAAAGAAAGGAAGGAAGAAAGAGAGAGAGAGAAAGGAAGAAAATTAAGAAAGGAAGGAAGAGAAAGAAAGGAAGAAAGAAAATGAATAAACACTAAGCAAAAATAAATCCCATCAAGACTCTAAAAAGAATTCTAGAAAACTAATATATTTCTGCCACTGTAATAATTATATACATATTAAACATTTTCTAGAAAAACTACTCAGATGGATCAAAATTGAGAAGAAAGTTCATTCTGAATTTAGACATTAAAAGTTTGAAAGTCGTTCTCTGGGCATATGTGACATTTGTTGGCTAGAAAACAGTAGAAGGAGGTCTAAATCAGGAGCAGAAGGAGGGGGAGCACGAGCAAGGAACTCAGGACCGCGAGGGGTACACCCACATTCTGAGACAATGGGGATGTTCTTTCGGGAATTCACCAAGGCCAGCTGGCCTGAGTCTGAAAAAGCATGGGATAAAACCGGAGTTGCTGAACATAGCGGACAATGAGGACTACAGAGAACTCAAGAACAAGGGCAATGGGTTTTTGATCCTACTGCACGTGCTGGCTTTGGGGGGGGCCTGGGCGGTTTGGATGCTCAACTTACTAAACCTGGATGGAGGTGGGCGGTCCTTGGACTTCCCACAGGTCAGGGAACCCTGATGGCTCTTCAAGCTGATGAGGGAGAGGGACTTAATCGGGGGAGGGGGAGGGAAATGGGAGGCGGTGGCGGGGAGGAGGCAGAAATCCTCAATAAATAAATAAATTTAAAAAAAAAAAGAAAACAGTAGAAGGGACAATGTTACTATGCTGCACCTCACACCTCCTGACAGTTTCTCACAAAACCTAGTACTCATTCTGTCTTTTTATCATGAACTCCCAAACCCTTCCTGTTGGAATCCAGCTACTTTACAGCAGCTCCGAAAAGAGAGCAAAGAGCAGAACATGGCAGCAGCAGCTAAGTCACCCCAGGCACCTCAGAGACTGAGGCAGAAGGATCACTGCAGTTCATGAATTCAAGACCAGCCCAAACCACATAGCAAGACCCCAGTTGATCTCAAAGAAGAGAGAGGGGGAGGGAAGGAAGTGAGAAGAGCAGGAGAGTGAGCATTCTCTAATGCTGATATTCAGAGTGGTGCTGATCTCTGCCACTCTAAGATCTTCACACTTGACTTTGACTAACCTTGGTAAGAGCTAGGGTGTTCCCTTTTAGCATTTCTCCTAACGCCACGCTACCAGAACTGTAAAAACACGCCCATAACATTTGCTTTTCATCTACATCAAGAAGACAATGCTAAGCAAAAGAAAAGTATTTCGTGACGCATCTCGGATTGAAGCGATGGTAGTCAGAGACCCTGGTAATCGAAGCTTCTGGGGGAGGGAGAGACCCTTTCTTCTGGATCCTTCAGTCTGCTTAATAGGATAAAATTAGCTTGAGTGACTTGGTGTCTGGAGAGGATGTGATGTAATTGGAAGCGCCGCCTGGGTTTGCCGCCGGACAATGCGGATCAGGTGGAGACGTGAGGGCATGGGAAGCTCGGAAGTACGAATCGAATCGACTTCCGCCGTCCTAATTAGCCTAAATGAGCCATGCCAGTTCTCTGCTTGCTTTTGAATTTCTCTGCTTATGCTACTTTCAGGACTGAAAGGAAAAAAAAAATGAAATGCCCACCGAGTTCCTATGGGATAGATGAACGGTGGAGCCTACGACAGGAGACCAGCTTTTATTGCTGGACTCCCTGGGAATGCAATGGCGGCGGGCGCTGAGAAGATGGACGCCACAGTTTCTGCGGTGAGAAAGTTGGCAGAGCAGCCAGGAGCAGGGACTTATTCTTAGGGTTTCCTGCACTTCCTTTCCAAGTCTCAGCTACAGGGACCATGGTGGGCCACAACTTTTATGGACAAAGTCGAGTGGCACTTCCCAGCAATCCTGCTTCTTCCCAGACTGAATTTCAAAGTTGGGGGCGGGGTGGATGGGCAATTATTTAATATATGGAAAACACTGACAGTGTTTGAGTTTTCAGTCTCACCCCAATTAGTCCACTTTAACTCTATAAACAGATTTGTAACACATCTAAAGTAGTTTGCGCAAATCTATTTTAATTCACGGTACTTGGGTAGAAACAAAATCTCAATCTAAAAGCCACAGATTTTTTATCTTTCTAGTTGCCAATGAATAAGACTTCATAGAATGATGGACATACCAAATTGAAGTAGCAAAAATGAAATAATTTTGTCATTTTTCTATATATATATTTAAAAAAGCCCCTTAACAAAAGGCTTCAAGTCCTCTGTCAGGCATTGCAGATGGATTTTCAGCAACGCTGACGTAACTCTGCTGAGAGACAAATGCCGCTAGGGTTTTAGTTTAATTGTTTTTAGCAGCATCTTTTTTTTTTTTTTGCCCACTGTGTGAGTGTGTATGTGTACATATGTTCACATGTGTGCCATGGCTCATATGGGAAGGTCAAAGGACAGCTTGAAGCAGTTGATTCTCTGCTATCATCATGTGAGTCCTAGGGACTGAATTCAGGTCACCAGACTCGGCAACAAACCCTTTGACCCACTGGGCCATCTTACCAGACCTAAGGTTTTCATTTTAAATAAGCAGACCCTGATGGTCTGAAGCCAGATGTGGACTGGGGTGTAACTTACTGGGCCAGTGCTTGTTCAGAATGTATGAGGCCCCGGGTACAATCCCAAGTAAAAAAATATTTCAAAAGTCAAGCCAAGTTTTCAGCTGAATACTCGACACACACATCAACATCAACAAATTCGACCTCGTCTTACTTATTTTTTGCATGTCAAGTCTAAGTGGCTAATGAGTCAGACACTGTGTTCAGGGCTGGGCTCTGCAGAGGACGCCACCAATCATGCTGGCTAAACTCAGAAATGCAAATATCACATGTCTTCTGCCATATGCAAAGGCTAGATCTGAATCTAAGTTGTGTGTCCACATTTATACAGAGAGACCAGGAAAGCAGAGGGAAAATTCTGTGAGGAAGAAGGGAGAGAGAGGAACGATAGGAGAGAAGAAAGACAAAATCTCCCACGTGGAGAGCTGGTGAGACCGTGAAATCATAGGTCACACTTACCTGATGACCTGAGATGGACCCCTGACACACACAGAAGCTGGGTGTGGCAGCTCAAATCTGCAGTTCCTGCACTTCTGTGTGGGGATAGGAGGCAGAGGCACAGAAGTTGCTCAGAAGCTCAATGCAGCAGCAGAGAAAAGAGAACGGAAAGAAGTGACTCCTGAGAAGTCCTGCAGGCCCGCCCTGGCACATGCGTACCAGCCCCCCCCTCTGTCTCTCTCTCTCACACACACACTTGTTAATTAATCATGTTTAGAATGTAGATTTAATACAAACATACATAGTCACACCATATGAGCACAAAGCACGAAGAGGAGGATCACGGAGTAGAGAAAGAACATGGCAGAGGAACGTGGAGAAAGTGAACTACACAGGCCCAGGTTCTGGAAGTCTTGAAACCTATGCAATGTAGGGGGAAGAAGACACAGTTACACAATTTGTCTCTTTTCTTTGAGGCTATCGACAGGTATGGTAGGTTCTGAACTCTGGCGAGTTTGCCTGTGGCCAAGGCAGCTAGCTCAGCAGCCCTGCTGGTTCCTTTTTCTGCTTTCTTTCCGGGGCAGAAGTTTGGCCAACCATTAAATCCCCTGGGATCCCTTCAGAGCACAGACTCTGAGCAATGTGCTTTAGGAACCCAGAGAGCCACCAGGAACGGTTGACGCTGCTTAATCAGTACAGTTTGTGTTCACAGCATCAGAAAACTCATCCCAAGGGGCGGGGTGGAACTCGGAGGGCAGGGAGGATAGACCACAGGGTAGTTTACCATTTGCTGTGGTGCAACGCTGCACACAAATCCTGGCTGGCTACAGCACCTTAGGCCGTCTCCAGGGCCCCTCACCCAGTGACACCCAGCTCTTAACAATGAGGAGTTTTTGAATTTTGAATTTTCAACAATAGAATTGCTGAATCAGTTGAGGAACTGTGTGTTCATAAAAATGCACAGAAGCTGTGTATCGAGTTAAGATCACGGGTTATTCTGACTGACTCGGGACTTGTCAGGCGTCTGTTGAGGGGAGGAATTTTGTTCTGTCCACAGTTGTAAGGTCAGGTGGTGCCATGTCTTTCCCACCAGCCCACCCACCTTGACTCAGCAGCTAGTGATGCAGGATTTAGCTTCTCCAGATCCAGTGCAATCATCAGACTCCTGTGTCCATTGGTGCAATGCAGCCTTGGCTCCTTCAGCGTCCAGTGCAATCATCAGACTCCTGTGTCCATTTGGTGCAATGCATCCTCATTGTCACCCAGGAACTCAAACTCCCCATACAAGCTTTATGATAACTATTAGATGACTCACTTTGAATGCTAATGATGGGATTTGAGCTGAGGTTCCTGCACACCTCTTATGACGCACACGTGTGTTCGGCCTTCCATTTCTTCAAGACTACGAGAAGGACTCCTCCCATGTCTGATGTAAGCCCTGAATATTTGTCCTGGACTGGTCCCGCCATTCAGTGCAGTGATATTGCCTTGGTTCCCTCCAATGTCCTGTTTTCTTTCATTTGAGGAATTTCCTACCTTAGAGTTCCAAATACTAGTAGCTCACTGCTCTGTTTCTCTGCCTTTATTTTCTCATTGCCCACATGATGGTTGTTAGAGCAATACAAAATGCCACAGTTAGATCTAAACATGGCTCTGGACATACAAGAAACACACGATCAACCTTAGTAGTGACATTATTTTTAACATTGATAAAACCTCTATAAACTTTAACAAAAAATGTTTGTATTGTGGTTAATTTTCTAAACATAAAAAAATAATAATAATTTGGGAATTCATGGCTCCAAAATTTAAGAGAGAGATAAAAACAAAATGCCATGCCGGTGATTAAGAAGCCATACAAATAAACACTGGCCATTGCTCCATCACCATTGGCATTTAAAACCCACTCAGAATCACATCATCCCAGCTCAGGGGTCACCCAAACAGTAATTGAAAACCACATGTTGTGGTTCCCCTGTGTAAACTGCTGTTTGCCCCGGGCTGTTTTCAAAGCCGTAAATAAATGGCGAAGGACACTGGCAGAAGTGTGTGTTCAAGAGGCAGGATAATCCAGGAGGCCTGACAATGATGAAGGTTTCACAGCCAAAAAACCAAAATCCCGTGGCAAGGTTTGCAGCTCTCAGTCCTGCACCCGTCCTAACATTGCTCCGTTCCTCGGCCTGAACTCACATGGATGAAAACACGTTACTTTCCTTACATGTAGCTGCCTCCCGCACAGCCGTAAATGTATCCCTCTAGACTCCATGGGACAGTGAGCTTCCTGGTCACATACCAAGAAGCTTGAAGGGTTGGGGAGGAGGGGAACCTGAGCTGACTCCTTCTGTCCCCCTCATACGCCACACAGCTACCCGCTCTGCAAGTGTAGCCCCGGAGGGCCACCATCAGCCTGGGCATAGAGAAAAAGGCTCAAGGAGACAAGATGGACTGTCTGCAGAGCTGTTGACAAAATCTGCAACATTCAGGATCTGTTTTCAAATTTCTGTTCATTTAAGCCCTGGAGACTTATGGGCAGTGCAGTCCCAGTGTGGAGAAATTCCTTTGCGAATGCTGCTGGTGCCTGCTCTTTACGCATATGGATAAGGTGTGAGCCTCTTAATAATTCCCAGATGCATTGTGAGAGCTTGTCATGGGAGTGGGTAGAGCTGAGCAGGATGGGCCCCCAGTGTGCAGCTCACACTTGGAAGTGTCGTTTCTCTACTCCTTTGGGAGATTGGCCTTGAATTTGGCTCTGAGATGGACACAGTCTCGTGATTTTCCTGGCATCATCCTGTCTTGTGCTCTGCAGAAGTTATCAATGGGATGTCTCTGGGTTTTCTGGCTTGTTGGTGAGTTACTTGTCCTTCCTGGTTTCTGAAGGGATCCAGGAACCCTGGAGCCTTGTCTCTGTGGCTTCTCACTGTAGTCCGGCCATCAGCATATCCTGACCCGCTGTGGAATTTCCACAGTGTTGAACAGTTCCACTGAACTGTTGCCTGTGTTCCAGAGAACCATGTGGTCAAATAATGCTCAAGGGAGCAGGGACATGGAGTCCAGGACAGGGTGGGGTTTGTTTTGTTTCAACAGTTAAAGAGGAGAAGCTGGAAATAGTGGTTTATGTCAGGATGTTGAGACAGGAGTATTGCCATGAGTTCAAGGCCAACATGGGTTGCAGGGTGAGATCCTGGTCCAGACAGTGATACATAGATAGATGGGGGTAAGGTAGGGGAAGGAGGGGAAGGAGAAGAGAGGGAGGGAATTTCCATATGCCCCTCCATTTCCAGAACAAAACCCTAACTGGGCTGGGGAGATGACTATGTGGTTACAGCACTTGCCACAGAAGCAAGAGGACTGGAGTCTGGATCTTCAGTACATGCCAAGTGAATGCTGCAGTTTGTCTGTAATTACAGACTGGGAAGGCAGACACCAGATCCCAAAAGCTAGCTGGCCAATGAAACTAGCCATATGGGTGAGGTGTGGCATTTAGGTACTCAAAAAAGAGCCACCGTCCTGCCCAGCTCAGCCTCTTCCCGTGCTCCACACCTTGAGGTTGAATCCCCATTCCTGTTCCATGAGGTTTCCCCTTTAATAAACAAGAGCCTTAGAACACTCTTTTCTGAGTCCGTTTGGGATTATTTGACTCGCGTTTCCCCCTTACATGCGTTAAACTTCAAGAACCCTTTTAAGTTCTGGGGACAGACATTGGAGAAAGTGGTACAATGATGTGTCTGCACTTATTAACACTCACAACTTGGTAAATTCTGGTAGGTGTGTTGTACAGAAATGTAAAAATCTAGTTTAAAGGGGCGGGAGGAATGGCCCTGCTGCTGAGACCCTCACTGCCTTTCCAGAGGACACCCATGTTGCTTGTCTCACAACTCCCTGGACCACCAGCTCCAGGGATCTGATGCCTTCTTTTGGCTTCCAATGGCCCTGACAGACACATGTGTACACACACACACAGGCACGCACACAAGATATGGATATAGTGTATCTCTAGGGCAAGTGAGGGACTGAGTTTTCAGTTACTCCATTTAATTTAATCTTAGTTGATTTGTATTTAAATCTAAATAGTTACATGTGCTTAGCAGGTCCTGTTACAGCCAGCACACAGCAAAAGGCTTCAGGAACTTTATGACACAACCTGACATGCTCCTTTGGATGGGCTTTTCTTTTATTTTCTTCCCCCATAACTTCTTATGAAAGTGTCAACAGCCACTCAGTAGGGTCGCTTGTGTAGTGACCAACATCCCCATTGCCTACAGCTGGTGGTTGTGAATACCTAATTGCCACAATTAATACTTGAGGCCAAACTGGAAAGCCAGAAAGTCACACATCCACCTCTGGGCTCCAAACTCCATCAACCCTGCCCTTCCTATTATTAGTTAATTTTTTTCATATTTTTAAGGGAATTGCACCATAAATGCCAACAATGTAATGATAGAAATCTGTTAATATGATTTATAAGGTGACCTCAGATTTGAAGGAGGATTGCTTCCCATTAGGTTAAGAATTCTCTGTTGCTTGACTATTAAGAATAAAAAGTCACCAACCAAGTTGAGTGTGGTAGCAACAAAGACTTTAGTCCCAGCACTGGGGAGGCAGAGGCAGGCAGATCTCTGTGAGTTCAAAGCCAGTATGCTCTAAATAATGAGTTCCAGAATAGCCAGGGCTACATAGTAAGACTATGTCTCAGATAGATAGATAGATAGATAGATAGATAGATAGATAGATAGATAGATAGATAGATAGATAGATAGATAGATAGATAGATGATAGGTAGATAGATATAGGTAGATAGATAGGTAGATAGATAGATAGATGATAGGTAGATAGATAGATAGACGATAGGTAGGTAGATAGATAGATAGATAGATAGATAGATAGATAGATAGATAGATAGATAGATAGATAGATAGACAGACAAAATAAAGTTCCCAATCATCCAATCATTGTGCATGTGAGGCCTCAAATAAGACAGCTGTATGATTGAGAAACTGTGGCCAAGATAGCTGGCTAACTTCTTATTTTTAACAAAATTATGCTCACTTTTAATCTGGCTTGAGGGGTGGATATAAAATAATATCTGAGCACAGTGGTGCAAACACATAGTCCCAACTGCTTATGAGACTGAGGTAAAAGAACTCCTTGCATGAAGAAGTGCCAGGCCAGTATGGGCAGCATAGCAAGATCTCATCTCACCTGCTGCTGCTGCTGCTGCTGTTGCTGGTGGTGGTGGTGATGATGATGGTGGTGGTGGTGATGATGGCAGCTGTAAGCAGTTCTGACAATATGCCTCTTTTTTATTTTTTTAAGAAGGTTCTTGCACACACTGAATTCATTGTGTGTTTGAGGCTGTCCTTGGACGTGATCCTCCTGCTTCAGCCTCCCGAGGGCTGGGACTCCAGACCTATACCAACATGCCCACTTGGCAAGATTGTTCACTGCCACGATGTAGCTGTGGTTGTATTAACACGATGTGACCCATGAGGGCATCTGACTGCCAACTTCGCCCTCTCCCTCCAGGACCGTCCCCTGTTGACATGGCTCGATTGCATTTCCGACTCTCACAGGACAGAAGACTCACAACACTCAGAGTCATCTCAGAAGCCGTGATTCTGGGGTCACAGGGCGATCTCCGGAGTCCCCAGCATATTTTCACAGGGACACTGACATCTTGCAGAGGGAAGCAGGAGGCGCTGCCATCAGAGACCTTTGCTTCCTTCAGATCCCAGCTTTATCATTTCCTCAACATGGACCGCAATCCTAAACTTTCTGAGCCTTAGTTTTGCCATCTGAAACTGAAATTAGTAATATAATTAAATGGTAAACTTAATTTGTTACACACAATATATGGCCAGTATTAAATTATGCATAGCAATATTTATATTTTCAAATAACTTTATTCTAGATTGCCTTTTGTTTTATTTTGTTTTGTTCTTCGAGACAGGGTTTCTCTGTGTAACAGCCCTAGCTGTCTTGGAACTCACTCTGTAGACCAGGCTGGACTAGAATTCACAGAGATCTGCCTGCCTCTGCCTCCCGAGTCCTGAGATTAAAGATGTATGCCACCATGCCAGGCTTTAGATTGCCTTTTAAAAAGATTTTTCTTAATTTGTTAACTTAAAACAGGGTCTCTGTATGTAGACCAGGCTCTCCTCGAACTCACAAACATCCACCTACTCTGCCTCCTGAGTTCTGGGATTAAAGATGATTTCTTTATTTTTAACTTAAAAAGTCATTTTTGTTTGTATGAGTGTTTGCTGGAGTGTGTGCGTGCATAACTATGTACTGTGTGCTTGCCTAGTATCCCAAGGCCAGGAGGGGACACCAGATGCCCTGCAACTGGAGCTACCCTGTGAGTGCCGAGAACCAAACCTGGGTCTTCTTAACAGCTGAGCAGATGATGTGGGCGGGTTCTTCTGAGACCAGTGAGCTGTCTCCGACACAAACTCAGTTTTCTCCTGAAGCTTTAGCCTGAAACCTCTTTAGATTCCCCCTGGATGGGACAGGGGTAAGTAGGAATTTGTCCTGCAGCTGGGTGGTGGTGGCGCACATCTTTGATCCCAATGCTCAGAAGGCAGAGGCAGGGGGATCTCTGTGAGTTCAAGGCCAGCCTGGTCTACAGAGCAAGTTCCAGGACAGCCAGGGCTACACAGAGAAACCTTGTGGTCCTCTGCAGGTAGCAGGGACTGACTGCATGGTGGCGGTCCAGTCTGAAGGACTGGCTACTTGACCACCAAGGAACACCCTCCTGGCTTTCCCAGGTGCATCTAGAGCAGCTGACGACCCTTCCTCCCATAGCGTCTGTACTCTCTCAGATGCTTCCTGGTCTCATACATTCAGAGTATGTATGATTAGACCTTTGATTCCAGCCAGCCAGAGTACCGGTAGAGCTACCATATCTGCTCATTGCCAGTGTCTTCCCTGTATTTCCCGGCAGGAGAGGTGTGTCATGCCTGTGGAAAGAGCTGGAAAGGACTCTGGAAGGGACTGGCACACTCCACCACAAGACAATTTACTTGTTTTTTGTTCATATTTGTTTTTATGATTTTACACGTATGAGTGTTCGCCTGCCTGTACATTTGCACACCACACACATGCTTTTGGTGCCCTGAGGAGGCGGTGATCCTCTTTGTGGGTGCTGGGAACCAAACCTGGGTCCTCTGTAACAACAAGTGCCCTTAACCACTGAGCCAACAATTTTCTTTTTTTTTTTAGAAAAAAAAAAAGAAAGGAAAGAAAATGGTTCAAATTTAACAAATTGAGCTCTGGCGTGAGACAGTGCCAAGTGCTGGGAACCATGGAGATGGAGGCAGTGCCATGTTCTGGGAACCATGGAGAAGGAACTGTGGAGAAGAAAGGATGGGTGTTTCCTGCGTTCATTGTGACATCACAATTGAACATACAAAAAAAATGAGCAAGTGTTGAAGAAAGGAAAACAATTTGGCATTGTATTTTAGTTTCATCTCAAAGGCTAAGAGAAATCCAAGCTATGGAATATATTAAGAAAATGGATGTGGCTGGTATTATGAGAACCCAAACCTTCCAGTTCCCAGTACTTGGCAAAAAATCTAATTTTTCCTCAAATAAAAATAAAATGCAAAATGAGCAAGGGAGAGAGTCGCGGACAATAACAAAGCAGGGTTGAGCTCCCAAGCGCCACACTGTAAATAGATGAGCATTCGGCAGTTGCGGGGGCTGCCTGGTAGAACGCTGGGGCGCTGATTCAGTTTATGCCTCCTTGTTGATCCTGACGAGAATAGGCTTCTAGAACGTCCAACCGCAACCCATCAAGCAAAGATGCCAAACTTTAAGTACTGCATGTGTTCTTTTTAACTTTTTAAATGGTGGTTTGTGCAGCCATTCCTCCTAAGTTCAAATAGATAAATATTCTGAGGAGTGTCGATTTTATTCAGTCTGAGGCCAAATGTAACAGAAGTGAAAAATAGACAGACTGCACCTTGTGCGTTTTCATACATTTTAATGACGAGTTTCTATTGATTGCTGTGCTTTTTTTTACATCACATTGCCTGTTTCCTGACAACAGAAACTTCTCTTGATTGCCCCTCACAAATGATCCATACTGATATTAAGTTTACAGTGTTGGGAGGAGGAGACTAGGGGGGAACTTAATTTGAATTTAGAAAGTCTCTAAATGATAATTGAATCACAAGTCTGGATTATAATTCTAGGAGCAACACTTGACTTGGTCAAAATCACTGTTAGGAAGAGATGCAATTCCTACACAGTACTTCACATTGATTAAGTAATGTGTGAAAATGGGAAAAAATGTATTTGAATCTTAATCACAGTCATTTGCATGAAATAAAAGTCTGTGTCAAGGGAATGCACATTATAATAACTCCTGGGTGTTTTGGTTGTATCAGTGAGCAAAGAAGTTGTATGCATTTTTTTGTGCTGATATACAAGAATTCCTTTTATATTTACTGTATCTTTGATTGTACAAAAATTCAGCAATATAGGATTTGGGCTGGTGAGAGACAACAGCTGATTAACTACCTCAACAATGGCTGTAATTAAAACAGATGTTTGATAATGCATGCATCTGAATTAAACTAGGAACAAAAAGGGAGAACGGAGAAATAGGAATTTGATATGAACCTCATTCTCAGAACAACTCTCCATTAAATGGGAAAGTAATAAATTAGGGCATGAACTTCGGAAAAATTCTGCCCATCGTTTTCCTGCATATTTTCGTGCCTATTGCTTTCTGCTCAGAATTAAGCTTCATGGCCCTGTGCTGCATTTTCAAATCCTGCTGGAACCGCCCTTCCAAGGTGCAGATCTATCTGTCTGCATGAGCACTGATAATAACACCCATTTCTCTCCTACTGAGCATGCTCAAAGTCCTCAGTGCTTTTAGCCCAGGGTAATTGCACACTGTAATCCCAGCTAGCAGAAGGCTGACACAGGGCAACCGCTGGAACCCAGGAGTTCATGGCGGATCTGGGCATCTAGGAGGATCCTGAGTCTAAAACCCAAAATGAAAAGACTCTGGAGCTAGACTTTTCTACCTTGTTTGCATCTAACAATTCAAACCATGTTTTAGTCAACTAGAATCTCCTACTTGAGTTCCTGTGGTGTTGGGCTAGATTTTTAATTTCTTACTTAGATACCTATTTGAGAATAACACTACCTAAGGATGGAGATGGCATTCCTGTCGCTCCTCTGATTTATGAGCTAAGAGAAATGACAGTTCTGATCCCAAAGAGAGTACTGGAAATAATAATAGCTGGGTTTGAGATTTTGAAGACTAACTAGACTTATTAGACTGGCATTGTGATAACAGGAAGCAGTTGTGAGCTCAGCTACACCTTTAGGGGGAAACACATGGGGCAAAATGCCAGGGAGATGGCTCAGTGGGTAAAGTGCATTCTGGGTAAATATAAGGACCTGAATTCAGATCCCCAGTGCTCATGGAGAAGTTGGGTACTTGTAATCCTACTGTTAAGGAGATACTGGCCAGAGGACCCCTGGAGCTCACTAACCAGCCAGCCTAAGCAAGCAGTAAGCTCCAGACAGACACAAATATACTTTAAAAGATGGTGGCTTCAATAAACTATCCAAATGAATGTGTTGAGACTAGGGCCACAAGTCTATTGCATACTCAGAGTCAAGAACACTCCAGGCACCAAGCATCCCTCTTCTGCCACAGCATGCCTTCTCTCAGACCCAGGAGTTAGCTGGGATTCTATACTATTGTCATCTAGAACATTGTAGACTTTCTGCAAAGTCTACTAAAACAAATAGGCCTTGTATCCAGTCTCACAAAATCCTGTTAGTCTGTGTAAGAACACACAACCTACAGACACACCTCTTCCTTTCTATCCTTCCTACCACCAGCCTGCTGCAGTGTTGGCATGTCCAGATGTCACCACCAGCCTGTCCAGTGTTCCATGTCCAGATGTCACCACCAGCCTGTCCAGTGTGCCATGTCCGGATGTCACCACTGGACTGACCAGTGTTGACCTGTCCGGATGGCAATTCTCTCCTCTTGACTTCTCTGAAATCCCCCACTTCCACAAAACCTAATCCAGTTTCCATGTCTTAGAAAAAGTTTTCTGTGATGGTCCAGGCTGCCTTAGTGTCTTCCTTGTCCCCTGTCCTATTACATCTGCAGACAGCACTTTCCATTTCAGGTTAGAATCATCTATGTTCTCCTGCCCTAGTTGTAAGATCTTTTGGTTTCTTTTGTTTTTTTTTTTTTTAATTTTTTGTTTGTTTGTTTGTTTCTATTTTTGTTTTTTGAGACAGGATTTTTCTGTGTAACCTTGGCTTTCCTGGAACTCACTCTGTAGACCAGGCTAGCCTCCAATGCCCCCAAATCAGAGATCCGCCTGCCTCCGCCTCTGCCTCCCCAGTACTGGGATCAAAGGCATACACCACCACTGTCCCACAGTGGAGCATGCCAGTAAGGCCAGAGCTTAGAAGGTGGAAGCAGGTGGATCTGAAATTCAAAGTCATCCTTGGCTGCATAGTGGGCTCAAAACTAGTCTGGGATATATGAGACCTTGCTGTAAAAAGAAAAGCTTCTTGTCTTGCCCTGTGACCACTGTACACAAATCCCATTCTGTTAGGACCGCACTAGAGTTGAGCAGATGTTGGTGGCATGCCCCTGAGCCTCCAAAACATTAGCTGAGTAAACATTTCTTCTTTAGACTTTACCTAGAGTCAAGTATTTTCTTATACATGACTAAAACAGGCGCCTACCCTGTGCCTATTACAGCACTTCCTAGACCTCTCCTGAGCGTTCACAGCAGGAAAACATGTGGACATTGTTTGGAGGTTGTCAAGCGACTTTCCACAAACCTGGATACTTCCCTTTAAGTCATCTGCTCCTTCCTCCCATATACATCTAACCCTTTCTCTTCGACAAAAGCCCCAGCCTCAGCATCATCACCATTTCCCAGTCCGTTCTCTCTGACGCGGGGTAGGGACAAATTAAAGGCAAAATCTGCTGTGACGACTTTCCTGTCTCCAGCTCTGCCTTATGTCATGTGCACTTCATTTATTCATGGGCCACAGCCTCCTTGTGGTATTCCATAAAACAAACATGCATGCCACCTGAGCCGGCTATCTTGATGTCAACTTGACACAAGCTGGAGTCGTTAGAGAGGAGGGAGCCTCAATTGAGAAAATGCCTTCACAAGATCTAGCTATAGGACATTTTCTTAACTGGTGATTGATGAGGTGGGTCTAACCCATTGTGGGCAGTGCTATCCCTGGCCTGGTGTCCTGGGTTCTGTAAGAAAGCAGGCTGAGCGAGGCATGGGAAGCAAGCCAGTAAGTAATACCCCTCCATGGTCTCTGCATCCGCTCCTTTCTCCAGGCTCCTGCCCTGTTTGAGTTCCTGTCCTGACTTCCTTGACAGCTGAACAGTGATACAGAAGTATAAGCCAAATAAACGCTCTCCTCCTCAACTTGCTTTTGGCCATGGTGTTTCATCACAACAATGGAAGCCCTAACTAAGACACCACCCAGTACTCCCGAGGGCAATAGTAAATAAGATAATAGATGTAAGACACTTAAGCTTGTCTAAAGAAGAGCACCACGATGCCTAAAAATGAAGTTATTAGGCAACTGATCCAGTTAAAAATGCAGGTCCCAAATGAATCTGTGATGGGCTGAACTGAAGTCACAGCAACACGGACTAATGTTTAACTTGTTCTACAAGGCCAGGGGCATTTCCAGAACTCTCTTTAATATGAATCAACTTCACAATGTATATTTTAAAGACATTTTTAAAGAGGGAGAGAACTTTATGTCCGTAGCACAGAGATGAATTCATTTAGCCAGGATTCAGGTCCTTGCTGCTGGCTTACATTGGATTAGATACTAGCTTTTACTCCCACATAAAGATGCTTATACATTGAAAAACGATATCTATCCCCTCAAACATATGCATTATATTGTGATGGTAAATTTTCAAGACCCTTCTTTTAAGTCACTTTGAAATATAGATAATGCATTCTTATTAGCTATCACCATTCTGTTATGGAGAGAACATCAGGATTATGTGGCAAAGTTCAATATCCTTTCATATTAAAAATTTTCAGCAAATTAGCTATGGGAAGAACATACCTCAGTTCAACAGAGAACTTACAGGACCAACCCACAGCATCACACTGAGCAGGGAGAGATCAAAGTGGTTACTTCACACAATTCTAGAAACCCTAGCCAAAGCAACTAAGCAGGAAAAAGATCTAGAAAGCATCCAAAGCAGAAAAGAAGGCGTGAAGTGTCTGCCTATGCATTGCACACAACCCATACGTGTGCCAGTGTTAGTCTGGAACTTTTTGACCTGGGAGGCAGCAACTGATTCGTTATTCACAATTACATAGCCAGCACCTCAAATGACACTTGGAACATAGAAAGCAGACTTCTATAAGTATTTTTGCTCTCTTGATTGTATGAGTGAATTTGGCTTCTAAGCCCTAGAAGGTAAGAGGGGATGCGATGTGGGCACCAGCGTGTCCAATGCTTTTTCATTGGAAGGCTATATTGAGAGGTTATATGATCCTCTAGGATGGCTATGGAGCAGTCACACGATAGGGCACTGCCATTGACTACTCAGTTCCACGGGGCTAACGTAGAACAACACTGAAGAGTCT
>NC_022019.1:1097730-1099228 GCF_000317375.1 Microtus ochrogaster
GGCTGCTGTATGAAGTGTGCATCAGGCTGCAGTATGAAGTGTACATCGAGCTGCAGTATGAAGTGTGCAAGGAACTCATGTGCACATGTGAAGTAGCTTCTATTGAAGATAAGAAAGGAAACAAACAAGACAAGCTATTACTCTTCTGATGTTTTAATAAGAATTTTATAGTGATCTCAGTACTTAGGAAACTCAGGAAGGAGCTCAGAGAGTTCAAGGGCAGCCTGGGCTAGATGAGAGACACTCAGTTGGTGAGGTAGCTCAATGGGTGGGTCAAGGAACTTCCTGTCCAAACATGAAAGTCTAATGACCTGAGTTGTTCCCTCTTCCACATAACAACAACAACAAGAACAAGAACAACAATAATAATAATAAACAAGATATGGTTTAACTAAAAACAAAAAATAATTTGGGTCGTCCATGCTACTAGAGGGATGTGGATAGCAGAAATGCATGCAGCCTTAGAGTGTGCTATAGGTGGAAAGAGAATTGGATTGTCACCCCCCCCACACACACACCCTGAAATCCAACGGCAATAGGACTTATGCACTATGCTTCAGTGACTGTAATGAGCCATGTGGCACAGAAGGACCTTAGCAGGAAACTCACCCCGTGAGGAAAGCAAAGGTAGCTAGAGACCAGCAAACTCATCCTTGGGGTTTGAATTGCCAACTATGCTGAATTTAGGCTCCAGAAGAGCGGTACTGGAAACCCTCTCGATAATGAAAAAATCTGTAAGGAGACTTCACCATACAAACAGAGAATTACAGCCATGTGGTTGTCTCAGATTCTGTCATAAGAAAACTCTTGCCCCTTTTCTTTTATTAGATCTTAATAACAGAGAAGGCCTCAAGTTGTGGCTCTAAAACTTTCCATCTTGTCTCTATCTTTGCACCAGAAAGCGACAGCCCACACGACATGGTGACACGCTACACGCAGTCTCATTAAAGTCAGGAACAAGACAAGGGCCCTCATTATCACCATAATTAGTTAATGATTGCTCTTGAAGTGTTCACCAATGTAATTAGAGCAGAGAATGAGGTAGGAAGCATAAATATTGGGATGAGGAAGCAGGGCTATCATTATTTGCAGATTATAGTCTTAAAAAAACCTCAAGTGAACCAACGAGTAAAACAGGAGAGAGTTCAGAGGGTTACCTGGTTAAAGTACAAACATCCAAAGGTAGCAACTTTCTTATGTGCTTTAAATAACTAGCTACAAAACCGGACCTTGTTAAAGACAAGAAAAGGAAACAAACAAAATGAGAAAAAAAATGTGTTTTGTATTAAGGGAAATTTTAAACTCTGTAGAAGGACATTGATAAAAATTTGGAGAGAAAAATAGTATTTTAAAGTGTCATTATAGGGGGCAGTGAGATGGCTCGGTGGTCAAGGGGCTTGCTTCCACTTCTGAAAGTCCGAGTTCAATTCCCGGAACCAAATGTTAAAGAGAACTCACTCCCACAGGTTCTCCTCTGACCTACACACACACACACACA
>NC_022019.1:1099328-1111477 GCF_000317375.1 Microtus ochrogaster
AGAGAGAGAGAGAGAGAGAGAGAGAGAGAGAGAGAGAGAGAGAGAGAGAGAGAGATTTAAGACAAAAACTGCTCTAAAAAGCTATTAACATGTCCAAAGATGAGGCTTCTGCATTCCCTTCCTGGTGTCGTGGAGGAGCCGAAATCATGTCAAGTACGCAGTCCTAGCTGGCACTGGGAAGTTCGCTCTGGTGTTTCCTTAGTCAGGTGCCTGAGGAGCGGTGGTCCTTTCTCTTTTCTCTAAGGGTATTCAACTTCCTGGTGCTTCTCTTTACTTCCAGGTCTGGACACCAGCTTCCTCATTTACCGGGCAGGTTTTCAATTCCGTTTCCTCCCACAGCACTACCCCAGTTCCCAGCAGCCTTCTCTGAAGGTTTGACGTATATGTAGATGGGGTGAGCAGG
This sequence comes from Microtus ochrogaster, assembly GCF_000317375.1. Classification (NCBI taxonomy): domain Eukaryota; kingdom Metazoa; phylum Chordata; class Mammalia; order Rodentia; family Cricetidae; genus Microtus; species Microtus ochrogaster. The sequence continues at coordinate 1,099,732 of NC_022019.1, forward strand.
TAAAGAGCAGGGTTCGAGTCAGGCTACCTGGACTCTCATCCCAGGCCAAGCATCTTGCCCAGGTGTACCCAAGAGCATTTGGTGGGTCTTTCTCCCTCTGCTTCAGACTCTTCATCTACTTCAGTTCAAAAAGCATATCTTCATGTTTTCTTCTGTGGACGGAGGTCGGAGGCCAGCTCGAGGGACTGGTGTTCTCCTTCTGCCTTGTGGGTGCTGGCGACCAAACTCAGGTGGCTGGCTTTGCAGCAGACGCCCACTGAGCAGTCCGCCTGGCGCCTTCACGTGTTTTTGAGTCACATGAAGTAACTCAGGGAGACTCTTTCGCGTGTCCGCAAAGGCACAGTACACACCTCACTCTGGTTTCCTAATGAACACTAGCGCGTTGAAGCTTTCTTCTGTGTGCCAACTGCTTCTCCCTGCATGGCCTTGCCTGTGGCTACACCTGCACCATGAAGAAAACTGCTTCCTGGTTGATCGCTTGGCTTTTGTCCACAGTCAGCAAAGCAACTTGTGCTTCTGTGAGCTTTTGTGACCAAGTCACAAAATGCAGTCAAATGCACTTTAGACTAGCCCAGTGACAGACCAACCCTGTGATGAGTTCTGACCCTCGCTAAGCTGGGCATTTTCAGCATCTTATTGGACAGTTCAACATCTTCTTTTCATTTGAAAATTGGTCTTCTATCTGTTGCCGGTTTGTCGGGAGGACCACTTCCCTGTGTCTCCTCCCTCCGGCCCTACACCTTGCCCATGACCTCCTGAGCTCCCTGGCATCCCATAGATGGGCCATCCTTGCACGAGAAAGTGCACACACATTACTTTTGCATTCAGCATGTCTAGATCACCAGCTTCATCTGGGACTTAGGCCCAACGTGCTGGTGATGCAAAGAGCCAGGCAGTTAGTCACATCAAAGCAATTTGCTAATTGCTGATGCTTCCTTGCTGCTTAATGCTTCATGTGTAAGATTAGGTGGTTGATTTAACTGGCTCATAGAGCTGTGTTATCCCATCAGCTATCTCTAAAGGAAATCAAACCAGACTAAATACAGACAGAGGACATTAATTATCTGGAAGACGTATAACCTGTATAAATGTGAGAGATATGACTTAAGTCATTATTTATTTCCACACATGTTGAAGTATGGAAATGAAATGAAATTTATGCCCTGGCAATGCTGAAGCATACATGGGCAGCCCCTATATGGCGGTTCTGTTGAACTTGTCTATATTGGGTTTTGTGGTCTAAGTTGATGAGAACGACTGACCAGGTCTCTTCCTCAAGAGGGCACCAGATCTCACTGTAGATGGTGGTGAGCTATCATGTGGTTGCTGGGAATTGAACTCAGGACCTTTGGAAGAGCAAGCAGTGCTCTTAACTGCTGAGCCATCTCACCAGGCCCCTACATCCAGCATACCTCCCTAGAACTCTGGGTACCAAGGAGCTCCAAGCCTCACTTCTCTTGGTGATGAGGAAACAGGCTGGAGGAATTGAAGGCACAGAACAATGCTTCCCGTTACAGAGTGCACTACAGGGTCCTCCAGCATCTGCCCTAAGCTATTCCAGGTCCCATCTACACCAGCCCATATAAAAGAAAAACAATATACAATAACATATGTAAACATACATGTCATTCTAAAAGAGTGTTCCGTGTGTGGATTATCTACCTGTACAGCCCAACTCCAATATATACATTCAATATAGAATTGGAGACTCAGCATGCAGTATGTATGCTTTATTGTGATATGGATTTATAATCACTTATAAGCTCAGGTAAGGATCCTAGGGTGTCTTCGTGAGGGTTTCATGGCCGTGATAAACAGGTCTCAGGTCACACCCCATCACCGAGGGAGGTCAGGCCAGAAGCTCAAGGCAGGAGCCCAGAGCAGGAACTGATACAGAGGTGGAGGAAGCAACTTACTAGTTTCTCATGACTTCTCAACCTGCTTTCTTAGAGCATCAGAGCCCTGGGCTGCCACTGCTCACAGTGGGCTGGGCTAGCCTACATCAGTCTACAGGCTTGTAGTCAAGGCATGAGCAGTGGGGGCATTGCCTCAGCTGAGGGCCTCTCTTCTCAAACGACTCTAGCTTGTGTCAAGTTGACCTAAAACAGCCACATAGCACTTTAGGCTTTTTTTCCATCAGTGTCTTTATCGCCTTTGTCTTTTGTACATTTTAGCCAGAACTCTAGCTAATTTGACTGTCTTTGCTCCAGCTATGTGCCTGGCCCAAACTTTATTTCCATGAAATTGAGTTGACTTTTTATTTATGTTTTGAGACATTTCAACTCAAGACAAAAGCAGTATTACCATATTTGAAAGATAAACAGTAAAATAATAAGAAGAAATTTAAAATTTAAAAAAAATGAGTCAGAAAGATGGCTTAGCAAGAAAAGGTTCTTGCTGCCAAGGGTGGTGATGTGATTTTTTTTTCTTTAAGATTTGTTGATGTTATGTAGTATTTTGCTTGCATGTATGTCTGTGTGAGGGTGCCAGATCCTCTGGGAATGGAGTTACAAACAGTTATGAGCTGCCATGTGGGTGCTGAAAATTGAACCCAGGTCTTCTGGAAGAGTCAGTGCTCTTAACCACTGAGCCATCTCTCCAGCTCCCGACATGACTTTAGTTCCTAGGAAGCACTGTTATCCCTTTATCTCTGTCCCCGCTGGTGCTCAGAACTTCGTGTCCTGCCCTGAAGGCTCAGATGTGAATTTGAGGGGCTTGCCTCTGTTTCCCATTCTTTATCTTGGCCATGGGCTCAGAACCACACCAACCTTTACACTGTCCCCATCCATTTGGATAGAGTCTGTCTACTTTGATTCATGTTCTTGTGACAAAAATTAAGGCAGATTGTATACATATTGACATTTTCAGTCAGTTCCTTTGTATAAAATACTAAAATAAGATGTCAAGCACAGTCATGCATGCCTAAAATTCTGCCCCCAGGGAAGCTGAGGCAGGAAGAGCATGAGTTTGAAGCCAGCCTGGTCTACAGAGTGGAATCTTAGCCCAAAACAATAAGAAGAAGCTGCCTTGTGTAAGACTGACAAGTACATCCTCAATCTTTATATCTCACACGGCTCCATGCTACCATGCTCCCTTCCGAGAGCTGCTTCTCAGAAGTCTCTCTTAGACAAGGCTGAACTCTGACACTAGACACTGTGATGCTCCAACACATTTGACTTCAGAAAATACTGAAATAAAACGTATAATGCTGCAGCACACCTTTAATCCCAGCACTTGGGAGGCAGACGCAAGCAGATCTCTATGAGTTTGAGGCTAACCTCATCTACAGAGCAAGTTCTAGGGCAGCCAAGGCTACACAGAGAAAGCCTCTTTCAGAAAACCAAAATCGAAACAAAACAAAACAAAACAGCAAAAACTTATAAGCCCTACTCTACCCTGTTTAGTCAGGAAGGTCAATCCTCAAAGCACTCTCAAGTTGTCTGTGGCGTGTTACTGCCCACCAAGGGACAGGCCTTAGTTCCATGAGCATCCTCCATCCCAAGTCATCACCGTATCTCCAGGCATCTCTTGCAGCACACCATACCTGAAAGAGCACATTTGGAAGACAAACCCCTTCCTAGGCGTTAAATCATGTCCTAAACGCACACCAGCTCCCTAAATCTCCCAGCCACTTTTCTGCCCCACCATTTTTTTCTCATCTCCCCTCCTTTGTATTCTATTCAAGGTCTTTTTTATTCTCTCTCTTCCTCTCTCTTTTTAATTCTTCTTCTCCCGCCTGCATCAAAGTTAGGACTTTGTGGGGGATGCTTTGCTATCGGCATCTGTTACCTCTTTTTCTTAGGGGCTAAGGAGGAGGCTGCTGTGTGGCTGAAAAAGACTCTCATTCAGCTTGGAATCGCGTCCCTTTGCTCCGCTGTCACACTGTCAAGCTCAATCAGAACGCAATGAAAGTGATACAGAGCCGAGGCTTTGCTGGCGAGACTTAGAACAAAGGCAGCTGGAGAGCCTGGTACAGATTTCACATCCAATTTAACTCTTTGGAAAAGGGTTTCAGGAAATACATAGTCAAGAGTTGAAAAGATGGAGCTGGGACTACTATAAAGGCTAAAAGTGTTATCCTGGCTTAGATAAGCTACAAAGATAGGTTGATACTATTTTCTACATAAACCACATTAGCCGGCATTACACATCGAGCTTTCTTTGCTCGTTAAGTTGCAAGGAGATTTGAGAGGAATTTAGCAGCCACATAAAATGACTCTTTCATGATTCTAGCTTTCCCAGTCTTTTTCGTCCTACAAGGTACATGAATAGCAAGGCCCTAAATCATGTTGTCTAACAAATCTGGTATTAGAGGGTTAGTCTCAGTTTACTTATTAAGAATTTAGTTGAGTAAAGGATTTTAGGGCTCAGTTCTTTGTGTGGGTGACAATGAACAGGCCCATACTTGTATTTTGGGAGAAAATGTACTTCAGCTATGCACGTTTTGAACTCTGCTGTTGGGCCCATAACTAATGTTTTGCATTGAATATACTTTTCCCTGGGAACTAACTGGAAACTTCACGGAGGACATGGATCCATGTTGACTTCAGCGGCCTCCGCCTTGACATTCGTTCTGAAGCTTAGTTTTCAGTTGGCCTTTATCTCCCAAGGGCCTCAGTTTAAATTCTCTGACTTTTGCAGACTTGGGTCATACCAAGAAAGAAGCATCAGTAGATTAGCACTCCCTTCTTCCGATGAATTAGAGACAGACCAGAATCCAGTTCCCACCGTATGCACCAGCAGTGAGTGTTGCGCTTTCTACATGGAAGCAGAAACACTACCACAATTGTGTGGGAAATGCCGCATCTTTTCAGTGAAGTATTTTTACAAAGTGTTCTCTAAGACTTAGAACTGCTCAAGTTTTCTATGTAGGCAACAGCAATTATTTTTTCATATTTATGACCCATATGTTACTGAAACCAGGGCACATTTAAGTACATTATATATCTTTATATGTGCAATTTTATGTGCATTCGGTGGGTTAGTTGTAAAGAAATTAGACTAAAGTTAGTTTACAAACACAGTTGGGCTTAAGAGAAGCACATTTCAGATAACTGGTACCAGATCGTCATATTTAAGAAGATAGCTCTTTGGAAAATTTCCCATGAACAAGAAGTGATTAGAAGCAAGCAAATGATAGACCACAACATTTCATCTCTGCATGCAATTATGGTACAAATTAGAAAGGCCATTATGCTGGGGCTCTATAATTAAGTAAGCAATTAAAAACAAAAGCGGTTCATTAGGAAATTGTCGAAACTATGCAGACAAGCGCCCACGAGGTCATGGTCGTGCATCTGCGTGAGAGGATGGATAAGTTCTCCCAGGATCGTAAGTCCTAACCACAGCCATAGTCCATCTCAAACCCATGTGTCACAGAAATCGCGGCTTGAGGTAGAAAAACTGAAATAAACATTGGAGGCAAACGTGAGGCAGATGAGAGGCGGTGAGGAACATTACGTGTATCATCTGTTAGAGTACGATGGATCTCAAAACCAAATGCCAGGGGTAGGGCCAGGGCTCTGGGGTCCAGTGTCTGACCAGCATGGCTTCGATTTCCAGCACTGAAAAATAAGAAGGAGGAGAAATTCCTTAGATGTCTGATATAAGCACAATTTATATTCTATTCTTAGAAGTCTAACTGCTTGGCTCATTCCATTTTGCCAACCTGTTTCCATCTTAATAAAGATGATGCTTCAAGACCCAGTTACTGGCATGGAATTACAAGACCATGAGTTCATAAGTATTCTCTTAAAGAATTTTTCATCATTTCCAGAGAATCCATATAGTGTCACATGAAAAAGTTATATCAACAATGAACATATTTGATAAATAAAAAAATGGAAAAAATAAGAGTGAAATGGTTAATCCCCGTACTAATTATTTGTTCCATTTTTGTTAATACAAATTAAATGTTTCACTTGGTTAATGACAAGTTTGATCAAACAGTTCATAAACTGATGGATTGACTTTGAAATGAATTCGGCGGAAAAAAATGCCATGATGTGGAGCTGGCAAAGGGCCGCCTCTAGTGGGAACAGATGCCCGACAAATTTGGCGAGTAGTTTTGTTCTCTCCTCTCTGTTGCAGTTCGCAATCCTAATGAATGTTATGTTTAAACAACATGAATAAAGATAGAACGAAAATGAATTCAACTCCAGTTTGAGCAGCAGAATGAAAATGAGCAAACTGTATTATCTTCCGCCACCTAATCTGGGTTGAATTTCCTCTGTATCTTTTTTGTTTGTTGAAGAATCCTTTTCTTGAGTCTCCTTGGTCATTGACAAGGTCTTTTGAGATGAATATGAAAAGATAGATTTAAAGGTTAAGGCCAGGGTCAGACGGTTGCAGATGTTTTGTGAGAGACTGTTGGGTTCAGTGTGTGGAACTCCTCCTGACTAAGGTATTTCAAACCGTCAGCCTCATGGCCAGCCACCGCCAATGACTCTCGTTTGTCTCACGATTGATCCAGGCAAACACAGAGGCAGAGTAGGCTGTTTGTTTTGTTTGTTTTTTTCTTTGGTGGATAATTCCACACACATGCCCCCTGGGGTTATAGGGAGGGCAAAGACTTAGTCTAAAGCCGGAGAAGGTGTTGTTTTTATTATTTAAAAGTAGAATATTTTAGGTTTGGCTCTTCAGATGATCACGTGAGACCATCTTTTCAGAGAGAGGTGAACAGTACCATGTGACAGAAACTGACTACATTCAAAAGGTTGTAAAGTTTCTGGAAGAGAAAGTAGGGCTCAGACATAAAGAAAAATAATAATTAACTTATCTCTTGTCTCTTGTTTTCAAATTCTAATTACCAAATGATGTGGAAATGAAGGGACAAGAATTAATGTAGGTCATTGGGAATTTTGTTATTTGATAGAATGATGTCAAACCATAGTCAGAATACATAGGTAAAGCATGTGTGTGAGTGTGTGTGGGTGTGTCTGTATGTGTGTTATAGAATACACATAGACCTAGCTACCCTCTTTACAGTCATGTAGCATGAACTGAGAGCTATTGTCTCTAGGAGTACTCATTTTTTATGAATGATTGTGTTACCTTCTATTAATTTGTATGTGTGTTCATGTGTGTTTGTTCTCACATGAGGCAAACATCAGGCGGTCAGAGGACAGCTGTGGGAATAAGTTCTCTTCTTCCACTGTGTGCACTTCAGAGATTGAACTAAGGCCATCAGGCTGGTAAGTGAGGACCTTTACCTGCTGAGTCAGCCTGTTGGCCCTCCAGAAATGTCTCCAGAGCTGTCATCTGAAGATTCTTAGTTCCTCTTTCTGCATGTATAAACATGGTGAAGCCATTCCCATCGGAGCATTTCCCACGCCGTCCCCTGAGCATCTCCATCTTAGGAATGAGCACCGAGTTCGACTTGGTTGAGCAAGGCCGCAGGTTGATTCCTTCTGAGCATGTACATTCAGAACTCGTGAGATAGCGATATCTTCTCCTTCAGATGTCAGAAATAAGGCTTTCAATTTGAAGTGTATTTGGAAAATTGTTTGTGAAAATATCTGGAAGCTTGGGAGTGTGAAGGACTGGATGGGGTTAATTTACAGAGGGAAACCCTTATCGCTGGCATGTTCTCATCATCTGTGCCTTTCAGGCTTCAGAATGTCACCCTGCATATCACCCTGGCAAGACTGCGGCTATCATTCTGACATGGTTCTTTTTGAAATGGGTACTTCATAAGGATTATTTTTTAAAAACCAAAAGCTCCTCAAGTAATTACCCACTCAAACTTCTCAAAAAGGAGGTCAGACTGATCCCTATCACGCTGTAGGCAAATCTAGAATGTTCTAATATTTTAGATGTTTGCAGACCACACCGTATAATCCAGTTTATTTTTTTCCAGATGCATAATTAGAATTTCTTTTTTCTTCTTTTAAAATGCCTCTTTTGCAATTGAGTAACGCTTTAAAAATAAAACAAAACAGTTTCTGCCCTTGTCATTCCTATATATTTGTCACTTCAGAATGCCATAAATCTACAAAAAACTATGGAAAAATCTCATGTGTGCTTCTCATAATAATGAAACTTGAATGAGGATTAATTTTCAAAACTTCTTACTGTGATCAACATTCACATAACAGGTAAGGGTATGACGGGTTTTCTTTGTAGGAGTTTCCCCATGGATATTTCACTGGCTCCGATTATAGAATGGAAGGGCCCTCGGTTTGCATGGTATTCTCCATTTATAATCTCTTCCAGCTAAATCATCCCTCCATAGGGCGCCACATCCAAGATTGAGATTTTATACTACTTGAAACATGTATTTGCTTTCAGGGATTGTCTTTGTGTCCTTTCTTCTCTTCTGAAGGCAAAAGAAAAATATTTAAAGAACCAAAAAATTATCACCACGAAAACAAGAAAACCTAGCAGTTATGAATTGCTTTGCTGATGATAGTTTAAAAGGCTTTATTTAAATCTCGGTTAAATGTCTTTATGGGAAAGAGGAATCACTATGATTTACTCACCTCACAATTCTCTAAACTATGCTTGCTGGATCTTTTCCTAGCCACACCCCATCAGCATTCTGTTTTTATATGTGTTCATTTTTTAAAAAGATTTGCCAAACATAAACAATTACAGAATTTCAGTAGAATTGCTTCTAAAGAGGGGGAGAAAAGACGGTGAGTTACACGGTCTCATTGGCTCTCGATTGAACCCCATCATCAGGGAAAGTACTGAGCCCGCCTAGTGGCGGGGGAGAACAGCAGAGAGTTCTCAGTTAGATGTGATAGTTGTATTCCAGCTAATTCTCTTCTTTACAATAGAGTGGACCTAGCTTTAGCTCCACAGGATGCTGCTTTCAGTGGAAAAGCTGGAGCGAATAGAAGTGTCATGGCATGGGCTTCACAGGACAACTGGCTAGAAATCCAGTGTTTGAGGCGAGGAAGGTGGAATGTGGCAGCCGGCAGCGGGACAGACGGGCAGGGTTTCTGGAAGACAAGTGAAAAGAAAGATCTCCATCATTGGTTGATGCCTCTGATGGCAACACTATTTTGAAAATACGTGGTCCATTTAGCTAGTCAGTCTTTGAATGAATGGGGACATACCCAATGGTGCTAGTTTGTATGGAAGTCACAATCATGGGAGGGGAAAATAAAAGAGACTAGTTCAAATTCTGTTTCCAAGGCAAAAAGGTGTGCCTGCCCAAGATGGCTCCCTTGAGAGATGACAAAGGTTTTCAACAAAACCTCTGGGTTTGCTTCAAGAAGCCCCCATATTATCTCTTAGAAACAATTTAAAAACAAACTTCTCGATATAGCAATGTACATACATTTTTATAGAGTACAGAGAGTTAAAATTTTACAGTTGAGCCACGTTGGTTCAAAGTGTGAAACAGAAAAAAAGCAATTTACTTGGAGAAGTTACAAATGAGTGTTTAAGTCAGGCAGTGGTGGCGCACGCCTTTAATCCCAGAGGCAGGCAGAGCTCTGTGAATTCGAGGTCAGCCTGATCTACAGAGCGAGTTCTAGGACAGGCTCCAAAGCTACAGAGAAACCCTGTTTCAAAAAGCACCATCAAAAAAAAGAGTGTTTGAGCATGTCCATAAACTCCCGTCCTCCTTCTGGTGAGTGTCCAGGCAATCACACCAAAGCTGAAGCTGATAGTGGTCAAGCCTAACATTTACCTGGACAGATGTTATAGACTAATCTGAAACTCAGAAAAATACTCCATGCTGTCAATAGTGTCTCCAGCAAAACATGTAAAGGTTGCACACACTGGGGCATGCGCTCCACAATGCCATGTTTTTGAGCCTCCATTTTTAACATCGCAAAGTTTCCTTAAGAATGGGGTTAGAACTGTTACGTGCCAAATGTTTACTTAAAACTTTGTTTAAAAAACAAAACACATACACACACAAAATCCCATCAAATATTCACACTTTAATATATGTTCCTCAGAAACAAATGTCCAGTTAGATAACACATAAAGAATTATGAATGACTAATTATATTTTGCATATTTACAGCAAAGACAATTAGCAAATAGCTTTTATATGCAAACTAAGTGAAAAAGTAATTAAGATGTACCAACCAGAGCAGCAGTATCAAGTCTGTTGTCTTGTGATTCCTTCCTAACAAACATAATAATTACACATTCATTGTCATATCATTAAAACAGCTCTGTCCTTTAGGAAAAAAAATGGTTATTTACTGTATAATAACCTGAAGAGCCCCAGAAGTTCCTCATAATGGTGAGCAGGATAATTAAATATTTCTTCTTAGGAATGTTCACCCGGTTCAATTTATTATCGTATACTTCTACCAGCAAGCAGCTGTTCCTCAAGAATGTCAAGCGGGTTCTATCTAGTCTGGGAGAATAATTTGGTTTTGTTTGTAAGCTCTTGGTTTTTTGCCTTGCTGTTGAGCTGGGCAGGCCTGCTCGAGAGATGCTTTTCGCCTCCCAAGGCCGCTCTTCTTGGAGGTTGTGCCTGGCTCCAGAGGTCGGGAAACAACTTCAGGGCCCGGCTGTCACTGAAAGCAGGGCATTCTGTGAGGCATACGCTCTCTTTTGGAAATATTTGAGAACTTCCACCATTTCTTTCATCACTAAAACAGACCTAAGTGTGCAAATTAATGAGTGAGCCCCTAAGCAAGGATCCACCCGGTGCCTATCAGGGTTACCCAAACCGCTCGCCTTGAGAAATAGAGCAGTGGTTAAGATACTTGCTGTTTAAGCTAATGAAAGTGCTGGGAGACATCCATCCTCCAACTCCACAAGTACACAGAGGCAGCCATTTTGTTTCCCCAAGCTGAGCGTCAGACGTCATTGTCTATCGTTCGGCTCTGAGTTCGACACAGTACCTACAGAAGTGCATGGCACAATCCAATCAGAACTTAGAGATATAAAGGTTTGCGTGTGTGTTTAGCATGTTACACCATATACCACATATTATGTCCTGTCTATAGTTAAGGTTAATTTGTTTACTACGATCACGTGTGCAGTGAAGTAGGAAGTGCGGGACAGCGAATGAGGGCAGAGTTTCTTCACTGCTTGCTACTCCTTTAAGAGATACTACATAGAACACCTTACCTACGACAGAAGGATAGATCTTAAGAAATATCAAATTACTAATAAAATTTCTTTATTATTTAAAACATAAACATTGAACCATGCAGTGTTGCTCCAATATTCATTTTTTCTTTTCCTTGTAGGTAATTTTAATGATATTAAATGTGAACCTCCACCTCAGCTTAACAGGAATAATTTTGCGTAGGTTTTAGCATGTAAGTGTTAGTAACTACTTCAGCATTGCTGAGCAACAATTCATTTCTATTTAGAAAGACAGCAGGCAATAGACACCGCATCCTATTTTATATATTTAGATAAAGATTCCTGGACCGATTTTGAATGGGTTCTTAGTTTACTGAGAGCTATTTAGATGTTTTAAGATTTTTCTATGCTGTAAGCTCCCGTCTACAGGGTATAATGAACACGCAGCGAGCAGAGCCTAGGGAGACCCGAGCCCTTCCCCCCATGTTAGGCGGCCTACAGAATGTGAAAAAGAAACTGCTACCCTGAAGCGGAGCCGCTTACACGTTACTGGGGATCCTGTGTGCTACCCTCAGCTGACATGTGTTACTGGTAGCTGTGTGCTACCCTCAGCTGACATGTGTTACTGGTAGCTGTGTGCTACCCTCAGCTGACATGCGTTACTGGTAGCTGTGTGTTACCATCAGCTGACATGTGTTACTGTTAGCTGTGTGTTACCATCAGCTGACATGTGTTACTG
>NC_022019.1:1112156-1112435 GCF_000317375.1 Microtus ochrogaster
CTGTGTGTTACCATCAGCTGACATGTGTTACTGGGGATCCTGTGTGTTACCCTCAGCTGGCATGTGTTACTGGAGGTCCTGTGTGCTACCACCAGCAGACATGTGTTACTGGAGGTCCTGTGTGCTACCACCAGCTGACATGTGTTACTGGAGGTCCTGTGTGTTACCCTCAGCTGACATGTGTTACTGTTAGCTGTGTGTTACCATTAGCTGACATGTGTTACTGGTAGCTGTGTGCTACCATCAGCTGACATGTGTTACTGGAGGCCTTGTGTGTTA
>NC_022019.1:1112920-1114247 GCF_000317375.1 Microtus ochrogaster
CTGACATGTGTTACTGGAGGCCTTGTGTGTTATGATCAGCTGACATGTGTTACTGTTAGCTGTGTGCTACCATCAGCTGACATGTGTTACTGGAGATCCTGTGTGCTACCACCAGCACAGGGGGAATTAGAAATAAAGGACTTGAATTTGTGGCCAGGCATTCTCAGAGCTAATTTGTTAGCAAAGAAAGAAGAGAAACACAACCACTGGTCATTTACTAAGGAGTAAACAGCATGCCGGACACATCAGGAAAGGCAGTAAAACATACCCTACCTTTATAATTGATATTTTAAAGAGTTCTTTAAAAAAATCTCAAAATAGTCATCATGGAAAAGAATTCTGTCTTTACCCCTCACACTTATTTGAGGGTTAGTGTGGTTTTCATTTCAGTGATTTGGGTGACGGGATAAACAAAGAAACATGGGTTTTTACATTCTCATGCTTAGTAATGGTCTTTACAACCAGGCGTGGTAGTGCATGCCTTTAATCCCAGCACTTGGGAAATGGAGGCAATAAAGGTAGGAGGATCACACAGAAACTGTGTTATTAAATGACTGCTTGGCCCATTTGCTCTAGCCTCTTATTGGCTAACTCTCACATCTTGATTTAACCCATTTCTATTCATCTGTATATTGCCACATAGCAGTGGCTTACCGGGAAAGATTCAGCATGTCTGACTCTGGTGGCTCCATGGTGTCTCTCTGACTCTGCTTTTTTCCTCCCGGCATTCAGTTGTTTTCCCCACCTACCTAAGTTCTGCCCTATCAAAAGGCCAAGGCAATTTCTTTATTCATTAACCAATGAAAGCAACACATAAACAGAAGGACCTCCTACACTACGCATATCTTACAAAACTTCACACAATCCCAGCCATAGCTGTTGACCTGTTTATGACACACTTACAATACAGCCTCAATGCCTGCCACTGAATAAATAAATATTTTGATGAATGAATTAATGATATAATCATGCAACAGACTGAAGGAATAAGAAGATGCGTCTCTTCTACAGGTGTAAACCCCTTTGCTCTTTTCCAGCTGTGATTTAGCTGAAACTTGTGTCATAGTGTTATAGTGTCATAGTAATTTGTAGATCAAACCTGTGAGCTCTTCCTAGGTATGTATTTTTAAAAATAAACTTTTCTGGGGGCAGAAGAGATGGTTCAGCAGCTAAGGAACCAGAGGATTCTCCACCAGAGAGACCCGGGTTCAGTTCCCAGCACCCACATGGGGAACCTCCTACAGCCAAAGGCCTTTGAGAGGCTGGGCCAAGTTGGGCATGGCCTTGGGTACCCAAAAGGTGCAGCCTGCCCTGCTTGCTCTCTCTC
>NC_022019.1:1114347-1114884 GCF_000317375.1 Microtus ochrogaster
CTCTCTCTCTCTCTCTCTCTCTCTCTCTCTCTCTCTCTTTCTCTCTCTCTCCCCCCTTGCTCTCTCACGTGAATGTTGGGTTCAGTTCCTATTCCTGATTCATATAGTGGCTTGTGATTTGTGAGTTCCCCCTAAATTAAAAACAAAACAACAAAAAAAACCTTTATTACACTCAATTCTGAGCTAGTGTAGGATTACTTTATTCATGTTCTCCTTCATTTGGCGCATTCCCTTGCAGCAGCTCAACCATCTGTAACTCCAGTTCCAGGAATCTGCCACCTTTGTACCAAATGCACATCAAATAAAGTTAAACAAATATTTAAAAATGAATGTTCTGTATTTAGGGATAGAGAACAATGAGAGGAGAGGAGAGGGAGGAAAATGGCTGAGCTTTAGGTAGAGACCTATATCAAGCATCCTTGGTGGGGGACTCCCTTGGTGAGGGATTCCCTTGGCGGGGGACTCCCTTGGTGGAGGATTCCCTTGGTGGAGGACTCCCTTGGTGGAGGACTCCCTTGGTGGGGGACTCCCTTGGTG
>NC_022019.1:1115970-1124662 GCF_000317375.1 Microtus ochrogaster
CCTCCCTCCCTCCCTCCCTCCCTTCCTTTTCTCCCTCTTCCTCCCCCTCACCCCTTCTCTCAGGTTTTTTTCTTTTCTTTTTGAGACAGTGCCTTATGTATGCCCAAATGAATCTTCAAGTTCAGAAGATCCTCCTGCCTCAGCCTCCAGCATGCTGAGACTACACGCATACTCTACACCAAGCATTAGACACAGATCTTTCAAAATAATGCCCTTACTAGAGAAATTTTTCTTTCTTTTGTTTTGTTTTCTGTTTTTGTTTGTTTGTTTTTGAACAAGACAGATTTTCTCTAACTCACAGAGATCTGCCTGCCTTTCCTCCAGAGTACTGAAATTAAAGAAAGGCATACCCCATCACATACTAGAAGCATGCATTCTTGAGGGGCTGGCTTTGAGTGCCTGTAGCCCTGGTTTCTATCCCCAGGGTTATGGAAATCAGATACAGTAGAGCAGGAGCAAGTCTGCCTCAGCTGCCTAGTGAGTTCGAGGCCAGCCTGGAATGTATGAGAGCTTATCTCCAAAAAGGAAGGAAGGGAGGGAGGGAGGAAGAGAAGAAGGGAAAGGAGGGAGGGAGGGAGGGGGGGAGGGAAGAAATGGAAGGAGGGAAGGAAGGACAGAGCAGTCATTAGTGTTCACAGCCTTATTCTCTGGACCCTGCTCTTCACTGACTTAATGGCTCTCCCGAGGAATTAGCAGGAACACGCACAAAGCACCAAGGTCATTTATAAGCTCCCAGCAGTGGAATAAAGTCAAGCTGGCCTAGAAAACTTGAGCACAGACATGAGATCCTGGAGACGACTTGCGAGATCTTCATACCTCTCCTTGTCCAATAAATCAACAAGCATTTTCTGAAGTCCCACCTTCCATGCCTTACAGCTCTTCTGAGAGCTTAATCTGAAAAACTAGTATGTCCTATAAAACCAGAGAAAGGTGCTGTATATGTGCAAAATAATCAAGCTGCCATACCCTAGTCAATCCAGACTTAGTGTATGGAAGTGTATTTATTAATTAGTAATTCATGAACTCATTTATTCTGGGCAATACTGAGGACTGATGAGCATGGGGCTTGCAGGGGCTAGGCTAGTGTTCTCCCACTGAGCATACCCCAGACCCGTACCTGTTAGCACATACTTGTTACATTGCCCAAACTAGCCTTGAACTCCCTTTCTAGTCCAGACAGGCCTTAAAAACTTGTGACCCTTTTGCCCCAGCTGGAGTTACAGGCCTGCACCTCCAGGTCCAGCATTTGCTGTTCTTTTAACTGTGCTTAAAGGTGCGACCTCTCTCAAACACAGGTGCTAACCCTCTGCGAGAGTAGGTGGCTGCCATCTCCACTGGAGCTGCTCCAGAGCTGGCTCTGGGCTACCAAGACCCCGACTCTGCCTTTCCTGGTTCTGGGACTGGCTTCTCTGTCTCAGAAGGACCCTGAGCCTTACTCATCCATCACGTGGAAGCCACCTACCAAGGTCGAAGATCCAGCCAGACGCAGTGCCCACTGCATGCAAGCGTCTCCCCTTTGCTGCCCGCTGAGTTCCCGAATGTGGGCCGCCTCACATTCCACCAGCTCCAGTGACGATATTGTGTTTGGATGATAATCCTGAGATTCACACCGATGCCGAAGAAGTCGCTGCTTCAAAACTTTAAGGCAACAATTAAGTATTCCATTGTCATGGCTCAATTAAATGGTTTGGCCTGAGAAAATTGGGGATTGTGAAGTGAGGATGGGATGCGCTTTGATCCTCTTTCCAGGGTTATTGTTTCATTAATAAATGAACATGTCATTTGTCTCACCAGAGGGAGCTCATGCCCTCCAGGCTTTTTTCCCTTTTTTGTTCAGGTTTTATAAAGATGAGTTTCCAGGGCTCTGAAATACCATGGATTAGCAGTTAAGCCTGACAGCACTTTAGGGAGTAGGGAGCTTAAAGTGCCTCACACAGGTCTCCAAAGCGCTTGTTTACCAATAGAGGACGGCGGCCACCGGCTGCAGCTGCTGATATCGTATTACCATTTGGAAAGACAGTAGCCGAGATAACAAATCACACAGTTTTAATAATTACTCCTGCATTCCCCGGTTTTGTTTCCTGCATAACTGTAAAGGCTGGATTGCTTCCAAGTAAACAGATAAAAACAGTATGGAACTTTTATCTTTTAATGATAATGACAGCACATCGTGTCTCACCAAAAGTTTCCCGCTGGATTTTTTTTTTCTGATTTCTTGAGTTTCAATAAAATGTAATTATACTTTATAATTCCACTCTTTTAATCTTTACTTCAAAAACTATTCATAGTGAGCAAGTTTGCCAGGCACTAAGAGGAAAGGACAAAGTGCCTGGACTTACCCATGTTGACTCTTTTTCCTGCTTTCTGTCTTGGGGTAAACCTGTCATTGAAATTGCATCCTGTATGTTGAGCTGCTTTGCATTCAAATTAATAGCTAGTTTAATTTGAATGTAAAACAGCCCCATTTATGCACTCATTTATGGAAGAAGAAGTGAGGCATTTGGCAATGAATGGATGTTTAAGATATGATACATTTGCAACATATTTTTAATCCTAAATTGAACCTATATTAGGATGGGGACATTTTAATATCAATGGATAAATCCTAACAGAAACCCTTTTTAAAAATCTGCATAGTAAATATGTGCTTTAGGGGTCAGAACTTCTGCATTGTACACATACAGTAAGGGGTTTAGTTCATATGGCTGGAGCTGGGCATTTTCCAGCAAATCTGTGCATTGTTACGATTCTATAGCCCAAGGGTGGCAATTGATTTTTAAAACACATGCTGCAACTTTATTTGCTCAGTAATTACACGGACTTTATTTGGAGGTCAGAGAAAGAACAACCAAGGAGGAAAATCAAGTCTTCCTCCAAGCGCAATGAAACCATGAAAGTTGTCAGACAGACAAGAATGCTCAACTTTTTCCCAGCGCCCTGCGTTCGTTTCTGCTGCTCCATGTTCCAGTGGGTGATTAGGGAAAGCTTTTTTAAAAGCTCACTTCAGAATGATCTTAATTGGTGCAAGGTTGAGCCCTTTCTAGGAGGGGAGGGAAAAGGTTGAATAGCCTTTTCAAGTCACATGAAAGTTTCGAGGATGAATGTACGATAATTAGATTAATAAGTAGCTTAATTTATCGCAGCTGAGGATTTCAACAGCCACACATCAGAGCAACAATAAAAGATTACTGTGATTCTGGTTTGCTAAAAAAAAAAAAAAAATTATACTGAAACTTGATTAACCTTAAACACAAAGTGCCTTTCTTCCTTCTTCTAAAGTGTCTGATTCAGGGAGGGTGTGTGCAGAGCCAGAGCGGAAAGAGGGCTTGGAATGACCCAAAAGTCGTACTTTACTCTCCTGCATTTCCCAGGAAGGAAGTGAGCAGTGTATGGGGTGGTTTGAACCAAAACTTTTCCCTTTCTGTCCCTTATCTTTAAAGGATGCGTTGGCTCTCAGCCAGAAGAAGCTTATTAAACTGGCCACCCGCCATTTAGGGAAGTTTGTTTCTGATGCACATTGCCTCTCTGGAGCCCGTCAGGTGCTGTCAGCTGCGTCAGGCTGCGGCACGGGAGGAATACCAAGCCATCCCTGGACCTCTCTGAGTCTGTCCGGCCATAGGTCACGGTGGAGAACTTACCAGGGCGAGAGCACCCCAGGCACAAGTAGAAAGGAAAGCTGCTATAGCATGGCAAGGAGCCCTGGGCTTGGGGTCACATTAGCACAGTATCCTTAGGGCTAAAAGGCCTGAATTTAGGTGTGTGCCTCCAAACATCACAAGTCACCTAACGGGGTGGATGCGGGTGAGAAGGATTCATGCATGAAACACACAAAATCGAGACAGCAGTGTGACAGCAAGTGCAGCTGACCCAGAAAAACTAAGAAAGACCAGGTACAAGGTGCATATCTCTAACCCCAGCGCCTGAGAGGCTGAGGCCTAGCCTGTTCTACATAGTGAGTTACAGGCTGGCCAGGCCTATATAATAAGACCCTGTCTCAAAAAACAAACGAACAGAAGAGTTAAGAAATTGGATGGAGGACTAGAGAGATGGCATGGTGGTTAAGAGCACCTACTGCTCTTCCAGGGGACCTAAGTTCAATTCCCAGCACCCACAACAGGCCTGCCTATAACTCCAGCTCCAGATCTGACGCCCTCTTCTGGCCTTCAAAAGCACCCATACACATGTGGCAGACACACAAAAGAGACTGGATGGAAACTTGAACTCAAAAACTACACGAATTCAAATTATTGTCCATTTGAAGTCTTTCTCTCCTCTCTGTCACAAATACTTAAAAATATTTCCAATTACAAACTGGGCTCTGGATCTTTGCGAAGAGCCCCACCCAGCTCATGCTGCTCCTGGGTATCTTTAGGACTCCACACATGGCCAAAGACATCAAGACTGAAACCAAGCAAAGTCCGCCCTTTTGACAGCTGCTTCCCAAACCAGAACCAGACCAGAAACTTGGCCCAGCACTGCCTGGACTCAGCCACCATGAGATGCCGTGACCACAGTGGGGATGTCTGTGTGTGTGAGTGGGACCAAGCATGCACAAGCCCCTCTGGCCCATATCCTGGGTCTCAGCCTGGGATGACCACCAGGCAGAAGGCTCATTTTCTGGGAAGAGAAGGGACTTGGCTCTGTTCTCTCTGGACAGTAAAGGGGGACCTGGAACCATGATGTCCCTTCCTTCTCTGGGGCTCAGAATCATGATGAAACTACTAAGAAAACTCCCTGGAAAATGAGTTTTTTTTTTTTTAATGGGGATCTACTGCTTCATCTAAATGATAAGATCAAATTTCATTAGCTAAACTTAAACTTCCTGACACTGTCCAGCTCCATGTTAATCTGTAAGGACAGCTTCATTGGCATCACTGTTATTCTGGCAATGGACAAGCCTGGAGTGGGCGTGTGGTACCTGCCAGCACTCAGGAGTCCTCATATTTGTGAGGTTAGAATTTCCAGCCCAGCAGAAGATCCTCAGTTGAAAACACAGCCTCCAACAGAAAGGAAAATACAAAGCAGAAAGACTAGGCAGCCTTCCTTGGTGAGGCCATTGTGTGTTCAGCGCTAACCTCCAAAACTTGCATCTAAGAGCTCGGCGAGAGACACAGGTGTGGTCTTGCGCACTGAGAAGTGGCCCACAGACCAACCAGATTCTCAGGCTAGCCCAATGGGGCTTGTGTACACTCCCACAGCCAGCTCAGCTACCCGCACTAGCAGTGGGTGCAGATCCATGTACGCTGTCAGACAATTCCTCTCTGGGAGACCTTCCCTTCTGCTGGCATGAAAGAGGGCTTTAAATATCTCTTTAATCATCTAATGGAAAATGGCATCCAATCATGGGTTGCTTTCTCTATGGTAAGATATCAGACCTTGAAGGTGTCAATTGGATGGATGATAGACTCAGAAGGACTCAGAAGCCTGAGGCACTGTTTAGCCAGCACCCACTCCTGAAAGTGCAGACCTCATCTGAAACGGGCATCTCATTACTGGCTAACATTATTTATTTAGGAGGAGATATGACCTCTAATTTGCCTTTAAATGATTAATTTGGTGTTTGAATAAGTGCCTTTGACTTAATAATGTTTTCTTCAAGCAATTCACTTATGTCAATAAACTCTCTGTTTAACCTTCTTTAAGGAAACATTTCCTCTGCTCCGAGGTAATTATGAGCTATCGCATAAATAGATACAAGAAGATGAACTAAAATTAGGGACTGCCCAGGACAGTAGAAGTGGCTTCCACAGAGGAGTGGGAACTATCGGTATATCAACTGTACTCTGGCCTCCCATGAGTCCCCTCCCTGTCACAGCTTCTGGTGGAGGACCTGCCTGCGCGAGACACCCCAGACAGAGTACAGTCTGTTCATTTTCTCTCAATTGCTGGCTTTTATGGGTTTGGTTAAAAAACAAGTATAAGTCAAGATGGAAATGATGTTTTGTTTAGTGGGAAACTAAGTTATGAATGAAAACAGACATAATGATTGATAGTAATACAAAATAATATCAAAGTGTCAGAAAGGATAGTTTTATCTTTTTGTTTTGGGCTCTTTTTTTTTTTTGGTTATTGTTGTTGGGGGAGTTTCAAGAAGGGTTTCTCTGCATATCTTTGAAACCTGTCCTGGAACTCATTCTGTAGACCAGGCTGGCTTCGAACTCAAAGAGATTTGCCTGCTTCTGCCTCCTGAGTGCTGGGATTATAGGGCATGCACCACCACCTCCAGGCTACTTTTATTCTCTAAAGGAAATACAATGGTTTGTGTATAAGTCAGTTGCTATTTTTCAGATAATCTGTTGTGTCTCCGTGTTCTATGGAGCAGAATGGATCTAGCTGTTGTGGTTCTAGGCACTGGTAGCATTGAAACCGGTAGACTCCCCCTCGTTCCTTTCCATCATCACAGGCTTCAGCCCGAGGGCACACAGCCAATGAAAACACAGCCAAGCCTCCTTAACTGCCAGCTGTGGGCATAAGATCCAGTCCCCACCGATGCTTTACTCTATGGACTCTTTTGGGAGGCCTGCCACCCAGTTCCCAAATAAATCACACACAGTGACTTATTCTTAATTATAAATGCCCAGCCTTAGCTTGGCTTGTTTTTAGCCAGCTTTTCCTAAATTATCCCAACTACCTTTTGCCTCTGGGCTTCTATCTTTCTCTATTTCTGTATATCTTTCTTTACTTCTTTCTCCGTGGCTTGCTCTGTGGCTGGGCGCCTGACTGCAGATGTCTTTCTTTCCTTGTTCTCCCTTGAACCTAGGTCTCATTCTACTTACCCTCTCTGCCTGCCAGCCCCGCCTATCCTTGCTCCTGCCTCGCTATTGGCCTTCAGCTCTTTATTAGGACCATCAGGTGTTTTAGACAGGCAGAGTAACACAGCTTCTCAGAGTTAAACAAAAGCAGCGCAAACGAACATCACATACCTGAAAATAGTAGTCCCCAACAAATGGCAATCATTTATTCCCTCAACGGGAAAAGAGCTTGGACTGAGGACCTTCCTCAGTGGACAGCAGGTGCCTAGTGGGCTTAACACCCTGGGCTTGATTAGAAGTGATCAGAAAAGTAAGTCAGGTGTGCTAAGGGCACACACCTGTAAGACCAACAGTCAGAAAACTGAAGCAGGAGAATTGCCTCGAGTTTGAGGTCAGTCTGAGCTACATAGTGAGTTCCAGACCAGTTTGGGATACAGTATCAGCTCCTTTCAGGAATGGATGGATGGATGGATGGATGGGTGGGTGGATGGATGGATAAATAAAATGTTTAGTTTAGTATACTGAAGGTAGATGTAAAAAAAAAGTCACATTTTTTTTTTACTACATATGTCAATTAAAGCTGTTCTTTCCAGCTTCAGGGCCTCACACATGGTAGTAACTGTACTATGCTTTATTTCTGTTTTCTATACAGTCTCACTGACTACCATAGGCTAACTCCTGTCTGTCTATCCATCTATCATCTATCATCTACCCAGCCATCCTCTCTCTCTCTCTCTCTCTCTCTCTCTCTCTCTCTCTCTCTCAGTTCTCTCTCTTCGTTTTATTTTATCTACTCTGTGTACAATGTCCCTCTGACTGAGAAGTTTTGAAAGTCCTTCAGGGGCTCTCATGGTCTCCTGAATTAAGTTCAGGCTCTCACCTGGCAGTCACTCCTCCACAGGCTTTCCAGTCTATGCTTCCTGCATGGCTCTTCTGCTTTCTCCTCAGCTCTCAAATCATAGCAGACAGTTACACCTGGGTCCATCCCTGTTCTCTCTTGGCCAGTATAAGCCATATCCACCATGCTAGCTTTGAAAGGGGGGTGGAAGTCTTATTATAAAGGGGACTGGTTGGAGGCCATGCTAGGCCACTCTGGGGTTCACCTGTTATTACATCCCTCTGGCTTTCCCACAAGGCACTTCTCACAGAGCATCGCTGTGCATTCCGTCCTATTAGAGGACAGTCCTCCTAGTGTACTGCAGTCTCGTGTGCACAGAAATAATGTGTTTGTTCCACTGCTTCACCTGGAATAGCCCAGTGCCTGACATTTAGCACCCAAATGCTATTTCTGAATCCACATTCTCCTCTATTAATTGTGATTAATAATACGGCACAGGGTTGTTGTTCAAAAAATATGAGCAGCCATGTTCAGGGAGTCCGGTTTGATCACATACTCCATCATCCAGCTAGCCTTGGTGAGCTCCCATTAGATCAGCCCCACCGTCATAGTGGGTGGGTGCACCCCTCGTGGACCTAACTTCCTTGCTCATGTTCTCCCTCCTTCTGCTCCTCATTTGGACCTTAGGAGCTCAGTCCAGTGCTCCAATGTGGGTCTCTGTCTTTAGCTTCCTCCATCGCCAGATGAAGTTTCTATGGTGATATGCAAGATATTCATCAGTATGGCTATAGGATAGGGCCATTTCAGGCAACCTCTCCCTGACTGAGAAGCCAAGGACAATGGCACGGGGTTTTGATCCTACTGCATGTAATGACTTTGTGGGAGCCTAGTCTGTTTGGATGCTCACCTTCCTAGTCCTGGATGGAGGGGGAGGACCTTGGACTTCCCACAGGGCAGGGAACCCCGACTGCTCTTTGGACTAGAGAAGGAGGGGAAGGGGGATAGTGTTGTAATATGAGCGGCGGGGCTGCGTCCCCAGCACCCCTGCTGCCTGTCTAGCTTATGCCCCGAAATAATTACACGGACACTGTATTCTTTTAAG
>NC_022019.1:1125022-1132158 GCF_000317375.1 Microtus ochrogaster
CCTCCATCAAGATTGGGGGAGCAGGAGGGAAATGGGAGGAGGAAGGAGGTAGAAATTTTTAATTAAATAATATAAATAAATAAATAAAAATATGAGCAAATAAAGGTGTCTGAAGTCTGGTGCATGGTATAGAGCAGACAGACGGGAAATGAGATTGTGTGCCTTCGCCGCACAGACTTCAGAGTTAGGTATGCCTGGGACAATTGATCTTTTCTTCCTCTATAAAGTGATAGGATGAAATCTATAACATTTGACCACCAGTGTGCTTACCACGGTGTATACTACCACATCAAGGATGCAACAATGTTATCTTTTGATATCCGCCATTTATTTGACCACCGTCAAGTTTTCATCAACAGTATGTAATGTGCCAGGCCATGATCTCTACATAGGAAACTTAGCGGGGGCATGAGTCAGAGAAGCAGATAGGGCATGCTTCATGGACTCTACGGCCTGGTGAACTAGGTCCTGGAGTGCATAGGTATCCAGACAGACAGACAGACAAGTGCTAACTGTGAGTCCCTGCTCAGAGAAGGGCAGAGGAGCCACAGGAACAGAGAATTACCTGAGTAGCTTTTCTCCAGCTCAAATGCCAATGGTACCGAAATACCTAAGGATTCCCATTTCTTCCCAATTATGTGGTCTTTCGCCTTCATTCAAACCCTATTGTATTTGTCTTGCTCCGAAATAAAGTAAATATTGACCACTTTTATTAATTTGGTGAAGCCTGTATCCGAACACTAGTTCTTTGCTCCAGTAACTTCCCAGAGGTAGGAGCTGCGTCTTACCTGCCTACGCTGTGCCCACAGCATCTGGTGGAGTTCCAGGCTCAACTAAGAATGGATGTGTAATAGAAGGAAGTTTCGCTGTTCTTTGATGTCTCAAAAATATTTATCCAACTTTAAATGAGCTTCTCCAGGCCCCTTGTTGGGCTTTAGTCAGCCAACTTTCTAAGTCTGTTCCTTCTGCATATGATAGATGGTGGATAGATTAGAGACAGGTTATAAGAATCACAGTTTTGATCCTCAGAAAGTCTACTCCCCTGTGAGAAGAGGAGCTCTTCCAGGCTGTAGCTTTCAGGCCAACACCTGACAACCCTCTGTTCTTTGCAGCTTTGGGAAGCACCTTCCCAATACAAATTCTCGCCATTGCTTAGGCTATTCCCATGACTCTGTCTGAAAGAACAATTGCTACTCACTGCAACATAAAACCACCATGGGGCCCCTTTCCAGCAGGATAAGTGCATTGCTCTAAGGAAACCTATCAGTCATGCCCAGTGAAAGATAAATAGTGCAGCGGTCAGAGACTTGGTCTACCTATTAAGAGTGTGTACTGCTCTTGCAGAGGGTGTGAGTTTAGGTTCCCAGCACCCATACTGGGCAGCTCACAACCACCTATGACTCCAGTTCCAGAGGATTCCGTAAGAAAAGTACTCAGCTCACAAAACAAGCAAATCTAAAGATAGGGGTGTCTGACTTGAAAGTTGTCTAATGTCTCAGTGACTTCTAAAGACAATATTCTTTCCACCTGTCTAACCACTGTCTCCCTAAAGCTGGCTCTATCCCTGCTTCCAGGATGGCGGATGGCAGCTTCTGTAGCCCCGCATTTTCCTTTGACTATCTGAGCATGTTCCAGCATCCTAGTTACTGTTGGTTCAGTCCCTGCCAACAAGAGAATAGAATATAATGATTTGGGGCTAGGCTTTGGGCTACATCATCTATTATATCCTAGAATAAGACTCAGTGGGGTGAACTTCCACAAAATTGTACAGTTTCCACAGAAAGAAACTGGACCCCGTTGGAAAGAAGGAGCAGAGAGCAGATGCTGATACACAGGGTCCAGTCAGTGTCAGCCTGTCAAGCCTGTGTGTTCAGGGGTAGACCCCTCAGTCACACCAGGAGTGTGATGTCTTCCATCTCTCCCAAGACAAACAGTAACTGGGGGTGGGGGGACCCATATAGTAGTATAATAAGTAAAGCTTGCCTAGAGATCAAAGGACAAAGCAGTCACACTAGTCAGCCATACAGGCCAGGCAGTGGTGGCACACACCTTTAATCCCAGGTCAAGAAGCAGGGCAAACTGATCTCTGTAAATTCAAAGCCACCCTGGGCTACATAAAATCAATCCAGAAACAGATCCAGTTGGTGGTAGGTCACACCTTTAATCCCAGTGTTTGTGAGTCACACACCTTTAACCCCAGCACTAGAGGGGTGGAGACAGGAGCGATATGGCTGGGTGGAGAGAGGAATAGAAATGGGAAGAGACAGGAACTCAGTGGCTGTGGAGTCTGAGGATTTGTGGAGACAGGATTTTGCCCTTTCGGTCTGAAGATTTGGTAGAGGTAAAATGTCTTTCTAGTGGTTGGCTGGTTTGTTTTTCTGATCTTTAGGTTGAACCCCAATATCTGTCTCTGGGTTTTGTTATTCATCCAACAAACCCACAGCATCTGAGAAATTAGTCCTGATTTCTTCTACTCAGGGCAAAGCGTTATAGGAGTCAGTGTGTTAAATCTGTACTTGAAGAATTGTGCTCTAGAACTTTCTACCACTATGGAGTGGTGAGATCAACTTATAACATGTGCTCTCGTAAATGTTCCATCTCCCACGATCAACGTAGAGCTCTTCTTTCACGTATGATGAAATCACACAAAAGGACTTTACCCAGAAGCCTTTGCAAGTGAAGTCTGCTAGCATCCGCTGGATCTTCCGTGTTTCCATTTTTCCTCCTCTTGTCCATTTTTCAACCCTTGTACTGGTTAAATGTTTGTCAACTTGACATAAGCTAGGATCATCTGGGAAGAGGAACCTCTATTGAGAAACTGTATCCATCATTTTAGCCTGGAGGCAAATCTCTATTGGGTGTTTTCTTGACAAATGATTGAGGTGGGAGGGTCCAGCCCATTGTGGGAGACACCTCCCCGGGGTTGGGGGTCCTGAGTTGTATGAGAAAGCAGGCTGAGCAAGCAGCGATGAACAAGCCAGTAAGAGGCACTCCTCCATGGCCTCTGCTTGGGTTCGAGGTTGAACACTGACCCGAATTCTTCCATGGTGGACTGTAAGCTGTAAGAAGGGAGCAACCCTTTCTTCTCCAGTTGCTTTTGGTCATGATGTTTACCACAGCAATAGAAAATCAACAAAGACACATCTCTGCACCTCCCGATGTTGTTTGAATGTGCGATATCCCGCAGAGGCTCAAGTGGAATTCATTTAGAAGGTTGTGGAATCTGAAGGAGATGGGGCCTCCCTAAAGAAAGTGAGTTACCCGGGGAAGGACTTGAGGCTTTACAGTCCAGTCCCATTTCCTGTTTTCTCTTTGTGTCCTGACAGCAGACACTGTGACCATCCATGTCAGCTGCTGCCTTCTCTGTCATGATGGACGGTACCCTTTCTAACTGAGCGGCAGAGTAAACCTTCCCTCAGGCTGCTTCTAGGCAGATATTTGATCACAGCAACAAGGAAAGCAGCTCATAATACACAACCGTCTCTCTCTGCATGTCTCTCTCTGTCTCTGTCTCTCTATCTCTCAGTGTCTCTGTCTCTGCCTGCCCCCCCCCCTCTCTCTGTCTCTCTCTCTCTCTCACACACACACACAAACACACTTTTCCATCTTTCTTTTTTTCCCCCCTTTCTCTCCCTCTCCTCCTCTTTCCTCTCCTCTCTCTCTTCCCCTCTCCTCTCTCTGTCTCCCTCTCTCTCTCACACACACACACAAACACACTTTTCCATCTTTCTTTTTCTGGTTTCTCTATTCTCTCTCATTCTTTATTCCCCAGTGGAATTTTTTTTATGTTTTGAGTATAGTACATTGAGCTTAATGATATAAGGTAGACACATTTTTTAAGACAGAGTCATATGTGTGTGTGTGTTTGCGTGTATGTGTGTGTGTGGGGGGGGGTTCTGACTGTCAAGGAACTCACTATGTAGACCAGACTGGCATTAAACTCAGAGATCCACCTTCCTTAGCCTCAGCAATGCTGGGATTAAAGGCGTGCACCACCATACCTGGCCTCGGTAAAATTATTTCTATTCTTTTGTTTTCTCCCTATTTTTCTCCTGCGTTTTTTATTCTTTCTCTCTCTAAACGGATCCCTGTAGGTGGATTCATTTAACAGGAGAATACTCAGCATTTCTCTCCATTTGTGTATGGAAACAGTGTAAAACTCACCCAATCCATGCAGGTCCTCCGTGAGGATGCTGCTCTAACTTGTGGCCTCTGACCTCTAGCAGGTGATGGAATCTCCATGTCTGATAGGAAGCGTTTGGTTTACTAAAATGTTCTGTACTGTCCAGGAAAGAAACTCCAGTCTGCTTGCTGGGAAGCTCTGAGGACTAATTCTTATCTCCCTAATCCTCACACCACCCTTGAGAGCCAAAAAGGCGGCTTAGTTTCCTGGGCCCCATTTCCGAGTTCTGAAGAACCAGTAAGTATGGCTCTTACCGTGCGATAGGATGGCCAAACCTTTAAGCCTATTGTTGTCTTTAGTTCAGGCTCATTTTCTCAATGCTGGCATTTCCTCAGAGTAGCATGAAATCTCTTTCCAAATACCTTTATCCATTAAGTAATAGTATCATGGACAAGAGTAGTCACAAGAAAGAGACAATGACATTAAACTCAGATAAGATGCAGTAATTTGTTTATAAAATAAGTGCTCTGTGCTGTGGGGGTGTCTCAGCTGAAGGTAGGGCTCAAATAAGGGAAGCTCACTGAGTATCCCCCAAAGACAGACAGACACAACCTATCAAAAGGAAAAAGGTTTGATTTAAAGGTTTTTGGGTTTTTTCTTGTTGTTGGTTGGTTTTGTTTTGTTTGTTTGGGGGTTTTTTGGTGTTTTTTTTTCAAGACAGGTTTCTCTGTGTAATGTAACAGTCCTGCTGTCCTGAAATTTGCTCTGTAGACCAGGCTGGCCTCGTACTCACAGAGATCTGCCTGCCTCTGCCTCCTGAATGCTGGGATTAAAGGCATGTGCCACCACTGCCCAGAAAATATCTCTTTTGTTTCCTTGTTGTTGTTTTTTCTTTTTTTCAAGACAGAGAATTTAAAATGTTAAAACAGCTACATATAGTTATCAAATTCCATCATTTGAGGAATAATACAACATTCTTGAGACAGATATAATGTGAATCTTGATTGCTGTGTTCTAAGTAGATACATGATCACTAGTAAAGAGAGAAAATATCTGACTAGTCAGTGGCAGCTCACACCTTTAATCCCAGCACTCAGGCTGCACACGGGTCAGAGGAATCTCTGTGAGTTTGAGGGCAGCCTGGTCACAGAGCTAGTTCCAGGACAGCCAGTGCTACATGGAGAAACCCTATCTTCAAAAAACAAACAAACAGAATATGTCCCCCAAGAGAGGTGATTCAGTATCTAGCACCTGGTTATGAAAAGAGACAGCTCAGTGGTGCTCCCTGGTGCTCCTCTCTCTAAGTTCCTAGGGTTTGTTCTCGCGATGCCAGACAAATATGCTGTTTCCTGGCAGCAGAGGGCTTGGATAGGCTGCCGGTCACATTTCTTCAGGGACTCTTGCGGTTCTTGAGTTATGGTTTATGGACACTTGTTCCTGAGCAGGGTGCACTGCTGGTATTCAGTCTACACACATTTGCCAAACATTTGTCATTTGTCTGTGTGTGTGTGTGTGTGTGTGTGTGTGTGTGTGTGTAATTGAGGTCAAATGAATAAATGCTTAAAAAGAGAGGGGAGCAAAGAATGAAAAGAAAAATGGGAGAAGTAAGTTTAGGGAGGTAATAACTTAGGTCCACCTTGTGCTTGAGATCCTCTGGTTCTTCCAGTCTGGAAAGTTGGACTCTTCCTTGGACACTCAAAGAAGAGGGTAATAGAATTGTCCTTGAAACTGTGAGGACTTAGAGCTGTGATGAGCTAGAATGTGAGAAGCAAACTGGATCAGGGTATAGAGACAGAGCACCACCACTTCAAGGGTGGAAAGAAAACCAAGTAGTACAGAGATGTCAAGAGAAGCCCGCTAGGGTAGAGCGAAGTAGAGCACAGCAACAGTGTGGTCATGAAAAACTTGATATTTTAATACTTTATTTACATCTTTATAATTTATATTTATATTACATTTTTAATAATCACATATTTCTTTGGAAATATGGAAAACATTAGCTAAAAACATATATTTTTAAAGGGCTAGGCATAGTAACACCTATAATCCTAGCACTGAAAAGTTGAGCTAGAAGGATCATGAGATCAAGGCCAGTCTGGACTACACAGTGACCCCTATCTAAAGAAAACAAAAGGAAAAGAAAGAGGACTCGGTGATAGAGCAGTTGCCTTGGTTTCTCAAGACCTTGACCTTGGGTATGATCCCTAGTAACATACACACACATACACATTAGATGATAGACGTTTTCTTGTTGTAGAAGGAGCAGGCTGCGTCCCAGTCACCCTACTAGCTTACACCTGAAATAATCACATAGAAACTGTATTCATTCAAATACTGCCTGGCCCATTATCTCCAGCCACTTACTGGCTAACTCTCACATATTAGTTTAACCCATCTCCATTAATGTGTATCACCATTGACTGTGGCTTACCGGCATGAGTCTAACCAGCGTCCTTCTCAGGCAGGAGAATCATGGCGTCTGTCTGTCTCTGCTTTCTTCCTCCCAGAATTCTGTTCTGTCTTCCCCGCCTACCTGAGTTCCGCCCTATCAACTAGGCCAAGGCAGTTTTCTTTAATAACCAATGAAAGCAACACAAATACAGAAGGGCCTCCTACACCATTTTCTCAAAGAAGGTAAACAAGCAGTCAAATACTCATGAGAAAATGTCCAGCATCATGAAAATGTAAATCAAAATGCCAATAAGATATCTCCTTGCATCTACTGATGTGGGAGTCAAGGGAAGGGAGGGAGGAAAGAGGGAGGGATGGGAAGGTGGCAGAGAACAAGTCACACGTTGTGGAGGGATGGAGTGCAGAAAGAGGCTACAATAAGCACTTGGAAGAATGCAGGGAAACTGGAACAGGTAGTCAAACAAAAACTTACAAGTGGATGTTCACAGCTCTGCTTAACAAAACTCAAAGGGGCCGGGCGGTGGTGGCGCACGCCTTTAATCCCAGCACTCGGGAGGCAGAGGCAGGCGGATCTCTGTGAGTTCGAGACCAGCCTGGTCTA
>NC_022019.1:1132258-1143014 GCF_000317375.1 Microtus ochrogaster
CGCCTTTAATCCCAGCACTCGGGAGGCAGAGGCAGGCGGATCTCTGTGAGTTCGAGACCAGCCTGGTCTACAAGAGCTAGTTCCAGGACTGTCTCCAAAGAACCAAAAAACCAAAAAAAAAAAAAAAAAAAAAAAAAAAAAAAAAAAAAAAAACAAAAGTCAAAGGGTAGGAACCCAGTGTCCATCGGCAAATGAATAGGAAAATAAAATGTGGTGTGTCATACAACAAAATACTATTCAGACATCGTCCATGAAGTCCTGATACATGCTACAACACACAGAAGCCAGGAACAAAAGACTCTATATTGCATTGTATACAATAGACAGAAAAGATAAGTCCCTGGAGATTGATGGTTGCCAGGGACAGTTAAGGAATAAAGAGCTGAAAATGACTGTCATAAAACAGTACAAACTTTCTGTTTGTGGTGACAAAAATGGTCAGGAAGTAGATGCTGGGACCGAGGGCCCAACGTTGTGAGCGCATTGAATGCCACAGACTTGCACCTGCAACATGGAGCTAATGTGGGTCGTGTGTTCTGAGCACTTCACAGTATGCTGGGTGGGGGGAGGAAGGCGGCAGAGAGGAAAGTTGGAAGGAGGGAGGGAGGGAGAGAGAGGGAGGCAAAGAAAAGTCAGGCCTGTCTTGTCAGGTGAAAACCACAAAGTTGAGGCAGTGACAGACCGCAGTGGGCTAGAGATCAGCTAGGAAATGCCAAAGCCTGTGACTGGAGGTGATTTCTCAGACAAACAGGGATCTGAAAGCCGGGCCAGGGCGGCATGCCTCACTACTCTACCTGACAGAACTCAGGGGAGGGACACGGACCCACAAAGGGTCTTTTCTGTTTGATTTGGCTTAGTTTCAGGTTATATGAGCATGGTGGTTTGGGGGCGGAGGGTGGCTTGAACGTTTTCTGAGAGAAGGGTGCCTCAGAAGGGGAATAAACATGTTCAGAGAGACATGATTGACAGAGGCAACTGGAACCTTCAGAGAAGGGGCAGATGTGGGTGGAAACTACCACTTTGTAAAGAGGAAGACAGCCCATCAGGAGAAGAAGGGAGAGGTGCACTGAATCAGAGATCAGAGGTTTGAAATGTTTGGGCCTGACGATTCTGAGACTAAAGGGCACTTCTATCAGGTTATCAGCTTCTATCAGATTCAGTCGCTCTCAACACTGACCAAAATCATTTACTTATCTTTGTGAACGTGGTTTGAGCCTCTCCAGAGGTCCTAGTTAGCTCATCTGGAGACAAATTCTGGGCCCTTCAGGTGACTCCCCAGGCAAAGTCATGGCCGAGATCTATGATCTAGTCATCTGCAAGTTTGTGTAGACCCTGGCTCTGAGATTTCTGTTTGGTATAGAATGGCAGCTGCATGATACTGTATTTAACTATAGAGGGGCCCTATGTGGGGTCACTAAAGACCAAGACATGGGTTCTCAACTGGCCTAAGATTTCACCCTCCACTACAGACCTCTCCTGACCACGCCCATCTACTTGGAACCCTATCTCAACCGAAAAGAAACAACACACCAATAGGCAGTCGTAAAATATTCTTTAGGGAGAAATTCTGTAAGGCAAAGAAGATGAACGCTAAGCATCTTTTTGTTGGTGTTGTTTTTGTTTTTTTGTTTGTTTTGTTTTTTCAGACTGGGTTTCTCTGTGGCTTTGGAGCCTGTCCTGGAACTAGCTCTTATAGACCAGGCTGGCCTCGAACTCACAGAGATCCTCCTGTCTCTGTCTCCCGAGTGCTGGGATTAAAGGTGTGCGCCACCACCGCCCAGCTAAGCATCTTTTTAAAATTTCTCCTTTTAATCTCCACACCCGTCCATTGTGGTGGCTATTGACGTGCGTGCATGCACACATGGAGGCCAGCAGGTGTCTGCCAACTTCCATCGTTCCCCCCGACACCGGAAGCTACCAGGATCCTCCTGTGTCTGCCCTTTAGCACTGGGGTCACTGGAATACTATGGTCAGGGGGACATGAACCTGCTTCAGAATATTTGTATACTGTGCGAAGATGTGCTGCTGTGATTGGTGTAATAAAGAGCTGAAACAGCCAATAGCTAGGCAGGAGAGATAGGCGGGACTTCCAGGCAGAGAGAGAACTCTGGGAAGAGGAAAAGCAGATTTGGTAGCGAAACACGGGTGGGGGAAATAGGATGTGCAGGATGGAGGTGAGGTAGCAAGCCACATGGCAGACTGTAGATTTAAAAAAATACGGGCCAAGTTATAAGAGCTTGTTGGGAACAAGCGTAGGCTAAAGGTCAAGCTTTCGGAACTGATAATAAGTCTCTGTGTCCTTGTCTGAGCTGGTGGTCCTACTGCATGAACCAGGATCCTCATGCATGAGCAGCAAGCACTCTCCATACTGAGCCATCCTCCCAGCCCGGGGACTACCTCTTTTATTGCCGGCTGACAGGTAATGTATTACATTCGTGAGAAATTTATTCAAGATCACAGAGTTTGAATGTGGCACAGACCTTGCCTGACATGGGAGAACGAGTCATTAACCCTTCTGCCACATTGTCACACTGACATTACATATAAAGGCGGTTCGGGCAGGAACATCTTCAGCTCCTTCCTGGAAAAACTTAACTGTGTCCTTCTTTTATATCAAAAAGCAAGACTGAAAGCTGGAGACATAGCTCAGCCATAGGGTACATGTTTAGAGTGTGCAAGATCCTGAGTCCAATCTTCAGGACCCAGCTGGCCCACAGCCCCCCAAAAGCAAGACTTCAGTTATCTTATCTTGGGCTAGTTCAGCTGGAAATAGTTACACCTTCTGTTACACACCCATAATTCCTTCTTCTATAACTCCTGTCATCTCAAGGCTAATAATGAAAGCATCTACCATAGGGGACTGATCACATTGGTTTGGACTCAGACTGGGTTTGGACCTGAGCCCCCAGCTATCCTAATTCTATGATCTTGAATGCACAGAACTTCAAGTAACACCTGTGGCACGGTGCTGGCAATGGGGAAAATGTGATGGTCACTAGAAGATAAGCCAGGAGCTGCTGCATTGTTTCTGTTTTTTACAGAAAGGCAGTGATTTCATCACTATGGCAACTCTTCACCATCAGCAGCAGCATGAAGCTTCCTCAAGAGCATCATGAGGGGCGTTGTTGCCTCTTTTGGAGCTTCAAAGGTCTATGGGTTTCCAGGACTTTCTGCACTGATGGAAATCCTCTCCAGGGTACCCTCTTTAAAGAGGTAGCCACGGATCACACGTGACTGCTGAGTGTATAAGACTCGCTCAGTTTGACTAGTGAGTTAAATATTTTTTAAGTAAAACTAAATATAAGGACAGGCAGAATGGGTCAATAGGTAAAGGAACTTGACATCACATCTGACAGCCAGTGTTTGATTCCAAGGATTCACAAGGCAAAAGAGAATCAACTCCTACAGTTATCTTTTGACCTTCAAACACATGTTGTGGTACACACACACACACACACACACACACTAAACGAACAAATAAATAAATGTCATAAAAGTGTTTTAATTAAATTTCTGCATCAAGCTAACATCATCATCAATGGATAGTACTATGCTAAACTGGATAACTAATTAGACCATACTTGTGCTAAAGCTGCTATGTTAACAAGAAAAAGGTAGCCAGGCAGTGATGGTGCACGCCTTTAATCCCAGCACTCAGGAGGAAGAGGCAGCCAGATCTCTGTGAGTTTGAGGCCAGACTGGTCTACAAAGTGAGTTCCAGGACAGCCAGGGCATCCCTGTCTCAAAAAACCAAAAACAACAAAAGGAACAGGTAGCTTCTTCAAAGCTATCCCGAATACATTGAGGTCAAAGTCTTGGTGAGAGCTTCTGCTTCTGGAGACTGTATCATATATACTTGCCAAACAGTGGACAATTTTTATACTAATCAGAATGTGGAAGTCACTCCAACAGCTAGGGATGTGTTACAACAGGATTCTTGGATTTTTATGGCCAGAAGTTCAAGGACAAATAGCCTACAAAAATACAGAGACATCAACTCCTGTGATCAGATTCTTTTTAATGTGAATAAATTGTTAAAATCTGATGAAAAAAACCCACCTGTGATACCTTAAATTTTAACATTTTTAATTTAAAAAACAAAAAACAGATGGAGGAAGGTCATTGGCTAATAAAGAAACTGCCTTGGCCCATTTGATAGGCCAGCCTTTAGGTGGGTGGAGTAAACAGAACAGAATGCTGGGAGGAAGAGGAATTGAGCTCAGACTCGATAGCTCTCCTCTCTGGGGCAGAAGGGATGAAGCTCCGACCCAGGATGGACGTAGGCTAGAATCTTCCTGGTAAGCGTACCTCAGTGCTACACACATTAATAGAAATGGGCCAAGCAGTGTTTAAATGAATACAGTTTGTGTGTTGTTATTTCGGGGGCTAAGCTAGCCAGGCAGCCGGGAGCTGGGTGGCAGGAATGCAGCCCGCAGCTCCTTCAACAAAAAAACCCTAAGAGCTACCAGCTTGGCTCAGTTGGTACAGCGCTTCCCTAACATGCATGAAGTCCTGGGTCTGATCCCATAGAACTATGCTATACTATGATACTATAAAACCAGATGTGGAGGGCTAGGTCTATAATCTCAGCTCTGGGGAGGTAGAGGCAGAAAAATCAGATATTCAAGGCTGACCCAGGCTACATATGAGTTCAAGATCAGTCCAAACTGCATGAGAACCTATATCAAAGTTACAAAGATGTGATGGGGAGAGGGAGCATGACACAGCAGTCCCACGTGATGTTGGACGGGAGTGCAGATGCGCGCCGAGCAACCCCACTAGGTGTGTGATGTTGGGTTTGGGTGCGGATGCGTGCTGAGCAGCCCCATTAGGTGTGTAATATTGAGTGGTGGTGCAGATGCGCACTGAGCAGCTCCACTAGATATGTGATGTTGGGCTGGGTTGTGGATGCGTGATGAGGAGCCCCACTAGGTAGGTATATGATGTTGGGCGGGGGTGAGGATGCGCACTGAGCAGCCCCACTAGGTGTGTGATGTTGGGCAGGGTTGAGAATGTGCGCTGAGCAGCCCCATTAGGTGTGATGTTGAGGGGGGTGTGGATGCGCACTGAGTAAGGCCACTCGCCTTGATTCATGTACATTGGTGAGAAGCCTTGGGAAGGAAACATGCCCAAACCAAAGCGTAACAAGTTTAAGGAGGCGAAAGCAAAGCTATGAGTAACCTTAGTAAGAGAAATATAATGTCTCCATCTGTAAAACAAAGTACATCCACAGAAAGCCCTGACAGATAGAGTTCAACAGAATTATAGAAGAAAAGAAATTTACTTCATAAATTTCAGTATTTTTTTCATGTGCATCAGGGGCATGATTTACAAATAAAATGGCATAAAAACATTATTCTCCATCAATAAACTATTGTACTGTAAGGAACTCGTAATGCCTTTACACTGTGCCCCTTGCATGGGTTGATTTTCAGGCTATATTAATAATTTTATAAACATTTGTTTTTATTTTGTGATCGTGCTGGGATCAAACCCAAAATCTCACACGTGGTAGGTAAGTACTACCCCAGAATTCTGCCTCAAACCCCTAAGTTTAAAAGAAAAAACAGGCAAGTGAAGAAAATTATATATTTACATGTATATTCATTTAATGTATTTAATTTTCAATGAACATAATATACATTTAAATATATATACTCAAAGTGAACAAATTATAGTATGCTTTGGCTTCTCAGAGAATGGGTGTGTGTGGGTGTGAGTGTTTAATCTGCTTATGGTAATGCAATAAACCGTGGAAGGATAAAGCACAAAATTGTTCTAATGGTTATCTATTAGTGGCGGGGAGGGAGAGGCTGGAAGTAAGAAAGAGAAAAATCGGATTTCTTTGGCCAGGTGAAGTGGTGGGCAACTGTAATCTTGGCTCCTCGGGAGGCTGAGGCAAGAGGATTGCTTGAACCCGGGAGTTGGAGGTCACTCTAGGCAACATGTAAAGATTATGTCTCAAAGAAAATAAAAATGATATTCATTGAGAGCTGTCACTCCCATCCTTGCCTGTCCTCCTCCCAGGATTGCCACTCTCCCTGGGTTGCCAGACAGACAGGGCTGTCCTGGCAAGTAGCAATGTTTGGCCAGCCTTGACTTCCCACAAAAAGAATCATCATTGGGTTTTTTAATATTATTCAGACTGCCCATGGTGGTCAAAACCTGTAAATCCAACTACTCAGTCAACATGGGATAGCGCTAAGGCAGAAGCATCACAAGTTTGGGGCCAACCTGAGCTACATAACAAATTCCAGGCAACTTGTGGGCCTCAAAATGAAATAAAATAGGGAAGGACAAGTAGGTAAAGTAGAAGATGAACCCAGCATCCATGTGGTCCTGGGTTCAGTTTCCGTTATTGTAAGTATAAACAAGCAACAAGTGCTCCCTCAGGCTTTCTTCAACAAAGATAAAGCAATGTAGGCTTTATTTTCATCTTTTCTCATAAAAATTGCCAGGTACTAGCCATTTTTCACTACTCTCTGTTTCACTTTTCTTCAGGTTGTATCTTAAAACCTTCTCATGGTGAGAGTCTTCATGCCTCTGAACAGTTGCAACATGCTAACTGTGTAGATATTCTGGAGTTGACGTGCTAGTTAGGGAACAAACTGTTTCTGCTAGCCTACTCTTAACCATGCTGTGGTTCCCTTCAAATGTGTCCCTTATAAGCACAAATTAGCATATAGTTCTACAGTCAGGACTCCAAATCAAAAACTAAAGAGTATATCTATCTATCTTGTGAGTTTGCAAAATTCCCTTCTAAAAGGTTATGCCATTTGGGGAAACCAAAGAGCTGTTTCGGCAATTAAGAGCACTTGCTGCTCTTCCAAAGACCCAGATTTTATTCCCAGCGTCCACAGGACTCACAACCATGTACAACTCCAGTTCCAGGAGCCCCTATGACCTCTTTTGGCACTCATAGGCACAAGGCATACACATGGTACACAGACATACATGCAGGCAAATCATTCAAACACACAAAATAACAATAAACAAGTCTCTTTTTTTAAAGAAAATGATATGCCTAAGTGATCCCAAAAATTCTACCAAGGAACTCCTACGACTCATAAACACTTTTAGCAATGGATCAGGATACAAGATTAACTCAAAAAAATCGGTAGCCCTCCTGTACACAGACGATAAAAGGGTTGAGGAAGAAATCAGAGAATCAACACCCTTCACGATAGCCACAAATAGCATAAAATATCTCGGAGTAACTCTAACCAAACAAATGGAAGACTTGCATGACAAGAACTTTAAATCTTTGAAGGAAGAAATTGAAGAAGACACCAGAAAGTGGAAAGGCGTCCTATGCTCTTCGGTAGGCAGAATTAATATAGTAAAAATGGCAATTTTACTGAAAGCAATCTACAGATTCAATGCAATGCCCAGTAAAATCCCAGCAAAATTCTTCAAAGACCTCAAAAGAATGGTACTCAACTTCATTTGAAAAAGCAAAAAACCCAGGATAGCCCAAACAGTCCTGTACATAAAAGAACTTTTGGAAGCATCACAATCCCTGATTTCAAACTCTACTACAAAGCTACAGTACTGAAAACAGCCTGGTACTGGCATAAGAACAGACAGGAGGACCAATGGAACTGAATAGAAGACCTGGCTATCAATCCACACATCTTCGAACACCTGATATTTGATAAAGAAGCAAAACATATCAAATGGAAAAAAGAAAGGATATTTAACAAGTCGTGCTGGCATAACTGGATATTAACATATAGAAAAATGAAAATAGACCCATATCTATCACCATGTACAAAACTCAAATCCAAATGGATCAAAGACCTCAACATAAAGCCAGCCACATTGAACCTTATAGAAGAGAAAGTGGGAAGTACACTTGAACGCATTGGCACAGGGAACCACTTCCTAAATAGAACCCCAGCAGTACAGACACTGAGAAAAACAATTAATAAATGGGACCTCCTGAAACGGAAAAGCTTCTGTAAAGCAAAGGACACAGTCAGCAAGACAAAACAACAGCCTACAGAATGGGAAAAGATCTTCACTAACTCCACATCAGACAGAGGTCTGATCTCCAAAATATATAAAGAACTCAAGAAATTGGAAACCAAAAGATCACATAATCCAATAAAAAAAAATGGAGTACAGACCTAAACAGAGAACTTTCAACAGAGGAATCTAAAATGGCTGAAAGACACTTAAGAAAATGTTCAAATGCTTCATCAGAGAAATGCAAATCAAAACAACTCTGAGATTCCACCTAACAACTGTAAGAATGGCCAAAACTCTGATTAAGAATGGATCAAAAACACTGATGACAACTTATGCTGGACAGGTTGTGGGGAAAAGGGAACACTTCTGCATTGCTGGTGGGAATGCAAGATGGTACAATCCCTTTGGATGTCAGTGTGGTGATTTCTCAGAAAATTAGGAAACAACCTTCCTCAAGACCCAATAATATCACTTTTGGGTATTTATTCAAAGGATTCTCAATCATGCCGCAAGGACATGTGCTCAACTATGTTCATAGCAGCTTTGTTTGTCATAGCCAGAACCTGGAAACAACCTAAATGCCCGTCGATCAAAGAATGGATTAAAGAAATGTGGTACATTTACACAATGAAAAAAATAACAACAGCTTGAATTTTGCAGGCAAATGGATGGAGCTCGGAAACATTATTTTGAGTGAGGTAACCCAGACACAGAAAGACAATCATCACATGTACTCACTCATAGGTGGTTATTAAACATAAAGCAAAGAAAGCCAGCCTAAAACCACAATCCCATAGAACTTATACAACAAAGCAGGCACTAAGAGAGACTTACATAGATTTAATCTACATGGGAAGTAGAGAGTAGAAAAAGACAAGATCTCCTGAGTAAATTGGGAGCATGGGGACCTTGGGGAAGGGTTGAAGGGGGGAGGGGAGAGGCAGGGAGGGGAGCAGAGAAAATTGTAGAACTCAATAAATATCATGGGGAGAAAAAAAAGAA
This sequence comes from Microtus ochrogaster, assembly GCF_000317375.1. Taxonomy (NCBI): domain Eukaryota; kingdom Metazoa; phylum Chordata; class Mammalia; order Rodentia; family Cricetidae; genus Microtus; species Microtus ochrogaster. Next base: position 1,141,232 of record NC_022019.1, read on the forward strand.
AATGATATGCCATGTTTAAGTCCTATCAGACTTATATGAGAGTGCCTGCTTCTCTTTGGTGTGTAGACAGCATATTTAATACCTTGTGCTGCTGTTGGTGTTGTTGAGAAAGGTTCCAACTCATTTATTAGCTAAAAATGACCTTGATCTCCTGATCCTCCTGCCTCTACCTCCCAACAATCTGGAATTGCAGGTATGCACCACCAAGCCTGGCTTCTAAGAGCTCTTGAAATTTCTATTTCTGATATCTAATATTTCACTTTTAACTTTGTTGTTGAAGTTTAGAATGCACAGCTACATTATAAATATGTAGCCAGGTGCATTTCGCTCAACTGAATATGGCTAGGTCAAAAAAGAAAAAAAAAAGACATTGTTGGTTCCTCAGAATTCTTCTCCCATCCCTCCTGCTCCCTTACAAGGGTGTCAGCATTTCAGTTTGTACCAGAACATACAGATTTTCATGGTATTCAGGGTATATTAACTTGACACAGCTAGAGTTACATAAAAGGAGAGAACTTCAATTGAGAAAACGCCTCCAAGAGACCCAGCTGTAAGACATTTTCTTAACTGGTAATCAAAAGGGGAGAGTCCATTGTGGGTGGTGCTGTCCCTGGGCTGGTGGTCCTGGGTTCTATATGAAAGCAGACTGAGCAAACCAAAAAACAGCACCCTCCATGGTCTCTGCATGAGCTCCTGCCTCCAGGCTCCTGACGGGCTTGAGTTCCTGTCCTGACTTCCTTTGTTGATGAACAGTGATATAAAAGTGTAAGCCAAATAAACCCTTTCTTCCCCAACTTGTTTTTTGGTTGTGTGTAGCAATAGAAACCCTAACTAAGACATGTGGGTTTTGTTTTGTGGGTTTGTTTATTTGGGGGGAGGTTTTATTGTTGTTGTTGTTGTTGTGTTTTTTTTGTTTGTTTGTTTCTTGTTTGGTTGGTGTTTCAAGACAGGGTTTCTCTGTATAGCCCTAACTGTCCTAGAACTTGCACTGTAGACCAGACTGGCCTCAAACTTATAGAGATCTGCCTGCCTCTGCCTCCTGAGTGTTGGTGTGTACCACCACAACCTTACTTCTCTTTTGTTTGTTTGTTTGTTTTTCCAGACAGGGTTTATCTGTGTAGCTTTAGAGCCTATCCTGGCACTAACTCTGTAGACCAGGATGGCCTGGAACTCACAGAGATCCACCTGCCTCTGCCTCCCGAGTACTGGAATTAAAGGCATGTGCCACCACTGCCTGGCAACCTAGATTTTTTAAGATTGATTTTATTTTGTGTGTTTAACTGCTTTCCCTGCATGCATGTCTACACCACATGCATGCCTAGTACCTAAGGAAGTGGTCGAACCTCCATGTGAGTGCTGGGAATCAAACCCAGGTCCCTTTCAAGAACAAGTGCTTTTAACCACTGGATCAACACTGTGGTTTTTATTTTGTATGAATGGGACCACAGCACTGGAAAAAAGAAAACAAACACACATGGGAAGGTATATGTGGAAGCTGATGGTCTGGAGACCAGTTGATGGAAAGTTTCCACACCAGCTACCCTTGGAGCATCCACCACACCACACCACACAGGTGGGTGTCTGTGTCCAGTAGCTTGAAGACAACCAGTGTGAGATCAGAGTAGCCATATAAAATTATCCTCTGAATCTAACTTTTAAAAATCTCTTCCTAGCTGGGCAGTGGTGGCGCACGCCTTTAATCCCAGCACTCGGGAGGCAGAGGCAGACGGATCTCTGTGAGTTCGAGACCACACCACACCACACAGGTGGGTGTCTGTGTCCA
>NC_022019.1:1143123-1144966 GCF_000317375.1 Microtus ochrogaster
CACAACAAGGACCGAAAGGTTCTGCGCAAGGAGCCTAAGAGCCAGAACATCTACCTGCGGCTGCTGGTCAAGCTGTACAGGTTTCTGGCCAGGCGAACCAACTCCACCTTCAATCAGGTTGTGCTGAAAAGGTTATTCATGAGTGGCACCAACCGGCCACCTCTGTCCCTGTCCCGGATGATCCGAAAGATGAAGCTTCCTGGCCGAGAAAGCAAGACGGCTGTGGTTGTGGGGACGGTCACAGATGACGTGAGGATTCTCGATGTGCCCAAACTGAAGGTGTGTGCACTGCGGGTGAGCAGCCGGGCCTGAAGGCGCATCCTCAAGGCTGGGGATAAGACCAGCTGGCCTTGTAGTCTCCCAAGGGCAGTGGCACTGTGCTCCTGTCTGGACCTCAGAAGGGCCGAGAGGTGTACCACCATTTTGGCAAGGCCCCAGGAACCCCACACAGCCATACCAAACCCTATGTCCGCTCCAAGGGCCGGAAGTTTGAACGTGCCAGAGACAGAAGGGCCAGCCGCGGCTAGAAAAACTAACCCTAGATCTTACTGTTATTAAAAAGCTTCGGATGTTGAAAAAAAAATCTTCTAGAAACGTCTAAAAAGAAATTAAACACTATGCTGGGCTATAAAATGAAAAGAAATCATAAATATGTGTGTATTTTCAGGGCTGAGGCTGTGGCTCAATGATATATATAGTGTTTCCCTAGAGGACACAAAACCCTAATTTGTTCAATCATCACCATCAGTCAAAACAATAAATAAATAATTACATTTTGCAATATAAACACACCATTAATTATAAATGCTATTGCTATATAAAATTAAGTGAGACTATTTGTTCTTGTAGAGATTTTAAAGTTTTTAATGAAATACATGATCATGTTTAAATAATTATAAGGCAAAACCCCTTGTGAATGGCTCCATCAGTGCAGCATCTTAGGACTCAGTTCTATTTAGGTGATTTCATTGTCTTTTAGTCATGAAACACCTGCTCAACGTGAAAGAAGAAGCCTCTAGTTCAAGCCCTGTTGCTGCCACAAGATAGAGAAATAAGTTAATATTAACGTGATCAATTTTTTAAGGGATGTGTGTTTGCATTCTCTTTAAAGGGGAACTGGTGGTCAGGATACTGTAAAGATTAAAGGTTGGTTCTTGAAGCCTCGGGTAGAAGATACTAGTACCATACATTGTGAAAGCTTGCAATGCCGAAAGTCAGACTAAAACCACTGATTGGAAGACAAGAGCACAAGAAACAGGACATGGAGAGCAGCTCCTGGACAGGTTTAAACCCAGGAGACTCCCACCCTGAGAGCATGTTGCTGTGCAGAAGCCTTAAGCCTCTTCCTGTAATGCAGTAGTTCTAACGTAGGTAACCACTCCTGGGGAGCTCTCAGACCTGGGCACAGACTTGCATGAAGGTAACCCAAAACATTCAATAGAAAGCAAGAAAACTTACAAAAATGAATCAACTAGTTAGATCTTGACAAACAGGGAAGACAAAATTCAACACATGAAATATTCATCTTGTTAGTTATTACAAAACCCTTAAATGAACTATATATAATTGGTAATAGTGTTTACTCTGGGGACTGGAGAAATGACTCTTCCAGAGAACCCAGATTTGATTCCCAGCAGCCTCATAGTGGCCGCATGGTGCCTCACAATCACCTGTAACTCTAGTTCTAGAGGATACAATACTTTCTTCTAGACTCCTTGGGCAATGGGCATGCAAGTGTTGCACAGATATACATATCTAGGCACCCATCCGCGTAAAAGAGAATTTTTTTAATTTATTTATTTATTAAAGATTTCTGTCTCTTCCTCGCCACCGCCTCCCATTT
>NC_022019.1:1145066-1154305 GCF_000317375.1 Microtus ochrogaster
TAAGTCCCCCCCCCCAGCCTGAAAAGCAATCAGGGTTCCCTGTCCTGTGGGAAGTCCAAGGACCACCCACCTCCATCCAGGTCTAGTAAGTTGAGCATCCAAACTGCCTAGGCTCCCACAAAGCCAGTGCGTGCAGTAGGATCAGAAACCCATTGTTCTTGAGTTCAAAAATATATATTTATTATGTACGAATATAGTGTTCTGCCTGCAAGTATGCCTGCAGGCCAGAAGAGGGCACCAGATCTCATTACAGATGGTTGTGAGCCACCATGCGGTTGCTGGAAATTGAACTCAGGTCCTCCAGAAGAGCAGTCAGTGCTCTTAACCTCTGAGCCATTTCTCCAGCCCTAAAATAGAATTTTTAATTAATTAAAAAAAAAGAGTGCTTACTCTGCTAGCATGAAGACTTAAGTTCAACTCCTTAGTGCCCATGAATGTAGACAGAAGTCTCTGTCCCGCCTGATCCCACAACTGTTTAGTCCCAAAGAAGCACACAGAGGCTTATATTAATTATAAACTGGGTGCAATCCTGACCCAGCCACAAAAGAAGAAAGATGTGACTGCCTTGCTGAATAAGGTGACTTACTCAAGGCTTATGTCCCCACATACAGAGGATCACAAACAATTCCACTTCACTGACCAGCTGTGCTCCTGTGAGAGTGCAGAGACACTGCTGACAACTGTTCAGAGGCTCTCAGGCAGGGCATGCGGACGGTGCTGGGGACCGTAGGGGCACACCTGACTTCAGGCAGGGCATGCGGACGGTGCTGGGGACCGTAGGGGCACACCTGACCTCAGGCAGGGCATGCGGATGGTGCTGGGGACCGCAGGGGCACACCTGACCTCAGGCAGGGCATGCGGATGGTGCTGGGGACCGTAGGGGCACACCTGACTTCAGGCAGGGCATGCGGACGGTGCTAGGGACCGTAGGGGCACACCTGACTTCATCTTTTCCTTAATGAAATGTCCCCCATCACTCTTCCTCCCATTTCTGGTGTGAATTGTAGTTTTCAGGGACTTTAATAGCAAGAAACAAACACTACCAGAAACTCCACCTTCACACAACATCATGTCAACATCACAGCCACGGGGACTAAGGCTGCTGACACCCTCACACCTGCAAGTATCCAGGTCACCTCGCCAGCTCAGTCCTGAGTCACAGTTTCAACTTTCAGCAACAAGAATCTCAGAAGAAGGCCACCCTCTGGGCTGAGGACACAAGGAACCAAAAGCCATGCCCTAGTTCCAGCGCATATCCCCCTGTCTCTGACACTGGGAATATATGAGCATCAAAGGCAGATATGAAGAACCAGGCAGGGGTCAAGGCATGAGTTGGCAAGGAAGCCTGAGAGGACTTCTTCAGCAAGGTGAACTAAAAGTGCTGGTGGCGAATGGAAAAAAGAACCAGTCCCTCCCTCCGGTGAGTCAGCCCAAGGAAGGGGGAGGAGCCAGGGAGAATGAATGCAGTAGGAGCTTGCAGAACTGGATGCAAACTGTGCTGTCAGGAGCTGCTGTGAAGCCACAATGGCAAGCAGAGGACACTACAGGGCAGTGGCACCCTGAGCTCCTCTGAGCACACTTTAACCACACCCCCAACAAGCTGTGAAACTCTGACTCAGAGGGCTGGCATCCACGCTCCAGGCCTCACCAACAGAACTGAAGAGCGCTCCTCTGTGCGGTGCTGTAGGTGGGCTCCAATACAGGTGGACTCTCTCAAACAGACTCAAACTCTAGGCCTCATGCTACAGAAGCCTTGCATCTAGATAGCAAGCTCAAAGTGACCTGCAAGAGCTGAAGAGCAGCAACCCAAGGGCAATGCCTAATTTGCCATTGGTCATAGCCTCTCGGCAGAGGTGACACACAGAGAAAAGTCTTGAAATACAGATGTGCGAAATGCCAAGAGTGAACAACAAGAACAGGTACACCAAGCACAGACTTCAAGTTCTCAGCGTGTCTCTCCCCTCTAGAACATAAACTCCTGTGACCTGGAATTTTATCTGCCCTATCCTACCACAGCATCCCTGGGGCTGGGCAGAATGCCCTGTGTATAGTATGCTTCTAATAAATATATGCTGAATGAAAAAAAATATAAACTGTTTGGCCTATTAGCTCAGGCTTATTATTAACTAGCTCTTACAACTTAACTTAACCCATAATTCTTGCCCGTGTTTAGCCACGTGACTTAGTACCTTTTCTCAGGGAGGCCATTCTCATCTTGTTTCCTCTCTGTCTGACTTATGACTGACTCTCTGCCTTTTCTCTCCCCAGAATTATCAGTCCGGTCACCCCTTCTATATTTCCTGCCTGGCTACTGACCAATATGAGTTAAATCTTTACATTGTACAAAAGCATAACCCACAGCATGTGAATTTTTAAAAATGACAGTCAGGGTGGTGGTGGCACATGTCTTTAATCCCAGCACTCAGGAGGCAAAGGCAGGTCAATCTCTGTGCATTCCAGGCCAACCTGGTCTATAGAATTGGACAGCCAGGGCTACACAAAGAAATCTGGGGGGCGGGGGCAGAGAAATACACCTGGACCATCCACCATAAGGCATCTTAGTTGCTAGGGATATAAAAAAAAAAAAGCAAAATAAAGTCTCTGCCTTCCTACCCTTAGAACTAGATGCACACACCCAGCATCAAACAGAAGGAAGGTACATGAGTATCAAGCTGGTTGTGGTGACTCATACCCATAGCCCCAGCCCTTAGGAAGCTGAGGCAAGAGGTTCAGGAGTTCAAGACCAGCCTGCACTATGTAAGATCTTGTCTCAAAAAAGCTGGGGAAAGGAGTATTTTTAATAACCTTCAAGAGCATATGTAAAAGTTATGATTGCTTCTATGAAGGAGGAAACACACTCAGGATGTGAGCTAAAGGGAATGTTTATCTGTAACTTCACTTTTATTGGGAAAAATATAAGGCAACTGTATTCTCCTAGGAACAATGGTTGGTTCTCTGGGTGAGGCTTTCCTATCCACCACATTAATGTATGTGCCTTAAGAACTTCCCATGCCAAAGACCTTGTGATGGGGAAGTTGAAGATTTCATGACCTTAAAGTAAAATTCACACACACACACACACACACACACACACACACACACACACACACTTTTATAGAGAAAAGTTCCTGCAGTAGCTGGTTTCCCATGGGATCCAAACGGTGTCTCTTCAGCTGAAACGGGAGCAGAGGGAGCCATGGAGAAAGGGAACGCAGAGCAATGATGGAACTGAACTGACAGATTAGCAAAGATTAACAAAGGCCTTGAACTCCTCAATAAGCAGAAGGCAAGATGATCTTCTGAGGGCTTGAGGAAGGGAAGATCAGGCGGTGAGCTTCAGAAATAAGGAAAAGGTTTTTAATAACCAATGTAGGAAACTCATTAGTGGGTCTTCAAGAGATTAATAAAAGGATTAGAAGCTGGGCTGGGAGTCAGGTGGCCTGAGTGGATTGGTTCCATCTCTTTCTCCAGAAAGACTTTGGGGGATGGAGGAAGGAACAAAGTGAGGGGGAAAGGAAATGAGAGAAGAGAGAGAGGGAGGGAGAGAGGGGGAGGGAGGGAGGAGGAGGGAGGGAGCAGGAAGAGGAGGAGGGGAAAGGTGGGGGAGGTTGGCAAGAGTAAACTTGACGGGCACTAGAAAATGAAGTGTACGGAACACTAGAGTAATAATCAAAGCCTTCTTCAAAGTTCTTAATCAGACAGCAAACTGGATATAAGGAGGGAGACAGAGGAAAGAGCTTTGGCTCTTTTGGATCAAGAGTTATCAATAGCACAATGCACAAACCAATTCTTCTATCTCTAGGACACAGGCAGACATCCCGCACTGATCTTGAATACCTTTATTTAGAATCCTAGACATGGGCTCAAAATTCTGCTCAGTTCAGTACTCCAGGAATCGGCCCCAGCAGATAGATGAGAGCAGACGCGACGTGAGACCCACGTGACATCTGTACCAGTTAGTGTCTCTACCTACGTCCTCTTATTCTTTGATTCTGTGTGTTGCACCAGGCACAGAAAGATACTTTCTCAAGGAATGTGGAAAGGAAAACCAGAAGGAGGAAAGGGAAAAGGAAGGGGGGGCGTGCAGCCCATGATGCAAACAAAACCAGAAGAAATGGAAGGAAAGAGGAAATAAGAGGGTAAGGTCCGAGCCAGCGAGTTCCACGCTGAATGGCTAATGTATTAAGTGGTCATTATCAAAGCTCTGTATTTCTTTTGGAATTGTTGCTGTGAATTAGTGACGGAGGAAGGTCATTGGTTAATTAATAAAGAAACTGCTTGGCCCTGATAGGTTAGAACATAGGTGGGTGGAGTAAATAGAACAGAATGCTGGGAGGAAGAGGAAGTGAGCTCAGACGCCATGCTCCCCTCTCCAGGGCAGACGCGATGAAGCTTTGATCCAGAATGGACGTAGGCTAGAATCTTCCCGGTAAGTGCACCGCACCTCGGTGCTACACACATTAATAGAAATGGGCCAGGCAGTGTTTATATGAATAAAGTTTGTGTGTTGTTATTTTGGCTCTTACTACAAATCAGGATCTTGCTGTGTATCTCAGGCTTGCCTGGAGCTTGCCATGTAGCAACCTGAACTCTTGATCCTCCTGCTCAGCCTCCCCGGTGATGATCGGTGATGATCGTCACTATGTCAGCCCACCTTTCCTCCTAGGATGACGTCTCCTAGTTTACCTGGAAATGGCACCTTGACTAAATTAACCTGTGTTGTTGCTGAACTGTACATTTACGCGGAATAAAGTTAAACTTTTGCTATCGGACCATTTATAAGCCAAGAGTTCAGTAATGTTTTGTTCTATAGCTTGGATTTTATCCTCTGCTTTTATCTCTGAAGTGTTGTTTGTAGCTTTTCCCCAAGCTGTTTCAGAGTTTCGGGTCTTACATGGGTGTCTTTAGCCCACTTGGAGCTGACTTCTGGCAAAGTGAGAGATAGAGATCTAGTTCCCTTCTTGTATATGTTGCTGTTCACTTTCTCCAGCACTGCTTATTAAGGGGGCTGTCTCTTCTCTGATGAATATTTTTGACGCTTTTGTCAAAACTCGGGTGACCTTAGCCATCTGGTTCACCTCTGGCTTTTCCTCTCTCTTCTGTGGCTCCATGTGTCTGTTTTAACTACCTTGGCTCTGGAGTATAAATTGAAACCAGGGAGTAATGATTCTAGGATTACTCCTTTTGCTTGTCACTCTTGTTTTTGACTACCCAAGGTTTTTCATGCTTTGAAGTAAGCTCTGAGGTTGCTTTCTCTGTAAAGAATGACGTTGGTATTTTGACACGGATTGCATCAGGTGTATAACTTACTTTTGAAGAGACAGCCATTTTCACAATACTATTCTTCCAATCTGAGAACCTGGGAAGTCCTTCCATGTTCTCACAGTTTTCATTATGGAAGCTGTGTTTCCTCAGTGAGGTTCATTCCCAAGTACATGTTTGTTTTTAAGACTTATTTTATTTTTGTGTATGTTTGTTGGGAGGATGGCATGTGAGTGCAGGTGCCCAGAAGACCACAAGAGAGCACCAGGCCCCCTGGATTGGGAATCACAAGCAGTTGTGAACCACCCCATATGGGTGCTGGGAACCGAACTTGGGTCCTCTGCAGGAGCAATACAAGCTCTTAACCACTAAGCCATTCCTGCAGCCCCTGCTGATTAGTTTTTAAGAGTTTTTAAGTACAAGTGCCCCCAATTCTTCCTCAGCGAGCTTGCCATCAGCAGGAAGGAAAGCCACAGGGTTTGCATGTTAATTTCCCCTTTGGTTATATTTTCATTGACAAAAGTGGAGGATTTTTGTGTTGATGATTATCCTAAGAAGCATGGAATATTCTGAAGTGGCTTATAATAAAAACTACCTGGAAACTACTTCTGGTTCTCCCGGTATCTAATTTACAGAGAATATCTGGGGTATTCAGATGCCCAAGTCTTAAAGCATAAACATTCCTGTTGTGAATTGTGGACACAAAAAATTTGGAAATTCTTTCTTAATATTAACACAAGGACGGGTGTGGGAGCATAAGGCCAGCCTAGTCACATAATGAGTTCTAGGGAAGTCAGAGCTACCTACCTTACCTCAAAGACCTTACCTCAAAGGAAAGAAAAAAAGAAAAAAGCACCCCCCACTCAAAACAACAAAACAAAACAAACAGGGGCTGCAGAGATGGCTCAGAGGTTAAGAGCATTGCCTGCTCTTCCAAAAGTCCTGAGTTCAATTCCCAGCAACCACATGGTGGCTCACAACCATCTGTAATGGGGTCTGGTGCCCTCTTCTGTCCTGCAGGCATACACACAGACAGAATATTGTAAGATATATAATAAATAAATAAATAAAAATAATTTAAAAACAAAACAAACAAACAAAACAAAAAACAGAGCGCATGTTCTTCTAGAGAGCTGAGTTGGTTCCTAGCACCCACATCAGGGGACTCACAGCCATGGTAACCCAAGCCCTTAGGAATCCTACCCCCTCTCCTGGCTTCCACAGGAGCCTGCATACATATCCACATGAAAGGAAATTTAATTTTAAAAAAACAGCCATAGTAACTTGAAGTATGAAAGTATATAATGAAAACTCATCAGTAACCACAGACATTGTTCAGAGCTTCAACAATATTTTCGTGGGGCAGAGGGCTTCCTTCCTGGCATTGCTCAAAATGATCATGTCTGGTGATGACCCAGGCAGGCCATCATGGATTTTCCCCTCCCGAAAGACAGTGCTCCAGGGTTTGAGGTGTAGGGGGAACCTGGGCACTGCCCACCTGTGTTGCCACCACTTGGCTTATAAAACTCTCTATTTCCTCCTGCCCGAAGCCAGCACATTTCTTCTTTCTTTTGTTTCAATGATGCCTTTCTGGGTCTATCAAATTTTTAACTTTCATTTAGTATTTATTTAATTATCAACCAGAAAAAGCTACTTTTTCTTCCTTTCTTTCTTCTTTCTTTCTTTCTTTCTTTCTTCTTTCTTTCTTTCTTTCTTTTTCGAGACAGACTTTTTCTGTGTAGCTTTGGAGCCTGTTGTAGAACTTACTCTATAGATCAGGGTGGCCTTGAACTCATAGAGGTCTGCCAGCCTCTGCCTCCCAAGTGCTAAGATTAAAGGCATGTGGCACCACCACCCAGCTAAAAGAACCTACTACTTGATGAGAACTAGACCTGCAAATAAATATTGCTCTGTATTTAGCATGTATTTGTAGAGAAGTTTTAAAGGGGGCAAATTTTTTTAAAATAAGAATGAAAAAGACTAAATGGAAAATGTAGCCATGGTCCCAGTGTGTGTGTTTGTGTGTGTGCGCACATACATGCACGTGTATGTGTGTGTGTGTGTGTGTGTGTGTGTGTGTGTGTGTGTGAGTATGCATGCACGTGCATGCACGAGCTTGTATTTGACAATGATAGAAGCTGATTTCTAGCACTGTATTTCCTTCATGGCAGCATGAAGTAAGATTCCTTCACGAGAGAGCCTTTTTGTTCTCATCCCTCCTTTCTAGTAAATAAGCCTCATAGATATTTTCACACATTTTTCATAAAGTTGGTGACCCAAACAGGACCCAGGCAGCATTATACTATGAATCTCTTTTCATTTGATGCTACTGTGATTTTTTTTTCTTTATAAAATTAATTCTACCATGGCATCTGAATGGGTTTTTCCCCCCTTTAAAATCAATTAGCTTTTGCTAGGAAAATCTTTTCCTGTTTAATATAATGATTTTTTTTCATCTGTCAAGGGGGCTATTAATAAATGGCACCAGTGGGGTTAGAACACTCTCTGGTGTTTGCTTTAGGAGAACAGGGGGATTGTCGGAAATCCTAGCCAAACCGAACCGTAATTAGAGAGAAAATGTTAGCAATTAGAACTATACATTAGGCTTTAATTTACGACCATGGAAAAGTCAAGGGTGGAATTTCTGTTCCATTTTTAGGTGCAGCCAGATGGATTGCTCATTATAGGATCATTTCCGCCAACCCTCTGTGTTTCTCGGGGTAACAGCGTGGCTGAGGGCACCATGCAGCCCAGTGGCTGGGACTTCATTTTATCTCTTGTGGAAATGGAGCGTGGGGTAGGAGGCTAAGCAGTCATCAGTTCCTGCCTCAGCACTGAAAATGGGAATCCTTTTCAGGGGCAGAACTGCAGAATTTCGGGTCAGGAGAGCAATAAGGAAGCAGGCGTGTCTTCCTGCGGTTTGCTTAGTCGCGGTCACTGACTAGTGCTGGGCTGTTGGAGCGCACACCTCTCCCCTGAGACAGTTTTCTTACAGGTTTTCTCACTCGCGCTTTCTTTTTCCTAGAACCAAAACAAGCACTTTAAGCTGGTTTTTTTTTTTTTAAAAAAAAAAAAAAAAAGATCTTCTCAAATCAAAATAATATAGCTGCAATCTAATTCCAATCTAATGCCAGTAAAAGGGCCCCTGTGTCACTAAGTGATAGATTTTTAAATATGGGCTATACTTTATTATTTCTCCCATTGATTTCACAATCAAATGTGATTTCTTTCTTAAGTGTCCTAACCAATTTTCCTTTTATAAAATGAACTTAGGACCAAAACGATAATCACTCTTTAAAATAAATGTATTATTTATTTCAGGATGAACAAGGTTTTTATATTTACAGCTTCTGGTCACTTTAAATTCTAGCAATCAAAAGCCCGTCATTGTTTCCCTCACATTTGAAAACACAATTGCTGTTTCCCTTGTTCTTACTTTGTTGATAATATTTTTGTGCTATTGATGACTGGTTGATCCTGTGCTCTGCTGCATTCGGTAGGCATACCACTCCCCAGCTGTCTCGTCATCTTTTCTACTTTTTATGTGGAGACAGATTGTCTCTAAGGTCTCCAGACTGGTAACCTGGAGAACCTCAGAATTCACCCTCTCGCCCAGGGAGACATTGGCCTTTCAACTTTTCCACCTCTGATCAAGGAGGCTTGAGCCTGCAGGCCCATGCCACCAGGCCTGACACACTTTACTTTTCACTGTAGAAAATACGTGTAATATGAAGCTATCTATTTTTGACATAGAGTCGCTGTGTTCTGCTCATCTTACAGAAATGCCCCGTGTAAGAAGAATTCTACACTTGCCTCTACAGTCCGTGTACTAACATTAAAACTTACATGGATAAGATTAGCATGGCCCTGCATAAGAATGACATGGAAATTCGGCAAGTATTCATCAATATTGTTATTATTATTTATTTATTTTACTGTTTTGGGGGCTCTGTGATTGTGTGTGTGTGTGTGTGTGT
>NC_022019.1:1154710-1155915 GCF_000317375.1 Microtus ochrogaster
TACAATATTCTGTCTGTGTGTATGCCTGCAGGCCGGAAGAGGGCACCAGACCTCTTTACAGATGGTTGTGAGCCACCATGTGGTTGGTGGGAATTGAACTCAGGACCTTTGGAAGAGCAGGCAATGCTCTTAACCACTGAGCCATCTCTCCAGCCCCAAAGGCACACCTTCTTGCAGGATGACTCTGAAATCAGTCAGACACACACTGCCCTGGTGCACGTGTACTCGCTACCCAGGCTGAATTTGACAGTTTGTAATTGTGAACCGTTGACTTTGCTTGGGGCGTGGTTTGCCTCCCATCTCAGTGATTTCATATATTTGTGTATAAACAATATGTCCAAATAAGCGGTGCCAACACAAGGATTATAAAGACAAGGAAATGGAATTAGAGCATCTCCAGTTCACCAAGTGAATTTTTAGTTACTTAGAATTTATATGTAGCCAAAAAAAAAAAAAATTCACTGCAGAAACATTTGAAAGTTCTTATCCTCAATCCTGAAGAAAAAAAGAACACAGAATTTATTGTAAAATGGGCTGAATTTTTAAGACTTTCTGTCAAACTTAAATTGAAGACTTTTTCTATCATCATATGTTGCTCCATATAACAGGAATAATTAAAATTAAGAGTCCTTGATCAACAAAGAAAAAATAAATTAACAAATCTGATTACATTATCTATTGAATATGAATGTGAAGATCAATTTTTGAAGAAGTCATTGATAAATTTGTACAAGTTACACCTCCAGCTCAAAATTGCACACTGTAATATTATTGTTGATGTGGCAGCAGAAAGATATGGAATTCCAATATTTTCTCCTTTCCTCTAAACATACGTTAAGAGGGCTGGGAATGTAGCTCTGTTGATAGAGCACTTGAGTGGAACTCAGAAAGGCCTGGCTTTAACCCCATGTATCACACAGAATCAGGCATGTGAGCACACACTTACAACCCCAGTTCTCTGGAGCTGGAGGCAGTGGTGGCTCACATAGGTGGATCTCTGAGCTCGAGGCCAACTTGGTCTACAAAGCAAGTTCTAGGACAGCCAGGGCTACACAAAGAAACCCTGTTTCAAAAAACCAAAAGAAAGAAGAAGGAGGAGGAGGAGAAGGAAGAAGGAGGAGGGGGAGGAAGAGGAGAAGAAGGAGGAGAAGGAGAAGGAGGAGGGGGAGGAAGAGGAGAAGAAGGAGGAGAAGGAGAAGGAGGAG
>NC_022019.1:1156050-1158123 GCF_000317375.1 Microtus ochrogaster
GAAGAAGCTGCTACTGTGTTGTTCAGGGTCACCCTAAGGCCAGCCTGGGTGATAAGGGACACTGTCTCAGAAATGTCAAAATAAAGTGGACTGGAGAGACAGTGCAGGGTGAGTGGTTGCTCACTGCTCTTCCAAAGGACCTGGGTTCCATCTCCAGCACCCACACCACCTCCAGCCCCAGGGCATAGGACACCCCCTGGCCTCAGGAGGAGCCTCTCATACTCATTGCACACATAAGCTCACACAGGCACACAAACTTATGCTTGGTCAAAATAAATAAGTCTTTAAAAAATTTAGAACCATTAGGTATTTTTAAATTATTTTTTCCATTTTGTTCTAAATCTCTACTTACATGTAATAACTCCCCATTATTTAGACCACTATAAATACGAAGTTCAATAAAAAAAAATTCCAGTGTCAACATCTCTTTTCTAAGTTTGGTTAATTTCATTTCATGAACCTTATAGGAAATTTTGACATATAAAACAAGTTTTTTTTTCTAAATATCTGCTCCAAATTTCAAATACGTAAGGTGTTCTACTGAAGAAACAAAACAAAACAAACATTATATTTATATGATACAATAGGAGTTTACACTTAACCCCTTACAGAGGCAGAGCTCTCTCTCTCTCTCTCTCTCTCTCTCTCTCTCTCTCTCTCTCTCTCTCTCTCTTCCTCCTGCTTCAATCATCTTGGTCATGGTTTTGGAATAGATTTCCAATTCTCACAAAAGACAGTTGTCAACTAATTTTAGTTTTTATGCACATTGGCTGCTTCTTGAGGCATGTGACAGACGACTCAACAGAAGCAGCTACAGAATACAGACTCCATTGCGGGTCACAGTTTTAGGGGTACAGTCCATGCTTGTGGGGAAGGCATGGTGGTTAGCAAGGGTGTCTGGCAGCCAGAATGTGAGGCAACTGAGTGTTTTTTTCTTCTGGAGAAACCGGTTGCAGGGAAGTCCACCGGGAGAAAGGCCCCAGACACCACCATGATGACCCAGTTCCTCAGGTAGCCACCTCCTATAGCCTCCCGAAGGGCAGCACCAACTGGGGACCAAGTAACCAAACTTCTGAACCCCGGCGGACATTTCACATTTGAACCACGAGAGCCTGCTACTTGAGATAATAAAAGTAAGAAGTGACAAATGGCTCCGCCACAAACTGCGCGCATCTGTACTGCTCCTCAAAGACTACCCAGTGATGTGACGTGAGGCTGGAGAATGGACTGAGCCATTCAGAGCACTGGCTGCTCTGGCAGATGGCGGTCACAGCCCTCTGCACCTCCAGGTCTAAGGCCCAGAGACACCCCCCCTTCCGGCCTCTGCTGGTGCCAGTCACGGTGCTCATGTGTTCATGCCGGCAAAACACGCATGCACGTAAAATAAATTTTATCTAAAATGATACGTTTATTGTGTTCAATCTTAGATAATATTCCCACAGCACTGACATATAATTTCAAAAATCATCTCTATATGGGATCCAAATGCAGCTAAGTAATAGAGTGCTTCATCTAGCAGGCATGCTTTCTGGGTTTAACCCCCAAATCAACAATAACAAAAAAAAAAGAGAGAGAGAGAGAGAAAGAAAGAGAAAAAATGCCTGTGTGTGTGTGTGTGTGTGTGTGTGTGTGTGTGTGTGTGTTAATAGGGATTAAGCCCGAGGCCTCTGCTGTTGTAATAGGAGTGGCGAAGCTGCTTCCCCAGCACCCTGACCGCCTGGCTAGCTTATGCCCGAAATAACAACACACAAACTGTATTAATTTAAACACTGCTTGGCCCATTAACTCTAGCCCTTTCTCGGCTAACTCTCGCACCTGTACTAGCCCATCTCTAATGATCTGTGTAGCCCACGAGGTGGCTTACCAGGGAGATTCTAGCCTACATCCATCCTGGGTCGGAGCTTCATCGCGTGTGCCTCAGAGAGCAGAGCTATCCCCGTGTCTGCCCAGGAGAGGGGAGCATGGTGTCTTTGCTCCAGAGAGCAGAGCTGTCGAGTCTGAGCTCACTTCCTCTTCCTCCCAGCATTCTGTTCTGTTTACTCCTCCCACCTATGTTTTAACCTATGAGGGCCA
>NC_022019.1:1158613-1159117 GCF_000317375.1 Microtus ochrogaster
CACACACACACACACACACACGTGCTAAGTTCTAAGTCACAATTCACAGCCCTGTTTAAGGGAAGAAGGGTTGGTTGGCTTTCTTTCTTTGTCTCTTGAAACAAGTTCTTTTTGAGTTTTAGATTTATTTATTTGCTTTATTTCACTCTTGTGTGTGTGTGTGTGTGTGTGTACCACATGTGTGCCCCAGTGCCCATGGAGATCAGAAGAGGATGCTGGATCCCCTGGAATGGTAATTACAGTTGGTTGTGAGCCACCATGTTGGTGCTGGGAGCTAAACCCAGGTCTTCTGCAAAAGCAAAAGGTCATCTTGACCCCTGA
Organism: Microtus ochrogaster; assembly: GCF_000317375.1. Taxonomy (NCBI): domain Eukaryota; kingdom Metazoa; phylum Chordata; class Mammalia; order Rodentia; family Cricetidae; genus Microtus; species Microtus ochrogaster. Next base: position 1,158,935 of record NC_022019.1, read on the forward strand.
TCCATCTCTCCAACCTCACTGTCCTTCTGTTGCTTCATTTATGCAGGGCCTTACTAAGGTACCCAGGAGACCTTGAAATTATGGTTCTCCTGCCTCAGGCCTCTGGGAAACAGAGGGTACAGGTGTGCAGCTCTGTGCCCAACTACAGAAAACTGTGCTGTAGAAAATAGTGTGTGTGTGTGT
>NC_022019.1:1160702-1165549 GCF_000317375.1 Microtus ochrogaster
GTGTGTGTGTGTGTGCACACGCACACGCGTGTGAACTAATCACCAATGAACTAAATGTTTCAGGTCTTTTTCATATAGAAAACTGCCTTGACTGGCATGCACAAAGCCCCTCCATTCTGTCCCTCATATTCCATGGTGCACAAGCCTCTAATCACAGCACTGTGGAAACGAAGTCAAGGAAACCACAAGTTCAAAGTCACCCTCGACTACATAGAAAGTTCAAGGCCAGCCTGGGCTACCCAAGCACTTAACTCAAAGGAGAAAAGAGAATCAGCTGTTTAGAGTTGTTACTTGTTACTGTCATGCAAGGGAAAGCCCCCTGAAGTGCTCACTGCCAAGGCAATGAAACAAACCAAAACAGGAGCTGTCAGGTAACTGGACAGAAAGACATCAGTGCTCGGCTTTTCAGAGCTCTCTGGATTTACTTTCCAGCTTGTGCTAAAAGCCAACCCTGCAATCCCAACCCCGAACTGTGGACTTAGGTCATATTTTCAGGAGGCTCCCATCTTTCTCTCATACTGCACAGACACAAACAGGCTCTGAAGTTCCCAAGGGTGTTAGTGAACGGGCGCACGCCCGGCTCAGTCAGTCCTCTGTGGAATCCCCACTAGACACGTAGTCATCCATCCTGTCAACCATCCACTCAACTTTGCCTAGGAACAAGTTTCCCCTCGCAACCTGGGCACCCAGGAGACTGTCCCCAAAATGGAGGCTGTCCTTTGGGAGAGGAGATGCTGCCTCAAAACCAAGTCTTACCAAATCTTTCACTTAAAAGAGTTCTTACTACATTTCATACAAGAAGCAAAAATGTAGCCAGGCTTCATGATCAAAAACTGTAATCCAAGTCCCCGGGAAGCAGGGATAGGAGGATCACTGGAACGTGCTCCTACTAGACTGCAGAAACCCTGTCTCGAAGGAATAGGGTGGCCTGTGATAGAGCAGGACACTGGACATCCTTCCCTGGCCTCGGCACGTACACCCAAAGGGCACACACCAGTCCACACTGCATGAGCATCACACGCGCGCGCACGCGCACACACACACAGTCCCAGGCACAGAAGAGAAGGGTTAAACATGTGCGCAGGAGAAAAGTGTTCTCTGTGTGAGGAGGGAACAGGTGAACAGGCCGGTGTGTGCTAAGCTGAGTCTAGGGTTAATCTTCATGCCAAGCTGATGAGCACTTGCTTACTAACCACCAGAGGTTTACGAAAAGTAACATGTTTTCTGAGTGTGGTAGCGCATGATGCAAGCCTGTAATCCCAGCACGCAGGAGTCTGAGGCAGGAGAATTTTAAGTTCTAGACCAACCTAAGATACATAGCAAAATCCTGATTTAGAAGGGAGGGAGGGGGAGAGGGAGGGAGGGAGAAAGGGGAAAGAAAGGAGAGGCAGAGAGAATTCTCCTTTGACTGCTCATTCTTCACCTCACCAGCAAGGCACACACCTTGTCACCTTGACACAAAACGACAGTCTCAATTGAGTCTGTGGTGGGAGGTCGAACAATCGTGCCCAAGGCCCCAGGTTCCATCCTCAGCACTGCAAAAACAAAACTGTCACCCTCTTTCTCTTTTCCCTTCCACGAGTATAAAATGCCTTTCTGTTTATTTCCCTGGAACGAAGGTTGACTAATTCATCATCATCTCTCACAACTATATAGAAAATTTCATGCCTGTGAAGTCTGCGTCCCCTTTGATTGACTCTGCTACCATGAACCACCTTCCTGATTTCTCTTCCCCCTGCCCTTCCCTGTGTAGTGCCTGGATCCCTTCAGCATCAGATTGTTTGTATTGGAGTCTCATTACACAGCCCTTGCTAACCTGAAACTCGCTACAGACCAGCGTGGTCTCGCTTCTCCCTCCTGAGTGCCGGGCTGACAGGTATGAGATATTATATCCAGAAACCTCAATGACTTTTGTTATCTCACTCATGAGTTATAGTTATCAGAATATTTATAATACTGTTTAACTCATCAGAAAGAAAGTATCTTGGAGCCACCTGGCGTCCCCTGTTACAAGACTAAATAAATATATAGGAGGAAGAGCAAGGGTCTGAGTAATCTCGAGACTCCAGTGTCTAAGACAAACACAAACAGTGGCGCCTCCTGGACTGGCATGCAACCTTTACAAACTCACCAGTAAAAACTCTGGTAATATTAGGTCCTTGCAAGATCAGTGACTGGGGACTAGCACCTCAAATTTGAAAAGAACATGAAATTTTCTATTGGCAATAGTTTAATAACAACCAGGATCTAACTGGTAAATGTTACAATAGAATTAATTCTTGGTAGCTACTAAACACAATTGTTCCAGCACAGACAATTTTTTGTTTGGTTGGTTGATTTTGGTTTTGTTTTGTTTTGCTTGCTTGTTTTTAAGATGGGGTGTCTCTGTGTAGCCCTGGCTGTCCTGGAACTCGTTCCATAGACCAGGCTGGAATTAATGGCATGCACCACCATCGCCTGACTCCCACTACAATTTCTTGTGGGCTATGGAGGTGGCGTGTTAATAAAATGCTTGCAACATGAGCATGAGAACCTGAGTTGAACCCCCTGTGCCCGTTTAAAAAGCCAGGCAGGGTAGCCTGAGCTTGTAGTACCAATACTGGGAAAGAAGAGACAGGTGGATCCCCTGAGTTCACTGGCTAGCCAGTCAAACCTAGCCAGTAATCCCTAGGTCCTAGTACGAGAGAGACCCTGTCTTAAAAAACAAGGTGGGTCACTCCTGAGTAACACCATCCAAGGCTGACCACCGGCCTCCCTGTGTGTGTGCACGTACACACACACACACACACACACACACACACACATACACACACTCCACAGAGAGACAGAGAGAGTTTTCATGTGTGTCTACTTTAAAGCCATAAATCAAAAACTAGGGAGGAGAAGGCAGCAGAAACAAAGATAAAGTCATAGTTGCATCAGGGTATGGTGCAGAGTAAGTGGGGAGCAGGAGGGGACTGGACTCAAATCATTTAACTCTACCCACAGGAATGAGCGTGGTCACTTGGGTCATTGCTTGGTACCACGGGAAGTATGAAGCAAGCATCTGTTGTTGCTTCTCGGTTTTTCACTCACTAAACTTTAGCAGAGGCTAAAGTTGTGGTCTCCAGTCAAACTTCCTAGAGCTAAGTCTTCTGCTGTTGTTTGGACCTGGAGCATCTCTCAAAGCCCCACCAGGCAGCCACTGCCCATCAATGCAGGCTGGGTACCAGGTCTCCTTGGTTTTCAGCCTGGTAAACACAAATCGTAGGTTTTCCCTGTCTCCATAATTGTGTGAACTAATTCCCTATATAAATTTAGATTGGGCTGGCAAGATGGCTCAGCAGGTCAGAGTGCTTGCCATGACAGGCTGATGATCTGAATCAAGTCCCAGGAATGCCTCGTGGAAGGAAAGAACCAAGTCCTGAAAGTTACCCTCCAATCCCCACACCTGTGCCATGGCCTTTGAGCATCTGTTCTCTCTCACACACAGAATACTAATCAATAAAATTAAAATTTTAAAGAGCAGATTCAAGATGGAAAGTCAGGTCCATTGAGCCTACGTGACCCTATTGTCTAGAGAATTTTGACCAGTCCATGTGGGACCTGGGAACTCTGAGGACCCATTTGGGATCAGTAACCTGAAGGATTCCCACCAACCCTTCTACTGTCGCAGTTGTAATTTGGCCATAGTGTCTCCAGCCCTAGAACAATGCTCAGCAATGTGGCGGGCACTGAATTTGATAAACGCCTGCTGGCTTAGTCAATGAACATTAATCAATGAACAATTAAGCTAATAAAACCTTAGCTGAAGCGAATTCTCCCCCCCAACTGGATTTAACCACCTCCAAAGCACTCAGAGATCCACAGCGCATGTAGAGGTGCTGGCCAAACAAACAGAAGATCTCAGATTCCAGTGGGCCTCATCTGAGTAGGGGCATTGCCTGGGGCCGTTTCTCAAATGTCACAGATGCCTGTTTGCTATGTTAATGTGACACTTCTAATGTTTTATTCAGTGTGAAGAGTATAGAGAGCGACTCCATCATCAGTGTTTCCATAATATATTATATAGACTCATTCATCTGTTAAATATTGAGTTACATGGCCGAGGAGCATTCTCGGCGCGAGTCCCTGAGGAAACTAAAGAGGAGTGACTTCTCCCCAGAGTTCATCACCTAATGGGGGAAAGCAAACACACAGGGACAACAATGTGGTAAGTATCATCTTAGGAGGGCGCTGAGCAAATACAGAAGTACAATGTGGGCCAGAAAGCTTGGTTTGTCCCAAGATGTACAAATGGAGGGTTAGGAGCAGGAAGGAGGAAGAAGCAGCATGCACTTTGTCTAGACGTGTCAAGGGAAGCCTCCCAGGATGCACTTCTGCTGTGAGTCTGGCTGGAAGTCATGAGAAACATCTAGAGCAAAAGGCTAGCCTTTGCAAGTTTACTGTGTGTGGAGATGAGCAGGAGCTGAATGGGCATCAGTCCAGTTTCCTGAGCTGTGGATCTCAACACCTAAACTGCAGATGGAAGGCCACCAAAAAACTTGCCTTTTGAACATATAGTGACCAACAATTAATTCATGATTGAATGCGTGCTGAGCCCGTGCTGTCCTCTACCATGCTCGGCCTCACTGTGTCGCGTGACTTCACTGAACACGCAACATAAACACTTTGGACCACGCAGTACTGACTCAAACACTTCAATTCAGATCCAAGACGTTTAAACTGCACAGACGTTTCTGCTCTTATGGAAACATAATGGTTTGTGAAAGCATGGGGACACGCACATGTAATTCCAGCACTAGAGGGGCTGGAGCAGAAGGAAACACACTTACACACATACATGCATACATACATACATGCATACA